>NW_004567111.1:19967643-20011178 GCF_000260355.1 Condylura cristata
CCTCCGGGGCAGGCGGGGATCGAACTCATGCGGAATGGCTTAAGCTTCTTAGTGCTGTGCTTTAACCCGCTGCACCACCAGGGAGGGCCCCCTTGCTAAATTTTAATGTTGAAAAATCAAGACTTTTACATTTTTGAGTCAGCATTGCCATAGACATTATACACACAGACTCTCTTCTCTCGAACATGACAAGAGAGTCTTTGTACATCGTGTTAATTGTTGAACTCAGCTTGTGCAGTTTCGTGTTTGTTCTGTTACTTGGAGACATAAAATTATGTTGTGAGAATAAAAATTTTCCACTCATAACTTAGAGAAAGGTGACATCTGAATATAGGGAGGACATATTATAGATTTCTAAATGCCTACTTGAAGGACAGAAGATTTGGTAGAAAGATTATTATACTAAAGAAGTACAGGCGCCGTGCTACTATCTGTTTATTGGGGGAGATGCTATGAAGTCATAAGGGCAGGTATCTTCATTCTGAGTGTCTTATTCTCTATGATAAGAACATCAGAACAAGATGTATTAACACAGAACTTAGCACTTAGGGGTTCAGCAACTATTCCATGAACATTTCTACATGCGTCAAGTACTGGGGGGTGATACACAAACTATGGGAGTACCTGCCCTGTGGAACAAGAAGAATCGTCCAAAAATCTATGCCCATGACCCCTCATACCATTAAGCCTCCCAAAGAAGAATCTAGCACTGCTCATCATATATCCAAATGCACTAACAAACCAAATCATTTGAAAAATGGAACCAGCCAAACCACATACTTCACTTTGGCAGTCCAAGAGCGATTTTTGCCTTTGCTTTTTTCTATTTTTCAAAGTAAACTTTATATTCTGAGTTTCTACTTCAGAAAAAAGAATGAAACAAATAGGAAGGACTTTTGTGGAAAGGCCTTTGATCAGAGTAATTGTCAGTTAACCTCTGCTTCCCGCCAGGTTTCCCTGAGCTTAGGGCTTCTTGCCGCAAGATTGCATTGATCAATGTGACTGCGTTCAGAAACAGGTGTGGTGTTTTAAACACATGCCTGCAAACATTTCTTTCTTCAACATGGGTGAGACTTTCTCTGGCAAGCATAGGGAATAAGGGGGTGGTTTCCTTTATTGGAAACATGATTTCTGCCTGCAGACTTGCTGAGCCAATGAGGACCATAGATTCTCCCATCTAGTATTTCTATAGTAGAGAGACTCTGTGGTCACCAGTAAGTTGACCAGATGAAGCTGCTTTTCACCTTGTGAGTTGTCTCACTCTTTGTTGACCTTTTGTTACCAGAGTTGACTTCCTTCTAAGATAATGAATGTATCATTTTGAGAATAGTGGCTACCTTTTGCTGAATAGGCTAGGCACCAAATAGATAGCTTTCAGTTCTAAATCTCAAAAATCCCTGTTATTGAGACAAATGCTGTTCTGTGAGATGAGGAATGGTGCCTCTGATGTAATTATTAGCCTCTGAGCACCACTGTACACCATGTAGGTTGCTTAAGTCAAGAATGCAGCAAAATCTGACACCAAAGCCTGTTTTATTTTTTCATTTTTCAAAAAGATTTATTTATTCATGCCTACAGTACTGGGATAGAGGCCAGAGGTGCAGTGGCGGTGAGAGGTCTGCCGTGCCATGTGGGTCAGCTCCAGGGTGGGGATCGAACTCACACTGAGGCGCTGTGGCTGGTTTGCAGTGCTACCTGTCCTTGCCCATTGCGCCCACCAGGGAGGGCCCAGCCTGTTTTGTTTTTATTTTTGCTTTTTCTTTTTTCATTTAGATGATTGCAGGACACTTTCACTTTTTTTTTTTTTTTTTGGTCGACCTGGCTTTTTGAAGTTCTGTGCTTGCTATTAAAATAACTACTATCTACTAACTAGGGTATATAAAATAAATGCTATCTAATACTAACTAGGATATTTGTATTCAGGCTGATCAAGTTCAAAGATGGTTCAGAATTTTCTGTTAAGTATAGCAGAGGTTATACTTCAGGAAGTATACAGTGATTTGTGAATTTGGAGAACTGACCTCTGTATAAGATCTTTAACATAACCATTTTCTACCAGTTGTGGCTCCTTGAGTGTCTATAGATAAACATGATTGTAGCATACCTTAGGGAACTGCAGGCCATTTAATTAGAGCATTGTCAGCTGTCGTTTTTCTGATTGCTGTCTTCGTAAAGACAAGAACAGGGATTTATGATGGATCACCAGACTGCCTAAGGAGACCAATAAATTGAAAGCTTCATCACTTGCAAACACTGAATTGCAGTTTTATTACAAGCTCCAGTGGATCTGGCTATCTTATTTTCTTCCTGCAGCCCTAAGTCACAGAGTGTCAGAAACAAGACAGTGAAAGTTAGTCTTATCCCTTATTTTATATGTCAAAGGGCCACCCTATTCTTTTGCTCTGGTATTATATCCCCTTTCACAGTGCCGTGGAGGAGAAAATCATGGAAGTATGAAAGCAGAGAAGTGATGTCTATTTCCATGTTGTGGGTGAGAAGCATATCTTCCCATAAACACTGAGTTTCTTTCCCTCCTCTAGGGTATAAAGCATGTGGACCACTTTGGCTTCATCTGTCGGGAATCTCCAGAGGCCGGGCTGAGCCAGTATATCTGTTATGTGTTCCAGTGTGCCAGCGAATCTCTGGTGAGTGGTGTGATGGCTGAGTAACACCCGCCCACACTTCAGTAACGAGCCCCCTGCACGGCGGTCTGGCAATGGAAGAGGGCACCCAGAAATGTGTTTCTGCCCTTTCAAGCACCACCATAGCAGGAAAACGTAAACCACTCACCTCGTTGTTGTTTTTAAGCCTAGATACTTTCTTGAGTTTAGTAAATCCATTTGTGTTGCCAAAGAATATTTTTAAAAGTTCAGAGGTAAGGTAGAGCTTTTATTCTCCCCCCCCCCTTTTTTTTTGACACATAAAAGGTTTTATTTATGAATCCTCATGATAAATCTGCACAATCACCACAGATACAGATAAAGTCACTGCAGAATCTTTACTCTTTCTGTTGTCCAATCTCCAGCTCACTTTTTGCCAGCACCAACATTGGCCTTTGCAGTCCCCCTGCCTTTCTTCATTCTGTTCTTGCTTTCCTTTCGCTGTTTTCTTGAGGTCTTTTTCTTCTCACACAGGCCATGTCTTGCAGGTCTATGTTTGGGTTCATTTTTCTTTGCATAATCCAAGGAATCATAAATCATGCCAAAGCCAGTTGTCTTGCCACCTCCAAAATGGGTTCTAAATCCAAATACAAAGATGACATCAGGGGTGGTCTTGTACATTTTCGCTAGTTTTTCCCGAATTTCTGTCTTAGGTACTGTAGCCTGTCCAGGGTGAAGGACATCCAAGACCATTTGTTTCCACTGAAGCAGTCGGTTGGTCATAAATTTCCTAGTCCGGATAGTTACTGTGTCATTCATGATGGTGGTGGCTCTTCAGGCAGCCACAGAGGAAAGCTATTCTTTCCCTTTTAATTGCTGTGCACATCAGACTAGCTAATGCTGATAGCAACAGAAAAGGGAATATTTTTTCCCCTTTTATTTTATTAACCCTGCCTTTGCTTACTTTCTTATCTTAAACATCATTTTCTTTCCTGGGCATTTGAAAATCAGTTCTCTCTAGCACTGTCTCACTCCCACACACCCTGTATTAGGACTGTTGACGTTTAGACATGCTTCTGTTACCTGTTTTCACATTCACTCTCATATTGCCTCTTGCATTACTGTGAGTTGAATTCTCTCCCCCTTCTATTCTTTTATGTGTGCTTTTTTTTTGATAAAAGATTTATTTATGCATACAAGAACTGAGGTACAGGCAGAGGTGTGAGGGATGAGAGGATTCACCAGAGGCAGAGTGGGAACAGAACACTGAAATACACTGCTGAGAGAAGCAGCAGGCCAGACAGGAGAGGTCTGCTGCGTCATGTGGATCACCTCTATGGCCGGGAATCGAACTCCTGCTGCAATGGCTGAGGATAGCTTCAAAGTGCTGTGCTTTAACCTGTTGTGCCACCAGGGAGGGCCCTCTGTTATGTTTTTTTAAGGACCTAGCTAAAACATTACAGCCCAGTAAACCTTTTCTGACTTTGTTAAAGGAATCGACTCCTCGATTTCTGTCATGTGTCTTGCCGCACCAACCCCCTTTTTCATTTCGCTTATGTATCTTTCTACTCCACTAGGCCATTCGCAAGATAAGCATCATTTTGTTTTGAAGATAAATTTGTGTTGAGATCACACCGATGTGTAGCACTGTCCAAGCTTTAGGCGTGCAGTGGTATATAGTTGGACACCTGTGTACACACCACCACATCACCACCTAGGGTCAAGTTGCTCTCCATCCCCGTGCAGGGACCCCGTTCATCCATTTTACCCATGCCTCCTTTCCCTGGTCATGTTCCCCAGCAATTCTAGGATAGCACCTGCATGTTAAGTGTGTTTTGAGTGATTGAGTATGTATACTCTTTACTTCCGGCAATCATTTTTTAGTTCTAGGGAACTCTGATTACTATATAAGCTGTACCAAAAGCAAGACTATAACACCTTTTTATGTCCACCCATTTTTACTTGTAGTTTTTAGTATTTTTGTTTTATGCACGTAGAATGAATTTTGGACACAGGGAGTTGGAACAGAAAGTGGGAACGGGCTGCATTTTTTGCCCCATAAGAAGCTTTGTGACTAGGGCAACAGACATGACTGGCTGAGAATGTCTTCCTGTTACATTGATGCTGGATCAGAAGCTCAGTTTTGGCATCCTTCTTCTTAAGCAGAGGCCCATTCTAGAATCTTTGAAGCCCTGTTTGCTCTCATTTTATCAGTAAGCTCTTAACTGAATAGTGAAGGATTAGAGCTAAAAGCTAACAGAAAAATTAAATGTAAATGTTCCTGCATAACAAGGAATGGCTCAAGCAGCCGAGATATAGAACAAAAGTAAACAGTCAATTAAATGTAATAGTTCTAAGCAGTGCTGGGATTGATGGGCGTGGCAGTTGTGTAAGACTGAGTATTGCAAAACCACGTATGCTGACTTATCTTCTCTGAGGACAGAGAATACACTATGGCATTTTTACTTTGCTTCTTTTTGCGATTGCTATGAGTTGATCAGCGGCACTGGTGTTTTGGTGGGTCCTGAAGGGTTACATTTAGAGGTCAGTACTCCCACCTGCCTTCTTTTGTATCCAGTACCCAGGAAAAGTACAGTAGAAAGAAAGAAAGACTCAGGCGACCTAGATTCAGAATTTGAATGGAGTTAATATTTCATGAAATAAGCATGATGCTAGAGTATGTTGGTAGAAGAATGAGGTACACAATCCAGGAAGTTATCTTTGTCTTATAAATGGTTTTGTTTGTACTTTGGTAATGATCTCTAACAACTAAGGATCAAGTGGGGAGGACAGGTAAGAGGTGGTGTGAACTGGGCTGCCTGTCTGTGGGCCCTCATGCCCGCACTTAAAATTTAGTTATACTGCAGACACACACAAAAGGATCAATAATGGGTTTACTTACAAAAGGGAAAGGAAAAGGAACAACCCAGAGAAGGAACGTGAGAGATAAGGTAACTAGAATATCTTACTGGCTGGGCTGACTTGGAGCTCTGGTAACAAACTAACTGATAGCCCCCAGGCACATGGTCCCGAGAGCCATTTCCCTGGGCGAGAGAGCAGAGTTGGAAAATGGCTCCCTATTTATCTCCCAAAGTCCCAGAATGCCTGCTTAGCTCCACCCTTGGATCCACGCAGTTCTCTCCTAGGTATTGCTGGGAGTTGTAGTTTCTAGTCACTGGAGTAGGGGGTGGAATCCAGAAAGCTGGAGTAGGGGGTGGAGTCCACAAAACTCTGTGAGTTCCTTTACGGCATCCTTCCCTTTAACAGTGGGAGGGGGGATAGGTTCAGAGTTGGGATTTACATTTATTTTATTTTTATTTTATAACAGTTTATTTTTACATCATTTTGTACATTTTTTTTTTCCATCTCAATTGTAATCCCCGCGGGTTTCCCATCACCAAGTCACCCGTGTGCCATCACCATAATCCCGTGCACTTCCCTGCCCACCCCCCGGGATTTACATTTTAAATGATGATGAGAAGTTACAGTGTCTTAGAGAACAGGAATCTATGTCAGATTTTTCACCTGAAGAAAAATTGAAGTAATCAGTACCATTTAGTTTCAGAGCCAGAGGTAAAAAATAGGACTTTTAGGCACACCACTGGCCAGGAGTGACAAGATTATACATAGCGTGGAGTATGATACATTGGCTTAGAATCTACAAATATGGAGAACTCGTCACTGTGTGGGTGACTAACACTGAAATAGACCACTGCCTGGTTAACAATTGTTAAAAAGAGGATTAATACATATATTGGGGGGGGGGTGTTACACCTAACCCTACTTACTTGTTGGAGGACAGCCCGGTATGCCTAGAACCAGACTTCCTGAGAGGTGGACTTACTGAGGGCCAAAAGTGGAGTTAAGCAATCACACTTGGCATAAAACACAGAAGGCAGGTCATTTGAGATATCATTTTACTTTACTTAAAAATTAGAAATAGATAAGAAAACATAAAAGTTCAATATTTCCACTGAAGGCATTTTCCAAAACAGTCTTACTGAGTAACAAATAATAAACTTCTATGAAGGCTGAATAGATGATTAACCTCTTCAGTGCTTTAAAAAATAAATGAACAAACTAGAAAATAGGAGAAACATCTACTTAAATAATTGAGATTCAGTTTGAATGCATATCAAGCCACATGAAGTAAAAAATGCAAAGTTAAGTCTTTAAACATGGTGTGCTTTTATTTTCAAGAAAAAAAACTTATATTTTAGTTATAGTGTAAAGGCAAGAATTATGAGTCATTAATTTTTATTACAAATGATATGAAGTTACTCATTTAACTTTTTAAAAATATATCATTTTCTAAGCATTTTTCAAAAAGATTGATTTATTTATGCATGCAAGAACTGGGGTACAGTTGTGTTGGGGGTGGTGAGAGGATTCACAAGAGACAGAGCGGGGAGCTGTAGAACAGGCAGATCGCCTGAAATACATGGCTGAGGGGAGCAGCGGGCGAGACAGGAAAGTCTGCTGTGCCACGTGGGTCAGCTCCCTGGCCAGGGATAGAACTTGTGCTGCAGTGGTTTCAGGAAGCTTCATACTGCTGTGACTTAACACATTGCTCCACCAGGGAGGGCCTCATTCACCTTTTAAAATGCTGATGATGTGGTAAGACAGAACTGAATAACTCAACTGCTTAGTGTTCACTCTCTATCTCCGATTCTTTGAGTAATAAGAATAAAGTTTCTTTTTATAAGTTCCTCATACACTCAACTGCAGTAGATTAAATCCTGTAAATGATAGCTTATTGTTAAACCAGTCCATGGGCAGAAGGAAAAAGAGTCTGAAAGCATGGCTTAGAGGGCTGGTATGTAGATGTGAATAGCAAACCTAGTGGAATGAGACCCCCGTGCTCCAGAGCTCCCAGTGCTGGTTATAGACTTTGATCCAGTTCTGCCCCGTGTGTGGGAAAACCACAGCTTACACTGATGATTACGTTACAGAGAAGAAAATATGGCTTGAAGTCCATTTACCAGTACATGGAGATGATCTGGCAGCTTACCTCAGAGAAGCCGCTGGGAGGTTAGAAGGCTAGATTTAATTAATAACTGAGTCACTGGAAGAGCAAGAGGAAAAGTAGCTGGCAGGTTTCAAACTGCTGACCGAGTGTGAGAGCCAACTATTGGAAACCACGACGTCAGAGTGAAATGATAATAAACAGAAGCTCAAGCAAGAGCTGAGACCATCAGTGCTCACAGAGGGCACCAATATTACTTAAATGGACTCATTTCCACCAGGCCTTTGCTTAAACATGTTTGGTTTGTTTTTATACTGAACATGATTTAAGGATAACCAGGATACCTATTAAAGCAAGTGTGCCTATTAAAAACAAACCCATTTTGTTGTTCCCTGTATATTGAGATAAAACAGCTCTTTATCTGATAAACTACGTAATTAAACAAAACAAAGTCCTGATTGACTATCAGTTATGCTGTCTGTGATAACATAGCACTCAGCGGGGTTAAAAATAGCATCCACGTACCAGATAAATATTCTGTTACACAGATTAAAATGGTTTTATTTCATCTGGCTTTCAATTATGTGTGTAATTGAGGTCCCGCTTCACAACCCACTGTTTGTGCTCTACCAGCACCACTGACATCAGAATTCCGTAATTTACTACTCACTCAATGTCACACACGGCTGTTGGAATATTAATGTGTCGCGCAAGGAGCAAACGTCCAGCTCTGAGTTTTGCTGCTTCCTGCAGGTTGACGAGGTCATGCTGACACTGAAGCAGGCCTTCAGCACGGCCGCTGCCCTGCAGAGTGCCAAAACCAAGATCAAGCTGTGTGAGGCCTGTCCTATGCACTCTTTGCATAAGCTCTGCGAACGGATTGAAGGTACAGTACAACTTGACCTTGGCAGAGGACGGGTTTGCTCTGGCATTTGGGAAAGGAGAAGGTTGCTGCTGTCCCAATGGGTCTTTGTTTCTGGGTGAAATAAGGGCCCACTGCATCGTTTCTGGCGTCCAATCAGTGTGTGCTGTCAGTGCTGGGGCGTGGCCTGTGTCTTTCTCTCCGTTCTTGAAATTCTTTTAAGTTTTTCTCCTGAAGGTTGACTCAAGGAATGGAGTTGTGTTTCCCACAGCTCTTAACATTCTTCTCTGAACCTAGGGGGAACCAATCAAATATTTGTTGAGTGAATGAAGGGAGGCAAACCCATCTGAGGGTGTCAGCTGTTTATTGAAGTCTCTGTTTTCCCACTTCTCACTAGATGATGTGTGCCTTTTCCGTGCAAGTTAGGAGACAACTTGCCTGTCTTTTGGGGGGCATTTGAAAATGACAGACACAATGATGCAATTCCATAAAACAGACTTTTTTTTTAACTTTAGGTAACATTTTTATTTTTAATCAAGTTAACATTGATTTATCTCACTGTGTATGATTTCAGGATCTGGGTTCATACCTCTTCGATGTGTGTTACCACACCACAGTGACCACCAAAACACCAGTAACCCTCTAGCATTGTCCCGGGGACCCCCTCCACTTCACCCTTTGCTGCTCCCCCACTCCCAATTTGGTAACTTCAGTTCTACATTCCAAGAGTTTGTTTTGGTTTCATATAAAAAAGAGTTAAAAAAAAAAAATGTGTTCTGAGGATCGCGGCAGGCTTGAAGGAGAAGTGATTTTCTGACTTACCTCCCCCTACCTCTAGTTACTCTTTGCTAAAAATAAAAAATATATATATGAAAAAGTTTGAGTTTCATTGCACAAAAGAAGAAGTGCAATTTAATACATACCCACAGTAAGCTGGTCAGTTTGCTCTCCAAAGGGAGAGTGAGTCTGTTACTTCCCTTACTCAAAATATACTCTGGGTGGATCAAAGACCTTAGTGTAAATGAGTAAAATATTAAAGGAAGCCAAGGATATTCTTATGTCCATGAGCAAGGAAACTGTTCCTAAGACACAGAAATGGAAAAACTATGAAGAGAAGACGTTGCCAAATTGACCAGGAAAATATAATTTTCCCCTACAGACTCTGCTTACTGGGAAGTTAAATGATAAGCAAGGATTGAAGAGAGAGCAGATTGGTATCCAGAATTTGTAAGAACTCTTTTTAACTACAAGAAAAAAGATAGAACCCCAGAAGGAAAAGATATAAATCATATTTAAAAAACACTCCTCTGAAGTGGAAAACAGAAGTCCCAATATAAAAATGAGAAGCTGCTCAACCTTTGCTCAAAAAGGAGCAAAAAGTCCGGGCCAGTGACTGCAGAAGGAGTCACTCAGGATTTGCCCTTCGTTTTAGACAACGGGTAAGGGGAGTGTAAGAGAGGCCAGTGCTCTGGGTGATGGTAAAAGCAACAAGGAAGCAGAAGCTTTTTTAGGACTCACTCACCTGGGCACTGTTGTGCTTTGCCTGTATTAGCCCACTTAATCCATAATGGAAATCCCAAAGATAGGTCCTGTTTTTAATTTTCATTTTATTTATGAAATGAAACAGGCGTTGTCACACACAACACCTTCCCTTGCTCACAGGACCAATCCTCAGAAGGCTGTGAACTGGTTCTTCATTTTTCTTTTTTCTTTTTAAAGATTTACTTATTCATGCATATAAGAACTATGGTATAGGCCATAGTTGTGGGGGGGGGGGAAGGGAGGTGAGAGGATTCACCAGAGACAGAGTGGGGCACAGAACAGATGGATCTACTGAAGTACACTGCTGAGGGGAGCAGCAGGTGAGCAGGTGAGGTCTGCTGTGCCATGTGGGTCAGCTCCCTGGCCTGGGTGGAATGGGGGGAAGGAGTGAACTTCAGCTACTGTGGCTGCAGATAGCACCATAGTGCTGAGACTTAACCCCTTGTTCCATCAGGGAAGACCTGGTTTATTTTTCAAAGCCACACACTGTCTTCTTACAGAGAGCATACCAGAAGGCAGGGATTTTCAGGGTCATACTGCTTTGAAACCTCAGCATTTATGTTTTCCCCAAAAAGTTATTTTCATTTAAGTAAGGTCACGGTATCACTTCTTATTTCATGCTTAGGTACAAAATGTAAAGCTGGAAGGGAGACCACATTTTGATTAAACACAAATTGACAGCTGTAGAAAATTAGACCGATATATAAAAGTATCTAGATGTGTTTTATAGCAGTCAGGAATACAGCATTCTTGTGAGTACACCTGACTACATTCATAAGGAGCTTTACTTACATTGGAAATTAAAAAGAAGAAGCCGATTAAGTATGCTGATGTGAGCCCTCCTCACCTGTCCTGGTGTTGAGCGCCTCTTGCTGTTTAGACTAGCAGGAACACTGCTAGCCATGTCAGTGGACCAAAGTGAATTGAGAAGGCAGTGTCCAAGGGGAATGTCATCTTCTGAGGACCAAACTTCAGAGTGTGAAACTGAAGGGCTATTCACCATCATGGAGATGGAGCTGAATCCTCAGTCTGTTTTTTTTGCGTTAACAAGCATGAGAGCTAAATAATATTCTTGCCTTGCCAATATGATTAAATCACTGATTGGTGAGTCCAAATTGAGGAGAAGAAAGTTAATTCAGTTTCACGGTAGTGGTGGGGGCATGTATAATTGGAAAATAAACTCCGGCTGTCTCCAATTTCTCTGCTAAAATGAAGGCAGAAGAAAAATAGTGGACTGGCCATTTTGTCACCTATTTTAAGCAAGCACCCTTTACTTCCTGTCTTTTCTGTCTTTTATCTTCTTAGCAAGTTAATAAGAATAGTAGAACTAGAATAGTAAAGAACACAAAAGTAAACAAAACCAGTCATAGGAATCTGTTTCTTAAGATATTCTCTGAAAAGCCTGTTCAGGACACTCAGCCCCCAGTTACCAAGCTTTTGTGGAGAGTGACAGTCCCAGAGGTTGTCACAGAACGTGGTTGTACTTTGCAAGAAGAAAAGTAGAGCTGAGATGTTCTCAGGAACTTTTCTTCCTGATTCTCATCATGACTTACAACAGATCCTGTGGTAGGTGGTGCTTTACACCTTCTGACAACTAATTCTTTGAAAACAGTTCATGTTTTGAACTGATTCACTCTTAGTGATTTTAAGGTCCTGTTTTACCTATAAGAGTCATTAAATATTAGCTAAATGCATGTCCTTTTTCTAAGCAAAGCATAGTAGCAGTACTTTTAAGTGGCACCTGTGTAGATGAGCGCTGTTTCTTAAAAATGTGTAGTCAGTTGCAGATATGAAAAAATAAGAATGTAAAACACTAAATACTGTCACTAGATACTAATGTCATTGAATGTCACTAAATACTAAGGGTACCGTTGCTATTTTATCACCACAGACAAGAATCTGCGTAACTAGGAGAGATTTCTAAGTTGTAACTCTGTGTTTTAATATTTACTAGATATCTTTTTTTAAGTGGCAAATTTTAAACTTAGAGATTTTTGATCAGACTACTATTTACCTTTTATTTCCATGTCAGGAACTAGTTTCATGTCAATTCACTTATGGTTTCTATGGTAAGAATTTGTTATATTAAATGGTATCTGCTTAAACTGTTGATTTGGTATCATTTAGAAATCTTTTGTTAATTATTCTGATGGAGGTCAATGATTTTTGTGAAGAAGTTTTCTGTTTTGTTTTAAGCACTTCCTCGAAGTGTTCCAAGGTGCGCTGTGAACAGAGTACATCTTCAGGACATTTCACTCAGAGCCATTTGGCCAAGTGACAAGCTGCAATGCTTCACAGGCATTTTAATCGTTACAGCCACACGGATATGTAACACTATGCCCATCACTTTCCTTAGGTCTGTACCCGCCAAGAGCCAAGCTGGTAATACAGAGGCATCTCTCATCACTGACAGATAATGAGCAAGCTGACATCTTTGAACGAGTTCAGGTAACGGCGTTTATAGTCCTCACAAATATGATATAAGAATGAGAATTGGTTCCTGATGTTGTGAGCCCCCCTTTCATTCCTCTGTCAGGGCTGTGTGCCCTATTATCTTGCAATAATGTCATTGTTGCTTTTGCTTCTCAGAGCATTTGGACTTTTAGTTATGTTTGTGTGCCAGACAGAAAGCCAAGTAAGAAGAAAATAAAATGAAGGGGATCAGGGAGGTCTTAATGTGCTCTTGCTTCATCTGTTCAATAGAAAATGAAGCCAGTCAATGACCAGGAGGAAAATGAACTTGTGATTTTACATCTGAGGCAGCTATGTGAAACCAAGCAGAGGACACACGTTCACATTGGGGAAGGCCCGCTGGTGAGATGTTTTCTCCTTGACCTACTTTGGTTTTGCTATTGTATTTAGTCAAGATACAACAGAGGGCATGACAGGAGTTTCTTTCCTATGTGTTCTTTAGGTCAAATAATGATGTTTTTAAATGTAAAGACATTTGTAGTTTTGATAGAAGAACAATATGGGTAAATTTTCATGATTTAAAGTGTACATATATTTTTACTTATATTGATTCATCATTTTAAATTGATTTGGACATCTTATTTTATCATAACCCTGAATGGTAAAAGCAAACACCAAAGGAGCAATAAAATGGAATGGACCATCTTGGCTGCAAACTTTTTTTTTATGCATATGGTTTTGTTTTGTTTTAAGCACTTCCTCGAAGTGTTCTAAGGTGTGCTGTGAACAGAGTACATCTTCAGGACATTTCACTGAGAGCCAGACACCCTCTACTTCTTGTCTATTCTGTCTTTTATCTTCTTAGCAAGTTACTAAGGCACTAAAATAGTAAAGAACATAAAAGTAAACAAAGCCAGTCGTATGCCCAGCTGCATAAAGCTAAAGTAAGAGCATCCGCAACAGCTCAAAGGAATCATGACATACCTCAAATTAAATTTATGTCTTTGTTTTACTGTTTTCAGAACAAATCACTTAACATGTTAAAAAAGAGATGAATGAATGATGGCCCTGCCAGAGAAGAGCTCAACTATTCAAAAAGGGAATGGAGATAGATAATATAATACATGACTTTTAAAAGGGGATGCCTAGTGAGCACAGAGTACCTATGTTTTAGTTTTGCTGCTGAGGTAGAGGGTATAGGGAAGAGAAGAAATCGAGAGAAAGGTATGAGGTGCAACAGAGTTTTAAGTTTTAGGAAAGATAACATTTGCTAATCAGGAAAGTTGAGGAAGTATGTTGATGAAAAGAAAAATGAGCACAAAATTATTTTTAAAGACTTATTTATTTATGCATACAGAAGTGTTGTATATAGGCCAGAGGTGTAAGGGTGGGGAGAGGATTCACCAGAGACATAGTGAGGAGCAGAACAGGCAGATTGACAAGATACACTGCTGAGGGGAGCAGTGGATGAGACAGGAAGGGTCTGCTATACCATGTAGGTGAGGAGACATAGTGAGGAGCAGAACAGGCAGATTGACAAGATACACTGCTGAGAGGAGCAGTGAATGAGACAGGAGGGGTCTGCTACACCATGTGGGTCAGCTCCCTGGCCAGGGATTGAACACTTGTTGAAGCAGCTGCGGGTAGCTTCCTGTTCTTCGTTTTAAACTGTTATGCTACCAGGTCGGGCCCCAGCACAAAATTATGTAGTAACTTCGTAACCATGGATGAACATCCATTCAGGCCTCCCAAGTATAGATTGTGGTTTTTTGTTTTGTTTTTTTTTAGGATAAACTTGTGAGTTGGCCGGGAAATGAGACTTTAAAGGTAGGGAATGAGAGGTTAGGTGATGAATGACCTTGAAGGCTAGGCTGATATTGTCCTTGAAGAGTTTCAAGTAAGAGATTAAGATCAGATTTATACTGCAAAGTGATAATTCTGCTGTCACAAGTTTGGTGGATTTTGGGGAAACATACGTGGGGGAAGGTGTTGAGAGTGTTAAGTCTAAAATCACATTCTTCCATTAGAATGTTTTTGTAATAGAATGTCCAGGAAGTGATTTATTTAATTTTTTTTGCACAAACTTTATCAAGTGTCTGCTAAGGAAGTTTTGTAGTCCTGTTCTGTCATCTGTTTCAGAAGAGAAACCAGCATGTAATCAAATTAAAATATGGTGATTGATACAATGATATAAATAGGGACAAAATAGAGAGCGTGCTAGATATAAATAGATTGAATGATTCTGTTTTCAAGAAATTATCTTGTCTTGAAGTGAGGCTTAACGAAAAGGATTGGAGACAGAGGGGCAGGATTGAATCCCTTGTGCTTTCAGGAGGCACAGTCATTAGGGCTTTAACTGTCTGGACTAATATATCGAGGAAGGAAGGGGGTGTTGCTGGGAGAGACGTCAAGATTGCAGGTTGGGGGGAAATTGAGCTACGAGATACAGAAAGAAGACTTCAGGATGGTATGGGATGGAAAGGAGAAGAGAAAGGAATTGGACTTAAGACTTAATTAGAAAAGTGGATTTGAATGCCCACAGAGGAGTTAGAGTTTATGGTATAAATATAGAAGACAGTGAGCTTGGAGTGGATTTGAAGTCTAGGGAGAACATACTGGCCAACAACCACATTTCAGGTGGTAAATGAATAAAAATGGTTCTGATGAAAAATACTGAAAAGAGATAATGGGGTCAAAAGAGACTTTAAAATATCTATTTTGGTCTGTAAACAAGGAGGAGAAAAATTCAAGTCATAAGACCAATGATATCCAATAACATGAGGAAGTCAAGGAACATAAACACCAATGTATTTTTGGGTTCGCTCGTATCAACCTCTGATGGTATCAGTGATGTTGAACAGAGGCCAGAAGCCCAGAGTGAGTGTGATGTGCACTTTCTCAGTGATGAGAGCACTAGAGGTTATAAAGGACAAGATGTTAATAAATTGCTTGTTTTCTGGGCCGTTGTTAAATTCTCCCCTCCAACTTTCATCCTTTCCCTTCTTCCTTCTATTCATTCAATCATTCTTATCCAACAGCTGCTTTATCAGGCTTTGTGCTCTGTGCCAATACAATTTCCCCATTTTATTCTCAAGATTCACCTGAAAATCATAGAATAGTGCGATATCCGGTCCTCGATACACACCTTGTGCCCAGTTCAGCCATTTCCATATCCATTCTTGCCTTTTCCCCTTTCCTTGATGAGAGTCATGTTTCTTTCATAAACAACTTTTTAGATGGTTCCATGGACCCAGTGGGCTCCTTGGGCCTTTCTCCCCCCTGCACATGCTTGCTGAAGCCTGTCTGTCTCTGTTCCTGTCCTTCTGGAGAGTTTGGAGCACTGCTTTCAGAGAAATCTCTACCAAATATTATTTTCAAAGTGAAACCCTTCTCCTTGTAAATATTGGTGAGGGATTCACCCTATTTTTATATCTGGCACTTAAGATCAGACTTGCTACTTGCATATTGTTTAATGTCACGGCTTAATGTGAATTCCATCTTTCCCAAGCAAGTGGTAGCTTTCTCTCTTGGAAGCTATGTGGTGTTAAGAATCATGTAATATATGCAGTAGCTGATTCTTTCAATAGGAGAACATATATAGGTAGCATCTAATATGGTGGACATATTGTAGATTTTCATATAATTTAGTACTATCAGTGAATAGTTGTTGATCAAAGAGATAAATGACATGTACCTAAATGAAAATGGAGTTATAACAGAGGCAGTAGCAGAATTCACTTTAATAACTCGAGGTGCTTCGGCCTTTGAAATTTGTTTCCTGTGTCTCCTTGGTAATTTGAGTATAAAATATGTAACATGGGAAGGGTAGTTATAGTTGTTAATCAAAATCACAGTGAAAATGGACATCTCAAGTTTAATTTTCATTAAATGCAGCCTGAATTTATTTGTGAAAAAGGAAAAGAAGAAAGTAAAGATCACTTTTTTTTATTACTTACAATGTGAAAAAAGACCCTTTTCCTTATAATCTGTATTCTCTTAATATGGAACATAAATTATTTCTTCTTAATTGAGTCACAAAAGAATTCTTGTGCTTTTTAATGGCTTAGTTGGGTTTGTCTTTCAAGCCTCATTTGACCTTGTAGATTTCCAAAATAAAACTTAACCTGTTTTTCTTCCTACAGGCTATTTCAAATAGTACAATCCCAGAAAATGCGACCAGCAGTGGAAGGTTCAAGCTTGACATTCTGAAAAATAAAGCTAAGAGATCTTTAACTAGTTCCCTGGAAAATATATTTTCAAGGGTAAGATTAATTTAAGGCTTTTTGTGTTTCCCAACTATGTTTTTTTTTTTTTTTTTTTTAGTTTCAGTTGGCTTCCAGAAGACTTCCTTTAAAAAAAAAAAAAAAAACTACTAAGACCACTTTAATTTATTTAATACAATTAAAATAACTTCCCAAAATAAGTTTCATCCTCAAATCTATATTTATTCTGGTGCTCCTGTTAACTGAATTGAGCAATAGAGGTTAAGTAGTACAGACATGTGTAGAAAAGGGATCATAGAGTGTTGATACTGTAAGAATACTTTATCATTTGCCACACCAAGCTATAAAGAAATCTTGCTTTTCACTCACTCTTAGGAGCTGTTAAGAAATGTTAAAATAGTAAGAATAAATAGAAATTTATGTATTCCATTTAGTAAGTTTATATAATCTATTAAGAAATAAGCAAAAACAGCTTCCCATTCCCTTCATTTTCCTCTTCCTGAGGAATTCACAATTTCATCCTAAAGCTGTTAGGTGTGGTCAAACAAGGTAGAGGTCCTGGGGCTGGAGGTTCAGGGGAGCCCTGGAGGTTCAGGCAAGGTGACTGAACCCACATGGATGATCATAAATTGCTAAGACTCTTTTGTTGAGAAGCCACTTAAGTAGAACATCAGGGGACCTGAATTCAACTGCTCTTGGCAGATTTTGTTCTTATGATCGTGGACAAATTATTTACCATGTCTAATTCATAGTTTCTCCACTTGTGAACTGGGCACACTAGCACTCATTTCATGTTAACTGGGAGGATGAGTGTCAGTTTGTTAGGAAAATGTCACTGCAGCTAGAGGTGGTACCTGTCGCGGTCAGCTCAGAAACCTCCGCCGTATGCAGAATGACGGACAGGGTTTCGGAGTATTACTCTCTTTATCCTCTTTCAGTGTCTTGGCATTCTTCACTGCGCTTGCCTCGCTGACTTTGAAGTGCTCTCACATAGCCCTGAGTGGCTGGAGCGACTCTTTCAACAAGGGCACAGCCAGTCTATTTCGGCCAAGGTGTAGGCTGTATCTTTGCTGTCCTCCGCACGCCAAATGCCATAAATCATGTGAGCTAACAAGGTCTCGCTTGCGCCATTTGCAGCAGAATGGGCTTGCTGGGAAGGTTGGCAGCTACCCATGGTGGAGGAAAGGTTATCTACAAAAGGGAACTTCTAAAATTGGCTGGTTCATTTTTTTCTCCCTGAGTTAGAGCATAGAAAATTGTCAAACAGCTTAGTTCTTAATCGCTACCACCTTAACATTTTTTTTATTAAACTAACTACAGTTGTTTATGAAATGATACATTTTTTTAAAACATAGACGATCAGCTCATTAACAATTAAAAATAAGTTCAAGGGAAAAAGCTTGACACTTGTATTTCCAAATCAGAATATAATAAAACCCAAAAAACTTTTGTTTGGAGGTGAAAAAACAGCCCTGTATTCTGATTGTTTGTTCCTTTCTCTTAAGTTGAAGTTTTCCTAAAGATGGATATTTATTAATATATGTTTATTAATAAATATATTTTTGAAAGAGATATTCTCTAATGAAGATATCAGTTATTGGAAAGCAGTCCTCATTTTATCCTTCAGACAGATATCTGTTATCTTACTAGTTGAAGTGTGTGAATTAATAAACATGGTAGAGTATGTCTATTCAGATATTTTAATTGAGGCAACATAATTTATAACACTGTGTATGATTCTGAGCATAGGATCCCACCTCCTTAGATGCCTATCCCCATTCCAGAAAGAGAAAATAAATGGAGAATTTTTCCAAGAAATCAAGTTAGAAATTTCTCAGAACTGATGAATGTGCTTCCAGATTTAGTAGGTCCAGAAAACACATAATAAACGACTGAATAAAGTCATGCCAAGGCACACTGTGAAGTTTCAGAATCCCCAAGGTAAAGTCAGGTTCTGTTCCATGACACACAGCGGTTCAGACACATTATGGCTCAAAATTGCAATGACATTAGACTCCTGGACCAGACAACACTTGAGCATTGCTGACATATTCTGAAATAGTCCAAACTAGATTCAGTCAAACCATCAGTGATCTATAAGCATAAAATATCATTTTAGACATGTAACTATTTTTGGAATCTACTTCCCACTCTAATTCCTCAGAAAGCACTTGGAGTATGAGTTTCGTAAATGAGAAAGTGAACTAAAAATAATGGAAGCCACGGGGACAAGGAAATGGAATTCCATCATAGAGTAGCATTAGGTTTCAAAGGAAACTTCTAGGTTGATGGTGAAGTAAAACACTGGGAGGATCTATTCGGCAAATCTGTTGCAGTCACTTAGTCTAGACCAGAGCAGGAAGACAGGTTTCCAAAGTGGGTTGTTCAAATAAAAATAAAAATGGTGATTAGTAAGTTATGTGATGTTTGACCATAAGTTATGTGATGTTTGACCAAAGTTTCTTAGGGAACTAGTGGCTATTGAGTCCGTTGTTAACTCCATGAAAGCCAAATTGTATGAGATGGGTGAGTTATACTAACAGAAAAATGCTACTCAAGTGCAAGCAGTGTTTACAAGGTGATACAAATCTAAGCACAAAATTTTGGTTTAACTGAAACTTGTTTTATAGTTCCTATGAAAAGAAAGAAGTGGATGTGGGCATGGCAATGCAGTAATACTCAAATCTCATCTCCCAAAGTAGGAAGTCAATAGTGCCTGAAATGGAAAGCTTAAGGAAGAGTAAAATACACAACTAGCAGAAACTTCAGTATAAATAGTTTGAGTGTTAGCTTTTGGGGGCTAAGTTTCAGTGTGTGAAAAGGTTTGATAAATGCCATTTCTACTCTTAAGTTTAGTGCACAATTTGACATTTGAAACTTTGTGTAGTTATTACATCAATTAAAAATGAATTGCGGCCCTCCCTGGTGGCGCAAAGGGTTAAAGCACAGCATTGAGAAACTAATGCTACTACAGCATGAGTTCGATCCCCTCCTGCCCCGGGGGTGACCACATGGCGTGGCAGACCTCTCCTGGCCTGCCCGCTGCTCCTCTAAGCAGTGTACTTCGTTGATCTGCCTGTTCTGCTCCCCATTCTGTCTGTGGTGAAGCCTCTCACCACCCCTGCATCTCTGGCCTGTACCCCAGTTCTGTATGCATAAATAAATAAATGTTTAAAAAAAATGTAGGCTTTAAAAAAATGAATTGCATTAAATTTGTTTTAAGTTAAATTAGAGTGAATTTAGACCCTTCCTCTCTCCCAGATAATTAAATCCAAGAAAGTATGGAGACATAGTTACCATCAAGTGCTTTATAAACACTGTGCACTTTGGTTTTTCAGAGTCACTGTCTCACTGACTTGACTTATATTTTTGATTTATTCTTTCTGGAACTTTTCCATGTGTTCTGGAATTATGTAGAATTCCCAGTCTGTATTTTATCTCTCAAGACCTTTGTGTTGTGGTTCCCCATTCTTTCTATGTAAAATTGCTAAAAATTGATTCTATGATCTACTTATTTCTCTTTCTTAGATCAGCTATAATAGGAAAAGCAAAATAAGATATTTCACCAGTATTAAAGCAGACTGGTACCTAGTCCTCTAGAGAGAAATGCTTTATTGACTTAGTTCTGTATTGTGGAATAATGAATGAAACTAAATCTATACATTTCTATAAACTGTACTTATTTAAGCCTATAATGGGAATTATGGTGTTTACAATATAGGTTGGAAGTATTAAACATTTTTGACTTGTCATCTCCACTGTATGTTATATTACTTGTTATATTATGCTGTCCAGTTTTTTTTTTTTTTAAGATTTATTTATTTGTGTATACAGAACAGGGGTACAGGCCAGAAGTGCAGGGGCGGTGAGAGGGGAGCAGAACAGGCTGACTGACAAAGTATACATTGCTGAGGGGAGCAGAAGGCGGGTCAGGAGAGGTCTACCGCGCCATATGGATCACACACAGGGCAGGCTGGGATTGAACACATGCTGAAGTGGCTTTAGCTTCTTAGTGCTGTGCTGTAACCTGCTGCTCCACCAGGGAGGGCCCCACATTTGTTTTTATCTGGATGAAACACAAAGTCAAGGGGGATCTCACTGATCGAATGAGGGTCTCCTGATTTTGTGAGTGCATAGTGGTTAACCTTGGTGTGAAGGCTTGGGTATCTGATTGCTGACTTAGAAAGCTTGGACATGATAGTGAATAGTTCTATTTACTCTGTTGGCATGGTTGTGATACTGCCAACAAATTTGAGTGAACCAAAGAAGGATGGTTTTCATGCTAACATGAAGAAGTAACTTGTAACTGCTATTTATAACAGGAATATAACAATTCAAATTATTTGGACAAACAGTCTTATTTAATTCTCTTCACTCAGGGAGCTAACAGAATGAGAGGTAGACTCGGAAGCATGGACAGCTTTGAACGATCCAACAGTCTTGCCTCAGAGAAGGTATCTAATAAGGATTCCTTTTTTACTGATAATTTCAATTCAGCAAAAAACATTGATATGGTAATATGCTTGCTTAATTACCTCATAATGAGTCCTTTATGACTTTTAAAATAATTAAAATTTGAGCTTTACTACCTTAAGTAAGAAACTTCTGGGTATTATCTAAGTACATAGCTCTTCTTTTAACTGAGGCTCTCTTATTGGGACAGAATACTATTCCTGTCAGGCTGGCTGTTGCTCTTGGGTTTTTGCTGCTTTGAGATAGTTTACTCCGGGAGGACAGTAATTAATAGTAGTTAATGTTGTTCTGATGCCGTAGAAAAATGAGGCATGTCATTGCTATACTTGTGATCTTCACATCCTTATTCTCTTCCCATGTAACTTTTATTTTCCCACTTTTTTTTCTTTTTTAACCATTTTAACTGCAACACAAGGCTCTTCTTTATCTCCTAGACAATTCTCAGTAGGTTCAGTTTCCTGTTTCCTGTATCATGCAACATGTCACCAGGGGTGTATGTAACACTTTTTTTTTTAATGGGAAAATACTGAAATGTTTTTACTAAACATTCTGTTGAGGGAATTGAGGACTTAGCCAGCAATATGTTGATTAGCCCTAGCTCTTGTTTATCAAGCTTGACACTTCTACAATGTGCCTGTTCTGGGAAGCATAAGCAGCTTACCTGTCTCAACTGAAAGATTTATGATGTCTACCCATGCAACATGAGATGCGTTCCTGCATAGCTCACTTTTCATTCGTTTCCTGTTTTTCATGTATTTAAAAAAAAAAAAATTACCTCAGGGACCATGGAGTTGGATAGAAACAGCCACAGTGAAAGAAGATACTTAACAGCCTTTATTTTATTTTCCTGAAGGCTGTGCCATGAGATTTGAACACTTTCACATTGTGATATTGTTTTGACAGTACAGGAAACAGGCAGCTGATAGGTCACGGAAATCAGTAGATATGTAAACACAAACTCCACCCTCTTTTGGTCATGGTCTTTTTTCATCTTTGTTACAGCACTGACAAAAATACAGTGGCTATAGCATTTTACCACAAAGCATCAGGGGAGAGGATACCTTCCTTATCCTCCCTTTCACTTTCTGGACTATCTTTACGGATGTTGTCTTACAGCTGCTTATCAGAAGAAATAGTTTGTGGTGATACTGATTAGCCTTCTGCATAGATTGAGTAAAAAAAAAGTTTTGTCATGACTCAGGAGGAAGAAGCAGCACCCTGTCACTTTTGAGCTCTGTGTTGAAGCGGATCAGCCATGATCCCTTAGCTCACTCCTGCTTGCCTTTCAGGACTGCTCACCAGGAGACTCGCCACCAGGGACTCCACCAGCCTCCCCCCTGTCCTCAGCTTGGCACACGTTCCCCGAGGAGGATTCTGACTCCCCACAATTTCGAAGAAGGGCACACACATTCAGCCACCCACCTTCGAGCACAAAGAGGAAGCTGCATTTACAGGATGGGAGGGCCCACATGGTTCGCTCCCCTCTTCTGAGGCAGAGCTCCAGCGAACAGTGCAGGTGAGTCCAGAGCCTTCTGCGGAATGGGAAATAAAATTCTCCTGTCACTCTGTGTTGTGCACGGTGGAGTCAAGCAATATTGTGGCTTCATGTTGTAGCTAACGTTGTTTTTAGAAAAGATCATAAAAATACAATGAGTTATAAAAACCACAGTTATTAAGTAAATGAAGCCAGAGTTAAAGCATACCCAAAGAGAAGAGATTAAACATTTTGGATGGAAACTCCCCACCCCCCTACAAAAATGGAGATATACAGTTGTTGGGAAAACCTGCTGACAACATGTTTTTTACTGTCTTCTGGATGATGGCACTACTGAAACAAAGTCAGCAAATTCAAGAATAAGATAACAGTAGCACATCCTGTTAGCCTACTATAAAATACAAGGGTTAAAAAAAAATCACCTAATTTTACCTTCACCTATGTGATAAAATTTGGCTATATTTTATTTCATAATAAAATATGAAAATTGTTAATTTTTTTTCTCGCATATAATAAAAATTATCCTAGTTGTCAGGATGTGACCATAAACATTTATCTCACATAGTATTTAAAAAATAATTTGGGAAAATTGTTTGACATTTGGGAAGGAATAATAAAGGGGCTAATCCTAGATTGGTCATGTGATTATACTTCTTAATGTGTAGCACAAAACAGCATTTATATCCTAGGACTAACTTTATTTTTCCTCTTTACCTGTGAATTTGGCAGAGCGAACAGGATGTATCATGAACTCTTAAGTAAAAATAGGATAATTTTTTTATATCAGCTGTTATGAAATTTACCACCATTTTTTTCAGATTACAGTTTATTCGCACTGTTTTTGAATCTCGAAAGTTTGGGATAAAAAAATCAGATATTTAAGATATATAAAAATGAATCAATGTGTTACTTCTTTTCAGGTGTTCTTTTGTTAAAAAAAAGAAAGTGTAGTATTCATGTGTGTAGCAAGTCTTTGTATGATTGCCTCATATATATTTATCCAAAGCAATATATCTCCTTTTCCCAAGAAAAATTATTTTTGAAAATTAAAACATGACTTATTTTAAATTATTATAAATGCAGTCCATGTTTTTACATTTCATAATATATAAGCTCATATGTTTCTATCAATATACAAAGGTACGTTTGGTTTCACTGTGAAACTTGCTATAGAAAGAATTTTCTGAAAATAAGAATTATGTAGAAAATTGAGGGATTTGGATAGAATCCTGTCTGCACAATTCCATAGGCTGTAGCAAAGAACATGGACATTAAGGCTTGTTAAACCAAAGGTGTTATGATGTCTTCCAGTAACCATACCTGATCTTGTTGAAATTTTGGAAGGGTTTATATCTTTAAAATACTTAAGTCTTTGAACTACTGATAATCAGTTTTTCCTTCTGGAGTTTGTTTCCTGTAATTATTGTGCTTTCATACTTCTGCCCTTGAAGTGTTTTTTTTTTTTTCCAGAGCCTATGAAAACTAGTATGTGTTTTCTCAAACATTTTTTTATAACAGTTTATTTTTACATCATTTTGTACATTTTTTTTCCATCTCAATTGTAACCCCCGCAGGTTTCCCATCACCAAGTCACCCGTGTGCCATCACCATAATCCCGTGCACTTCCCTCCCCCTCCCCCGATTTTGATCCCATTACCCACTCCACCCCCACAAAATATCTCTGGTATATGGTTGTTCATTATTCTTGTTATTTTCTTGCCTGGTCCATTATACTCCTGCTATGAGTGAAACCATCCGGTATTTTTCTTTCTCTTTCTGGCTTATCTCACTAAGCATGATCTTTTCCAGCTCCATCCAAGTTGCTGTGAAAGACATGTGTTTCTCTTTTTTTGGTTGCTGAGTAATATTCCATTGTATATATGTACCACATATTTTAATCCAGTCATCTACTTTTGGGCATTTGGGCTGTTTCCATGTTTTTCCAATTGTAAATAAAGCAGCAATAAACATGGGGGTGCAGGTATCTTTTTCAATCAGTGTTTTTGTGTGCCCTTGAAGTATCTTATGCATGTAAGAACAAGCACTTTTAGACTGGAAATTGTTAAGCATTTTATAGTGGTAAACACATATGTTTAGAAATAACACATAGATGAGTTTGATTTATGAAAGAGTGAAACTAAATCATAGTTACTAAATAAAAAAGTGCATGCTGCTTCTTTTTCCTATATAAGATTCAACCTTAAGCCTTTCAAACACTGATTAAATTAATAGCAAGAACCTGTCTATATGCTTTTTCATAGTGAATGAAGATTTTGCTGAAATATAAATTAAGACAAATTTGCTGTATTTTCTGTATTCAGCATTCTTCCACCAGTTCGGCGCATGTACAAGGAGAGTAATTCTTCCTCCAGTCTTCCAAGTCTCCACACTTCCTTCTCTGCCCCTTCCTTCACTGCCCCCTCTTTCCTGAAAAGCTTTTACCAGAATTCAGGTAGACTGTCCCCACAGTATGAAAATGAAATCAGGTGAGATCAGTGTCCTCTGTTTGCAAAGCAAAATTTTCTGCAGTGATATGCTGATATATTACTAAAATGTGCCTAATTCATTTTGGAGTGACCCTGACATTGTGCTTGTTCTAATCTGTTTCTAATTGTATTGGTTTCAATGCCAATTAATGTTATTAAGAAAATTTTAAAATCAGTGTTCCAGAACTTCTAAAACTAATTTTTTATTTGATAATTATCCTTTTAAGTTATTTTTTGGAATTGCTGTTTGTGTTCTTCTCTGCAGTGGGGCTGAGAGTATAAGCTTTGTTTTGGGGAAGGAACAAAAACCTGGTACTAACATACGCTAAGCAAACTGCTCTTGATCAAATCTTTTCCCCTTAGTCTCTGTGTACATATCTTATGGAAACTAAAGCCACTGATTTAAACAACTGTAGTAGAGTGATGGGTGATATATCTTAGTTTTTAAATTTGTAGAATATTTTGTAGGCATTTACTTGATTTTCAATGACATAGACTTACTTTTCTGAATCTCAGTGTACAACACAGAATGAGCACAGAATCATGTTGATGGTATCTCTTTCAGATAGCCTATGGGATCTTTTGCATTTTCTAGATACTTGATTTTGTATGTAGTTGAAAATGGATAGCCTATCATGTTTGCACTTTTAACTACACATATTTAGATATAGTCATTGTTGGAGAATTGCTTTGCCTTATAATTTGAAATTATGAGGTCTTATTGACTATTTAAATTCTTAGTGTGCTGTTAACAACCTTTAGAAAGTGTTATGATAAATTAAGAACTTTTCTAAAGGACAGTTGTTGAGCTAGAAGTTGTGAGATTTATTTCTGTTTTTATGTAGAATTTGACTATTCATTTTTATCACTGTGTAGTATTCCATTCTATACAAGAAAATTTACTCTCTTGTTGATGGACATTTGGGTTGCACCTGGTTGTTTAACAATTGGCAATTCTAAAAATCAGCACTCTATACTTTTTGTACACTGTTTTTTTTTTAATATAATTTGACAACATAAAATCAAATGGTCAGAAAGACTGATTAAAAAGTACACTGGTCATAAGCACAGAGCCCTATAGATCATCATAGTGACCCACTATATCACCCCCACCCAGCACCTCATAGATTGTAAACAGCATCCTTGCAGATCCTCTCACTTTCCTCTATCAAACCTCTCATCCTGGCCTACAACTCTGTAATTCAAGTTTGTCTAGTTTTAAACTTGACATAAATGGAAGGATACAATTTGCATTCGTTTATATCTGACTTCTTTCACTGAACATTCACATAGCAGATTTGTTTTTGTTTTTGTACTCATTTCAACTCATTTTTTAAATTTCTGTATAGTATTACCTTTAATATATCACAGCTTATTCATTCTTTAGTCTATGGACATGTGGGTTATTGCTAGCTTTTTTTGGCTGTAAAAAGAGTACTGTGGTTGATATTATTGTGTATATCTTTAGTTGTACATATCTGTGCATTATTGATGACAAGCTACAAGTAGTAAAACTGTTGGCAAAATTTACTTTGAATAGGTTTATTTCAGCTAGTAAATCGCTTAGACATCAATTTACTAGTTACAATCTTGGAGTTTTTTTTTTTTATGGTTGCATGTTGTTTTCTGATGGTTTTTGAATATTTTGAAATCATTTTAAATTTATAAAAAAAATTGCAAAAGTATTATGGGCAACTTCTGTTAGCCCATTATCCAGACTCATCAGTTTTTAACACTTGCTTAATCATTATGTCTGTCCGTTTATATACATAATGCTTAGTGACATGTTGGCCAACAGTGATGCTGGTCCCAGTGCTGTGCTCTATAGCCAAGACCCGTAACAGACTGTGCCATCTAGGCTTATGAAATTGCCCTCAAAGATACTGGCCCAATGACAGAATAATCAACTAATGGCGTATTTCTCAGAACCTATTATCGTCATAAGCTACATAACTCTGTGTATGTGTGTGTGTTTGTATATATTATGTATGCATTTCCTGATGCTAAGCCTTTTTTGAGTAGGTTGCATACTTCATGTCCTTTGCTCTGAATACTTCAATGTATATTTTCTAAACAGGATTTTTTTAAATTATTTATGCATACAGAAATGGGGTACAGGCCAGAGGTACAGGGCCAGTGAGAGGCTTCACCAGAGAGAAAGCTGGGAGCAGAACAGGCAGATCAACGAAGTACTCTGCTGAGGGGAGCAGCAGGCGGGCCAGGAGAGGTCTGCCACACCATGTGGATCACCTTCTGGGCAGGAGGGGATAGAATTCATGGGGAAGCGGCTTTAGCTTCTTAGTGCTGTGCTTTAACCCGCTGCTGCGCCACCAGGGAGGGCCCTAAACAGGATTTTTAAGGTTGTAGTTTTAACCCAAGTATCTCTGAACTCTACATCTCTCATTATCACCAGTTTCAGAAAGAACACTTTACACACATAATTACTGTCATAGCTGCAACTACTTAGAATATTTAGGAGTGGGATTTTAATTTCCTTTTCACTTGAGTACCTCATCTTATAATTGTGTAAAGTGCATCTCTAAATAGGTGTAGTCAAATAAGGTATGGTTAGCATATGATTAATAAATATTCATTTTTAAAAGGTAAATTAATTTCAAATTTTAAATTCAGGTAGACGTCTTTCTCCAGCATCACTATTCTGAATATTAAAACTATATCATGCTACTGTTTTTAAGAGGTCAAGGAAAAGGAGCCAGGATAATTTTAATATCATGCTTTATTGATTAGTGGGTTTGTCTGCATAGCATTTAAGTGAAAAATGAAGAGGAATAGCTTATACTTTGTCTTGAAGTTAATTTTTTAAAGATTACTGTTATTTTATCATTTAGTGGCTACATATAATTGTCTATGGTGATATGGTATTTATATGATCTGTTTATCAATTGTGTATCCTTTGTATCAACAGACATCTTGTCACTCCTTACAGTTACTTCTCAGCTTTTAGTCCTATAATTGCACAGTTATTTATATTGGAGTTCATTGGTCAAAAGTTATTTCTGCTATTTACCTATAAAATTTTTCAATGAGAAAGTAACATTTTTGCTGATGGACTACTTTGTGGTACAATTTTGGTTCTTAACAGTTCTCTCCTTTTCACTGATAAAATATAGTCTACTTTTAATGGTTTATTGTTGAAGTTACCTTGTCTATGTTTTACTGATGACATATGAGAATGCCTTTTTATTCTAAACACTGGGTTTGGATATCTTACTCTCTGTGCTAATGATCTCCCTTGTTTTCCTATTGTACTAGACAGGACACTGCTTCAGAATCAAGGTGATTAGAGATCTAAATATTTTCATTTAAATAGCCATATTCTTCCCACTAAATATTACCATTAGTTTCAAAATTAGTTTGGCTGTCTCCTGAATGCATGCCATCATTCCAGCGCTGTCAGCGTTTTATAAAAGGGAAAATATAAACCCCGGTGTAGTAAACAATCACAGCTGATCATGTAAAATGTTGATTACAACAGGAATCCTGTTTCTGCTCTACTCCATGTTGACATCTCCTTAGGACAGTGTTGTGGCCTCCCATCAAAGCCTAATTTTTATTTTCAGTTAATAGACATGAATTTGCTAGTTTGCAAGTTATTTGTACATATAGATAAGAAATTTATTCAAAATTTCAAGAAGATGCATAAATAAGGATCCTAAAGAAACATGTTGATAAAATCTAATGTGGTTTTCACCTTAAGATGTTAGTGCATATTTCTTCATCATAGTTCCTGTCACTTGGTTATTTTATTTATTTTTTAAAAAAGATCTATTTATTGGCCCTCCCTGGTGGCGCAGCGGGTTAAAGCACAGCACTGAGAAGCTAAAGCCACTTCCGCATGAGTTCGATTCCCGCCTGCCCCGGAGGTGACCACAAGGCGCGGCAGACCTCTCCTGACCCGCCCGCTGCTCCCCTCAGCAGTGTACTTCGTCAATCTGCCTGTTCTGCTCCCCACTCTGTCTCTGGTGAATCCTCTCACCCTCCGCATCTCTGGCCTGTACCCCAGTTCTATATGTACAAATAAATAAATCTTTAAAAAAAAAAGATCTATTTATTTATGCATACGAGAAATGGGGTACAGGCCAGAGGTACAGGGGTGGTGGTGAGAGATTTCACCAGAGGCAGAATGGAGAGCAGGATAGGCAGATCTGCTGAGGGGAGCAGCGGGCAAGACAGAAGTCTGCTGCGCTATGTGGGTCAGCTCCCTGGCCCGGCTGGCACTCATGCTGCAGTGCCTGCAGAGCTTCATAGTGCTGTGCTTTAACCCGTTGTGCCACCAAGGAGGGTCCACCACTTGGTTATGTTACATACTGCTGAGGTCTCCCAGATCTCCTACTGGGGGACATACAGAGAACACTATCTTCCTTTTTATGGAAGACTACATCTTTGCTTCTCTTTGAGTTGTGTGCTCTTTGTGGTTAACATTCAGAATCACTGCTGAACAACTTAGCTAAAGGTGATTACTCCTTGTTTTGTTCTTGATCTCATCTCACGAGTTCAGTGAAAAACAGGTCACCTTCCTCTTTGGGGCCACCAACATTTCTATTTCTTCCTAGTTGAGCAAAGGTCACATATAAGATTAGACTACAGTAAGATGTTCAAGGAGAAATAAGTTCTGAGAAAACAATTTGGCCAAATAAATACGAAAAAAAAGTTAGATTTTTGATATAATAGGTATATAATGATCTATATACCTTTTTGTCTTGGGTGTGAGACTAATTAACCAGTACTTCATATTAACTTTCAGAAGCCTAATGGAAATATTTGTTTGACCTTGTGTCCTTTTGGGTTCTCTTCCAGATACAGAATTCTGTATGTTTACCGCCTATAACCATACTGGTATCTGGCCTAGAATCTCCCCATTTTACTTAGGGTTAGATTGAATCCTGGGGAAGTTAATACATTGCTTGATACCATTTTTCTTACTCTTGGGCTATCGGGAAATGAAATAAGCACAAGAAATGGCATTAAAGCAATAAAATAACAAAGACCATAAAACAAGTTAATTGCTAAAAAGAGTTAAAAGTACCTGCAAATAAAATTATATGTTTATCATGATTTCATTATTTTTCTCATGCTCATGTTAGCATGAGTGATTATGGAATAATACTTAAGAAAATATAAAAATGTGACAGGGATCGTGTAAGTCTCTTTATGATCCTCTATTCTGTTTGAATTTATTTTATTTTAAATTTTTTTGGAGGTGACACTAGTTTCATATGTACAGCATTATAATTTGACATCTGTGTGTACTGTGATTTGCTCTCCACCAACTGTCTACTTTCCACCCTCTACCTTTACCTGATTTACCCCTTTGTGCTGTTCCCCCATGATAACCACAGAAATTCTAGTTTCCATCCACGCTAAACAACTCACCCCCCTTTTAAAAACACATTGTTCCACTGATTATTTCTTTCGACTCATAGCTCAAGTGCTGTATATTGATTTCCACTAGAATAGTTCAATCTCAATTTCTCTTAGTTCGTAAAGGTTTTCCACAGGATGGAAGTAATATAACCAGCTGAACACCAGAACACAGTTGAACCTGGTGCAACTGATGAGGGTCTGAGTTAAACTATAATGTGGATTCTGTGGGAAAAGCTGAGCTTTCATCACTGTGTCGTTTCACGCAGCCTTCCGTGAGACAACTTTACAAACAGGGAAACCTTGCTCAGATTTCTGGGAAATAGTTGCTATCTCATTACTTACGTTTTATTTTATTTACCTGAGGTATAATGCATTGCGATTTAGATAAAAATTCAGTTGGTGTCTCATCAGTTATTGGGACTTGATAATCCTAGTGACTTTTAGCTGGGTGTTAGGGCCCTGGCACTGGGGAGTAATCTGCTGCTTAGTTAGTACCTTTGTAAAAGGGTTCTGGCAGAACAGTTCACCTCTGTGAAAAGTCCATCTATTTGGCTGGTGGGAAATAAAATATACTGCAGCAAAGGCAAAGTGTGCGTCTGAGTGGTCATTAAAACAACTTCATGCTGTACAACGTCCAGCTAACTTTCATTAAAGCAGGCAAATTTGCATTAAAAATTCTGGGTTAACATAAAAAGAATAGTAGTTGATAAAAATTCTGTGTGGACATAACAAAATTAATATTAATTTAGTAGTTGATAAATTGAGACTGTAAAATATTTGGTCAAGGTTAAATTAAAGAAGTTATCTTGAAGCTTCACTTATATGCATTACTAGCCAGTCCATAGTTTGGGATCAATGCTTTTCCCAGTAGGAACTGGAAATTCCTTCCAGCATATGTGTGATACACGTAACATGGTCTATTCCTTTCCATTATAAAGCCTTCATTTGTGCTTATGGATTGTGCTTTTTGGTTAATCAGTGACTGGTAATAAGATGTACATATGGGCTACCGATAGAAAATGGGTATGACTGCTCCACACCGGAGAGTTCCCCACCTTTCTTCCTAATTATTCCTACTGAGTCATTTTCAATTTCATAAATTTTCAATATAGGCAATGCAGAATAGATGTCTTAAGAAGTAGGTTTCCCCCTCCCCGTCCCCACCCCACCAAAGTTTTATTTATTAATGCATACAGAACTGGGTACAAGCCAGAGGTGCAGGGTCAGTGAGAGGATTCACCAGAGACAGAGTGGGGAGCAGAACAGGCAAATTTACTGAGATACACTGTTAAGGGGAGCAGGTCTGCCGCACCGTGTGGGTCACCTTCCTGGCTGGGAATCAAACTCGTGCTGCACTGGCTGCAGATAGCTTCATAGTGCTGTGCTTTAACCTGTTGCACCACCAGGGAGGGCCCAAGAGGCAGTTTTTTCATGTATCCTATTGATATTCATTCCAAAATACAAAATAAGGAAGAAAAAGAATACATGAAAAAAGAGAATGGTTCTAATTTGTTTTGTCATTAAAAAATGTGAAGATATATGTCACCTTCACAACATGAATTTTTTTTAAAGATTATTTATGCATACAGAAGTGGGGTACAGGCCAGAGGTGCAGGAGTGGTGAGAGGATTCACCAGAGGCAAAACAGGGAGCAGAACCAGCAGATCGATAAAGTACACTGCTGAGGGGAGCAGCAGGTGGGTCAGGAGAGGTCTGCTGTGCCATGTGGTCACCTCCCTGGCTGGGGATGGAACTTGTGCTCAAGTGGTTGTGGCAGGCTTCACAGTGCTGCACTTTAACCAGTTGCACCACCAGGTAGGGGTGCAAAGTGAATTTTTAAAATTTGATCCTTCTAATAAAATATAAAATAGTTTATACATTTGGAGTGCACCAATTTCAAAAGCGAAGGGAGTGAGACATTTACATAAATGAGCACCTAATAATACTGCAGCTGTTTCTTTTCTGAAATAAGTGACATTATTTCATTAAGAAATGGAAGATTTAACTGCCTGTGTTTGAATCCTAGCTCTTCTCCTTAGTATCATTGGAACTGTGAGCCAGTTACTTACTTATTTCTTCCTCAGTTTTCTCACTGAAAATGGGAATAGTAATACTACCTATTACTCCACAAGTTACTAGGAAGTTGACTGTGAGTTCTTACTTGTAAAATGCTTATAACAAAGCCTGGCACATGGCATATGTTTTTTTTTTTTTTTCTTTATTATTGTTATTATAGTAAATAACACATATTGTTTTATTTTCATTTGAAAAGTGGACATTACACTTGCCTTCCTGCTAAGTAAAATTAAATGAGAAGTTAAAGTGAAATTTAACATCATAGTAAAAAAGAAACCCAAAAGGTAAAACCGTAATAAAAAATGAGTTTTTCACTCATCCCAGTATAATTTCCAAGGGGAGATGGAAGAATTTTGATGCATAAAAGTATTTCAAATGGTTTTGAATCTTGAAATGACCTCCTTAGAAAAGTGAGATTGCTACTAAGAGTAGAGCAAAAAATAACTTGCCATATGCTGCCTGCAGGCTTGGGGTATTGAAAGTCTTACCAGAGCCCTGGCATCTGAATATGTATCTTCTTTTATGAAAGAAGCAGAGCAGCTTGTGTCTTATGTCCGCCACCAAACTGGTTTTTTTCAGGATGTCAGAGGTACAGAGGGAGTGGTGAGACAATTCACCAGAGACAGAGTGGGGAGCAGAACATGCAGATCTACTGAAATACTCTGCTGAGGGGAGCAGCGGGTGAGATAGGAGAGGTCTGCCGCGCCATGTGGATCAGCCCCCATGGCCAGGGATTAAATTTATGCTGCAGTGGCTGAGACTAACAACTCTGTGCTACCAGGAAGGCCCTGATGTCATTTTATACAAGAGAAAGGGTCAATAGTCTGTTAAGTAAGTTCTTCTCTGTATATTATTGTTTTATATTACTGCTATTTTTTGGCTTATTACTGACCATTTAACTCCAGATATAGAAGAACAATGAATTATTTGGTGATTTATGTAGGCTATATAATTTAAAATTTTAGGTGTTACGGAATTTTCATATATGTAACATAAATTAATGTAATTTATGCATCAGTTTTATAATATATACACACAAAAGTATATTTTACAGCCAGTAATGAAACTGCAATGGGTATTTCTAGGTTTCATTTTTAGTGCTGTCTGAACACATGAAGTGTCACTTGCTGTGCGTTAGAAAATTTTTTTTTAAGCCATATTTTAATTCTGGCATTAAAACAAAATATTGGGAATCCTTTGGTTTGGTTTAGCCTAGTTTGGATTGTTAGAGTTTCTAAGAAGTTAAGAGTGGCACAATGGGTTAAATCACAGCACTGTGAAGCTCTCTTCAGCTACTGCAATACAAGTTTGGTCCCCAGCCAGGGAGGTGACCCACATGGCATGGCAGACCTCTCCTGTCTCACCCACCGCTCCCCTCTGCAGTGTACTTCAGCACATCTGCCTGTAAGAAAAGATCAGCATTCTTTTGGGAAAAGTTGCTTTCTGTTGTTAATTGAGTGTTTTCATGGTTATGTTTAACCACACATCAGTACACCTCATTCTGGGCTTTAGGGAAGCAGAACTCTTAGAGCTTTTAACCAGAAAAGCTCTAAACTCATGACTACTGATGGGCTTAAGAAGGTAGATGTGGGCCCTCCCTGGTTGTGCAGCCGGTTACGACACAGCACTGCAAGCTGGCCGCAGCCGCTTCTGCACGAGTTTGATTCCCATCCCCAGAGGTGAACCCACATGGCGAGTTAGGCCTCTCCTGACCCGCCCACTGCTCCCCTCAGCAGTGTACTTCATCGATCTGCCTATTCTGCTCCCCATTCTGCCTCTGGTAAAGCCTCTCACTACCCCTGTACCTCTGGGTTGTACCCCAGTTCTGTATGAATAAGTAAATAAATCTTAAAAAAAAAAAAAAAAGAAGAAGGTAGATGTTTTGTTTATTCCTGCCAGATTAGCCTAGCCAACATTGTGTTTTGTCCATTTTACTTAACTTTATGAGTTAATATTTCCCAAGGTTTTACAATCCTAATTTACTCATCGGATATTTGTTGAGTGCTTCCTATTATTTGTCAGGTATAGTATGTGGAGCTAGAAATGTACCCATAAACTAGTCATTAAGTAAACAGTGTCACAAAAATGAAGAGACGGGGTACTTCAAGAATGTTTGTGAGGATACTAATGGAGGCTGAGTGTAGAAATTAAGGATAGAGGTCACAGCACCAGAAACTGGAGGTGGGGGGTAGAAATGGTGAACATAGTTGTTAAACCAGCAGTAGAAATGAAAACTCCTCGGGCGCCAACTGCTATAGCAAATAGGGTACTATAGAATTATCCTGAAGCTGTTGAAGAGAATATTTGGAGGCACAGCTTGAAGGCTCTTACATAAAATCACAGGTCCTCACAAATCAACCATGTCATACCCTAGAAGTAACTTAACAGGTAACAGTTCCAGGAAGGAAGGAGCCACCCCCCAAATAAACACTATATCCATGCATTTTCTACACTGGCCAGATGCAGCTTTTCTGCCCACCTGTGACTCTGCAGGTGTTTCTTTTTCACAAACCTTTTTCCCTTTGCAGAACAGTGACATCAACTCTTCCTGTCAGCTTGTGTCTGTGCAACAAGCATCTTCTCTTTTCCTTTTTTTAATGTAATAAACCTGCCCTTTTAGATATAACTAAAAGTCTTTGCCTCGTGGTGGGGAAATTCAATGCGTGCCACTGAAAGGGGAACTTTTTCTCAGAGGTAACCCACCCCGCTCACCAAAACCTACACCCCTGCAAAATGACATCAGGTATGACTATTAGAGAATATTTGAATCATACCTTGTAAAATGAGAATACATGAGTTCATGCTTGCGGAAGTAGGAGTTCAGGGGAACATATTTACCCAGTTCTGCAGAGTTTTGATGTATTAGGATTGTCATTTTTTTTTTTTTCTGAGAGATTTGACAAAGGGGGGTTGACTCTACTGAGATGTATGTAAAGGTCAGCAGCTCTTTTCTGAAGTATATGTGACATCTTCTGTCTGGAGAGCAGCTCCCAAATATGTCTTGATCACTGGGAATGTGAACATAGAAAGTGAATAGAAATACCACAGGCAGGGTTGTGACTTTTCTAACTGAGTTTCATTATTTATTTATTCATACAGAACTGGGGTACAAGCTAGAGGTGCAGGGGTGGTGAGAGGCCTTACCAGAGAGACAGAGTGGGGAGAGAACAGGCAGACTGAGGAGGTACACTGCTGAGGGGAGCAGCAGGCGGGTCAGGAGAGGTCTGCTGTGTCATGTGGGTCATCTTTGGGGCGGGGATCGAACTCACATTGAGGTGGCTGCGGCCAGCTTGCAATGCTGCATCCTAACCCGCTGCAACACCAAGGAGGGCCCTCTAACTGAGTTTCATTTCTAACCCAAGTGCTAACACTTCATCATTCCATTGAAAGTCTCACACCTTCACTTGTCCCCATCTGTAAATATTGTGTCTTCATCCTCTTATCTCAGGGAAGCTCAGAGACTTGGAAACTTAAAAAAAAAAAAAAAAAAAAGTAAAATATTCCGGCCACTGCCACCAATTATTGTAGGTGTTCCAGCTGCTAAAATAATTGGTCTCAACATCGCTGAAACACAGGACCTTTTCATGCAGATGGGCTTGATATAGCTCAGTAGACTTTCCTGGGAAGTGACATTCTTAGAGCAGATCAGGATGTTCACATATTTGCCTCAGAAAATACTGATGGAGAAAGATGTGTTACCTCCAGCCCCACAAGGTGATTCTGGAGTCAAGTCATTTAACTAAGTTAGCGAATTCTAGGTTCTGTTACCCTCTTGTAGAGTCACACTGTCCATGTATTACAGGCCCTAAGAAGCTCTGCTATAAGGAAATGTTTAACTTATTTTTTTTTTAAAGATTTATTTATTTGTACATTCAGAACCGGGGTACAGGCAAGAGGCTCAGGGGCGGTGAGAGGCGTCACCAGAGACAGAGCGGGGAGCAGAATAGGCAGATCGGTGAAGTACACTGCTGAGGGGAGCAGCGGGCGGGTCAGGAGAGGTCGGCCACGCCATGTGGTCTCCTCCAAAGCAGGCGGGGATCGAACTCATGCGGAAGTGGCTTTAGCTTCTCAGTGCAGTGCTTTAACCCGCTGCGCCACCAGGGAGGGCCTGTTTAACTTATTTTAAGTGAGTCAATCCATTCTTATGGGACCACAGTTTTTCCCTTTATTACCCCCTCACAATAATACCAACATTGAACATTTTGCCTTAATCAGGTGACTTTCTGCTGTGATCCAAGTATTGGTAGCTAACATTTCCAGTTCCGAGACAACAGTCACTGGCAATTTGAAGCTATCTTTATCAGACTGTCTTATAAGGACTGTACAGAGAGTTCTCTACAAGTCTTTTATGGAATACCTATATTGTCCAGACTATATTATTAATCTGATCTACTGTTAGCAAAGCATGAGTTCTTTACTTACACAACCTTTGCTTCCCTGTATAAGTACTGACACTCCTGAGTTCCTATTTGGAAAGGTTGGCTACTGTGAGATGAGTAGAAAGAAACAGGTGAGCGTCTCATGCCTGGGCTGTGGCGGTGACTGCATTTTCCCCCAGGGCACGGTGGCCTGGGTGAGCAGGGCGCTTGGGGACCATCGCTCCATGTTGCTGTGGCTTGTGCTTGCCCGTGGTGGGACTTGTGAGCCGCTTGAGTACTGCTTCATGTGAAGAAACACGTTCTGCAGTTCTCCTTACAAGATATAATATATATATATATATATATATATATAAAGATAGATCTTTATTTGTTTTACAGCGATGGAGAGGGAAGAAAAAGGACTTCATCCACTTGCAGCAATGAATCCCTGAACTTTGGAGGAACCCCTGTGACTCCTCGCCGGATCTCCTGGCGGCAGCGCATTTTCCTCAGGGTTGCCTCACCGTTGAACAAGTCTCCTTCCGCCATGCAGCCACAGGGTCTGTGCGGCCCTCAGTAACCAAACGGCTCCTCGCTAGTGTCGTAAAGTAGGGGGAAGAATGCAGTGTTTTGTGTACTTTGAAAGGTTTGAAGGGAGTGCAGTGGAGAAATCGCTTGTTTTTCTATGACTGATACACTTTGAAGTGTCATTAAAACATATGAACCATTTGGTGAATGTTTGTTGATTGAAGGAGTGAATGAGAGTCCAACACCAATTTGGAGGCCCATAAGGCATGAAGAACGAGGATTCTATTAGAAAAGCCAAACTTTTTTTTTTAATTAGAAAAACAACATGCTCTTTTAACAAGTGTCAGATAAAACAAAGTGACATAGGAATGTTAAATAATAAAGAAGTGGATGCGGGCTCAATAAGTAAAAATCAATCAGAAGAGAGTACAGGCAGCTGTCTATAAATGTTAGATCTATTAGAAATTAAGTCAAAAACTTCCCCAAATGCAGTCAAGGTAACAATAAACAGAAAGATAAAGCAATCTTGAAAACACAACCTTTAGGGCTAGGATAAAACACAATAGAATTTGGGAGAGATAAATCAATAGCTCTTATGGGAGATTTTTAATGTACTCCTCTCTGAGATTTAAATATAGAGGGATTAAATCTAGAGAATATTTGAGAACTGCAACAAGCCTGATCTAATATGTGTGTGAAACCTTTCCCCCTTTAGGGCCTTCATTCATTTTTTAGGATACATGGAGTAGTCATAAAAATTAATTATCTACTTGGCTGCAAAAAATTTTTGATGAATATCAGACAATCAGGATAAAATATTTATACAATATTCTCTGATTGCAGTGTAAGAAAAAATGAGATGAGGGGCAGGGGAAGAAAAATCAAGAATCAGAGGCCAACAAAAAACTTTCACGTGCTTGGAAAATAAAAGATGTACTAAGGAAAGAAAGTAGGATGACCAGAACTACCTATCAAAATTCAGTGGTATTCAGGGGTCATTTCTAAAACAAAGGCAAAGCTCTAATATACTAAGTGATCAACTCAAGAAGCTCTTAGTGGAGCCACAAAATACATGTTTACAACTTAAGAGAATAAATAATGGGCTAAGGGCACAGGTCAGTTGACACTGCTAAACATAAATGAACTTTCTAGTGTGTAAAGAAAGCTTTACCAAAAAGGTAGCTATTTATTTAAACTAATTGCTAGGAGAAACATGTTTCAGAAACACAGCAAAGCTCTAGAGTCATTTAAGAGAACATTTCAGGCCAGAGAATACTGAGAAATTCAGCATGGTGGAGGCAGAGGATGGGAGGTAGAAACCAGAGTCTAATATACTCACCTGCCCTTTTCAGTAGCTTGGACTTTATTTTGGGTGTGTAACCAACCAACCATTGAAATGATTTAAGTGTGTGATCATGTCTGAAGATGGGAAAATAACTGGCAATCGTGCAAAGGATGGCTTGGGACAAGGGAGAAAATCAGCTTCAGGAATTGGGTAAGAGAGTGTTGGGAGAAGGAGCAGAGAGCTCAGCCAAGACACACCCAGCTTTGCTGGGCTGCTGGAGGGATTCTGGGAGCAGATTAGACCTTAGACCTCAGACCTACACCTACAGCCCTTTGTTTTGCGGTGAGAGAACCTCCATAGATAAATTGCAGAAGTGAAGGACTCTGGGGAAAGGCCAGTTCATTTTGGAGCACTTATTTTATAGGTCTTTTGTGCAGAAAGAAGAAGTTGTGAAATTACAAAAGCTTTTGTTTCACTATAAGAGGGAAATCTCGAAGGGGAATTCAGTGTAGTAAATTTACTTCAATTATTAGTTCCAGAAACTAACAATTACTAGCAACGCCTCTGTGGCGAAAAGCTTTAAAGGTGGAATATAGGAGAGACTGCAATTCCAGAGAGAACTTCTGTAGTCTGGGTTACTCCCAGGAATGCCTCTCACTGTTTTCTTCTCTGCAGATGGACTGGACAGCAATGAGCTGCTGCCACTGTCCCCTCTTGCCCCAACCATGGAGGAGGAACCGCTGGTTATATTCATGTCTGGTGAAGATGACCCAGAAGTGATGGAAGAAAGAAAAAAGTCAGAAGCACTGAGGAGTTTGTGGAGAAAAGCCATACACCAACAAATCTTGTTGCTTCGAATGGAAAAAGAAAACCAGAAACTTGAAGGTTAGCTGTTTAAATAGGGCTCAAGGATAAGGGTACAGGTTTACTCGCCCTCCTCCGCTGCTCACTCCATTCTCAGCCTTTACACACTTTTGTGAGAATATTTACTGCTTATAAGCTCTTATTTCTATTTTGTGAGGTGTTTATAACACGGTAAAGGTCAGTTGAAGATGTGGCATTTTTGCTTAGTAGATTTAAAACATCAGCCCTTCCCCTTAAAGAAAGCTTGGACAACAGTGAATGTAGATACTATGGCATAAATATATTTGGTATGATTGAAGTGTAATGTGTTAAATATAAATATTAAATCTAATGTTAAATATTAGATTACTATTTTAAAACCTCTTAAATGTTAAAAATCAAATTCTCTCTTTTTTAATATGACTAATTTTCTGGCTAACTATATTCATAGTAACAGTTTAAAATTTTTCAACAGAAGTCTGCTTATGTGGTACTAAATTCAACTACCTACTTACTTGTCCAAAGTTCCTCTTTTTTGGACTGCTTTACAAATTTTCTCTTTAAAAATTATTAAATTTATAATTGAGATAATTTATGATAGTCATTGTGTGCTTTGTGGTACTTTATTGCAAAGTTATAGATACCAGATGCTTTAGAATATGTTTTCCAGTCTTTGAAGGAATAATGTTTTTTACTCTAGCACTAAGAACCACACAGGGAGATGTGCAAACAGTATCAATGCAGAAAGATTTATAAGATGCCGTTATCTTGGCCAAATCATTTAAACCTTTTAAAGGACCTTATTTTACATGTGTAAAATGAACAATATCGCTTCAGTGGGCTCCTTAACTTCTAAAATTAATAGAAAATGTACAACCTAGGTTTTTCTCTGATTTGCTTTTATTGTGTTGTCTTACAAAAAGCTTTTTTAGGAAGTCATTCTCATTGCTTTGTTCATCGTCTAAAGATTCCTCTTTTTTAAGTCAAACAATATAAAATCAAACAAAAACAGTTTGCAAGGGTCCAACTTATTTTCGTTATTGCTCTCACTAACAGAATAAAAAGTACTGGTTCTAAATATCCCAAGGAAAGAAACATTCTTTTCTTTGAAATTAAAAAAAATGCAATTAATTGCTATTGACACAACTTTTAAAATAGGATATAATAAATGGCATGCCCACTTGAGCTTTCATAGATTTTGGAAAGCAATTGAATTTATATTTTTAAGCAATTATTTGCATCTTGAACTAAGTCAGAAACAAAAAAAGAAGTTGAGAAAGGGAGCATAATTATCATTCCTTTAACACATTTAAAACATGAAACTATATTTCATTAAGTTGGAAATACGCACAAAGTAGAATCATATTAAAAATCAAAAGATAACTTTGGAATCCTAGACTATTTGAAATGGAAATAGCCTTAGAGATTATTTAGCTTAGTTCTTCATTTTGCAGCTTAGTGACTGGCTTGGGGAGGCTGAGGAATTAACTAACGTAAGGTCAAAGAGTGATGAACTGGCAGACTGAATACTAAAACTCAGGTTTATTTATCATGGCTCTTGCTTTGTTGCCAGAATGATACAGTGTTTCTCAGCTATGTGTGTTAATACAGGAAAGGAGGCATTTTAACATAAAGTTTATATGTGTATTCTCAAATCAGCTGTACCAGGTACACTGACAAGATAAGAAAGGAGATGATGTTTATGTGATGAGAAAATTTTATCCATTCTGTATTTCAGTCCTGAAGTAACAAAGACAAAATATACTTTAACCCATTAAATTCTAACCAATGTGTAATCATTTGTTGATGCTCCTTACTTCTGCCTCGCTATCCAGTTGAGGACAGACATTCACTACTCTTACTGAGCATTTTAATCCTCAAGGCCTATTACTGGTACATAGGAGGCACTTACTATTATTTTAAATAAATAATGACCTAGAGCAGATTGGAGGGGGAAAAAATCTGAGGAAATACTAGCTCTTTCCATTCTGAAAACTTACTGGTCAATTTATATAAAGGACCATATGTATTACTAATTTTAATGAACCCATTTCTATCATCTAAGTCTAAAGCAATTCTTGAGAAGCAAAGCTCAATGGTATTAGAAAGCCATCTAGTGGAATCCAAGAGGAATATATTTTTGTGTGTGTGCCAAGTTATCTTTTGCTTATGTCTGGACTTTATATCTTTATTTTATTGTGTGCAAGTTATCTTTTGCTTATGTCTGGACTTTATATCTTTATTTTATTGTGTGCAAGTTATCTTTTGCTTATATCTGGACTTTTAGAGATTTTTTCTGCCCTACTGAAATAACAGTCTATCATATGATATATTTAATTCTTTTGAAACTGTACTGTTTCCCAACACATTAAGTAAAGAGTAATATTCCTTCTGCTGTTGCTTTGTGCTGTCGAGGACACTGGATGCATGACAAAGATTTGTGTTGCAGAAGGTAAGGCTGCTTAGTAGGACCTTGAGCTTGCGTGAAAACAGATTACTAGGTGGCCCTGTCCAAGCAGACCTAATAAAAGAGATTGACATGTTTTTCTTCCTTTTTGCCTTTGGACTCAATTATTCAAGATAAAAACCAAGTCAAGATAGTAGTTGCTTTTATGGACATTCATTCTAGTGAGCTCTGGGCTTAAAAACTTCGGCTTTTAAGTCATAAATAAATATTAACTTCAGTAAAATGAATTGTCCTCTTTAAAGTGATTAAAAAGGGAGACAGGAACATAAAACTTAATACCTTTAAGGGCAGTGTTGTAATACTGGAAATAGTTATAAAAATGTATTAACTTCTCATGGTCAAATATTTTTTGAATCAAGGTTAACATGAGGCATTGCTTTCTTCATATCATTTATGAAAAACTGACATCTTAATCATATTGTAAATAACACAAGCTGTAACTTCCTGTTGACTTTGTCAAAGGTTTGAAGTTCACAGCATAGCAAACATGCTTTGTTTTTTTATGCCTAGCAAAATTACCACCTAAAAGCATAAAGCCTCCTTATGAAATTTATTCCTGATATTTTCTTCCTTGAATGCCTCAGAATATGGGCACTTACACATATTTTCACATTTATTTTTTTAAGAAAAAGTTTGCAGTTGACTCCTAGAAGTCATTTGTTCTGGTTTTACAAGTATAAGAAATTATTTAAAGTACTATGTTTTTAAAATGCATCAGTCATACATGAATTCTCTCTCTCTCTCTCTCTTTAGCAAGCAGAGATGAATTGCAGTCCAGAAAAGTTAAGTTGGACTATGAAGAAGTGGGTATATGCCAGAAGGAGATCTTAATTACCTGGGATAAGAAATTGTTAAACTGCAGAGCTAAAATCAGATGTGACATGGAAGATATTCATACCTGCCTTAAAGAAGGTATTCTGGATCATCTCCATAATCTTCTGAGAAAAAAATTGAGAGGTTCTTTGATGTGTGCAGTTTGGGCTTAAATTTGTCTTTGTGTTTTACTTGTAAAACAGGGATAGTGATTTGTTTCTGCCTGTAGTTAGTGATATGGTTGGTAAGGACATGGTGTTAATGACGGAGATACTGTCCTTTCTATAGACTTTTCTGCTAACTTCAACCTGTTCCTTTCAGCTCTGTGTTGATGGAGCACATGCCTTAGTACACATCTTTAGTCATGTCCATAGGAACAGCTCAGAATTTTTGTGAACTTGGCACCTTCACATATTTCTTCATAAATGTGTATTTACATATAGTATATGGAAAGCCAACTACGTGTGTGTTTATACAGACAGATTTGTATTCTTATTAATCAGTTATTCAGTTTTCCTCCCACCATGCATTCCTCTGTTAATTTTGGGAGAATTGCCTTTATTTAATCATTTTAATACATTTCAGCTTCACCCTGTAAAATTTATATTAAATTTAAAATGAAAACTATCTGAATATTTTAGGTGTAATTTCTGTGGCCCTGATCAAACATACCAAAATGAGAATCTCCCTGGCCTGCATAAATTTGGTATCAAATAAAAAT
>NW_004567111.1:20012133-20040957 GCF_000260355.1 Condylura cristata
CAGCGGGCGGGTCAGGAGATGTCTGCCACGCCATGTGGTCACCTCCGGGGCAGGCGGGGATCGAACCCATGCAGAGGTGGCTTAAACTTCTTAGTGCTGTGCTTCAACCCGCGGCTCCACCAGGGAGAGCCCAGGAAAATGGTGGTTTTAATGGAAAGTGTGTGAGATGTAGAACACGTGTTCTTTTAAGGAGCTTTTTACGGTTTTTATCTTCCCATTTTTTTTGTAGGCTATGGCTTAAATGTCTGAGGGCTATGCCAGGAGCTCTCCGTGATTCCCCTTCCTCCATCTCGTTTTGTGCTTCTTCCTACCCCCTGTCAAACAGTCCCAGGAGACCACTGTCACTCCTGTAAGGTCCACGCTGTTTTTGTGTGGAATGTCCAAACCCTGCCTACTTGCTTCCTTTCTTCCTCCCTCTCCCCATTTCCCATCCCCCTTCTTTTCCATCCCGTTTTTTTCTACCTCTTTCTTCTCATGTTGTAGCAGGTGCTCAATCAGTGTTGGCTGCTCTTGCCTACATTGTCATTATTATTTTCATTTTTGTTGTAGAATTTTCTTGGGTAAGACATCAGCAGCGCAGAAGTAACCTTGAGGTCGTAGCGTACATGCGGGATGTTAGGCTGCTAATTCTGAACCATGCCATAGCTGATCAAGTGTGGCCTGGCACTTCACTCAAAAGTTCAAAAAAATTTTTTTTCTTATTTTTGATTATAGGTGTTCCTAAAAGTCGACGAGGAGAAATCTGGCAGTTTCTGGCTTTACAATATCGTCTACGGCACAGATTGCCTAATAAACAGCAACCTCCTGACACCTCCTATAAAGAGCTTCTGAAGCTGCTCACTGCCCAGCAGCATGCGATTCTTGTGGATTTAGGTATGTTTGTCATACTGATTATTATTTACAACGTAAACAACAGATGTTTTCATTGAGTTTTTGCTTGCTCTGTGGTGTGAAGGGATTTGCTGGTCTATGCAGAACTGGTGACTGTCCTCTCATGAGGATAAGTGGCTTTGTGTCTGCTGCATGTACCTTGGAACCTAGATTGTCAAGTGAAATTTTCATCCCACAGTGAGCCCTCCGAAGAGGGTGTCATCTTCTGTTTGAATCATCCCAAAGGTCATATTATTGGGTGTTCTCAATTCCTACTTTTTGAACAACTGACTTTTGTTTGGGGCACATAATTATTATCTAAAGCCACATTTTTTTTTAATATAATAGTTTATTTTTACATAATTTTGTGCCTTTTTCCATCTCAGTTGTAACCCCATGGGCTTCCCATCACCAAATCACCCGTGAAGCCACACTGATTTTAAAATAGGTCAGACTAGCTTACAGGGACACTAGAGAGTTTATCAAAGGTCTACTCATTATTCTTAGACATATTGCTGAAAATAAGCCTATAAATGTGTTTCTTTAAAAAGAAGCAGAGTAAGTGGTTATGTTATGGAAATCACAAGTGTATCCCATTAGAGGAAAGAAGCGTGAGCTGCTATAATGTTATAGAAATACCTGGGGAGGATTTTCATGCCAACATCATTTTTTTTAAAACAGCATTAATGCCTGGTTTAATCAGTGAAAGCTATCTTTTAAAGACTAGATTTCAAAAAACAAGTAAAAATAGTATTAAAAGAGTAAAAATTTTAACAACTAGTTTTTCTCTAAATGAACATGTTATAGTTATTACTATTTTAAACTGTAATTTACTGGATTAAATATTATAAAGACATTTGACTCTTCTGTATCCCTACAAGTTTAGATGTGTAAGGTGGCCTGATATTTGGCATCAACTTATATATTAGTGCGGATAAAACTCATCAACCCTAAGCTACAGCTGACCTCTTCCTTTCAGATGACACACTTGTGTTGGGAAAGAGCCCAATGCAGTTAATATTTTTTGAGCCAAATAGATGTGAAAAGAGGATTTTATAGAGAAACTGAAAACTTTAGTTCTTGTCCTGTTTCTGTCACTGAAATGTGATTTTAGGTAAACTATTTTGCTCCTGAGTCTCAGTCCTCTCTTTTAAAACTTGCAATTATATTAGGCAATACCTGTACCTCACTGCACATCTAAGTTCTGCGATTGGAAATGGGTGATGAGATTGGGGTTGGGCTAGTCAAGATGTCCTAGTAAAGAGGACATGACAGGAGCTGATTGCAGGGAAAAGACTGGTCAGGAAAGAAATGGAGCTAGAACTAACATGTTGGACAGACAATATATTTACAGCAACAATTCAAGGGCGGAAATTAAGCAGTATTTTAAAAATTGCTTATTTTACTCTACTTATGTGATTCCCCTTGTGTTTGAACTCCTTGGTTCTTACTTGTTCCTGTCTTCCCCCTACTACCGCCGCAGAGTTAATTTTAACCAGTTCCTGGAAAATAGCACTTTTCAGCATATGGGTGGAAAGTATTTAAAATTCTGGCATTTTGCAAGTTCTTACTGACCTGACTGCTCACTTAACAAGGAAGCGAAGGTCCCACTTCACTGTCATGGCACATGGAAATCCCCAGGCCCGTGGGTGCCACTTCTGTGCTGTGGTAGTGTTTTCAGCACTTGTACCGGCTTTCAGAGACCCAGGACTGACTTTGGCTCAGTGTTTTTAAACTCAAAGGTGAATTTTCGAAAGTTGTTTGAAGTCAGCTTGACCCTTTACTTTTCTTGTCCTTTATTAATATTGGAAAAAGAGATCATTTAGGAAACAACAACAACAAAAAAATTTAATGAGAATTTCTTGAATGATAGGCTGAATGTTAAACAAAACAACCCCAAAGTTTCTCTAGAAACTTTTTCTTATAAGAAACCTAGGAATAAGGTATCTACCCAAAATACACAAAAACACTGATTGAAAAAGATACCTGCACCCCCATGTTTATTGCTGCTTTATTTACAATTGGAAAAACATGGAAGCAGCCCAAATGCCCGAAAGTAGATGACTGAATAAAAAAGATGTGGTACATGTATATATACAATGGAATATTACTCAGCAACCAAAAAAAAGAAACGCATGTCTTTTGCAGCAACTTGGATGGAGCTGGAAAAGATCATGCTTAGTGAGATAAGCCAGAAAGAGACAGAAAAATACTGGATGGTTTCACTCATAGCAGGAGTATAATGGACCAGGCGAGAAAATAACAAGAATAATGAACAGAGCATTTTGTGGGAGTGGAGTGGGGAATGGAACCAAAAACGGGGGGTGTGGGGAGGGAAGTGCACGGGATTATGGTGATGGCACACGGGTGACTTGGTGATGGGAAACCCGCGGGGATTACAATTGAGATGAAAAAAAAAAAGTACAAAATGTTGTAAAAATAAACTTAAAAAAATTAAAAAAAAAGAAACCTAGGAATAAATTTTTGTGACTATAAATATTTCCTTTAAAATAATATGATACCTCGTATAGAATTCTGATTTTAGATGGAGGCTGTCTTTATGTGAGAATGAAAAGTACCTTGATTTATAGTCAGAATCATTTTTAAAAAATATTTATTTATTTATGCATACAGAACTGGGGTTTAGGCCAGAGGTGCAGGGGCGGTGAGAGGATTCACCAGAGGCAGAGCAGGGATCAACGAAGTACACTGCTGAGGGGAGCAGTGGGTGGGCCAAGAGAGGTCTGCTGCTCCATGTGGGTCACCTCTGGGTGGGGATTGAACTCACACGGAAGCAGCCACAGCCAGCTGCTGTAGATGCTGCGCTTTAACCCACTGTGCCACCAGGGAAGGTTGTAGTCAGAACCAATTGTATATTTTCTTCTCCTGGGAACTCTGCTGAATATGTCCTTGACTTGCTTGTGCAATATTATTTTCCTTGAAAGAAGTTGTTTAGCATCAAATGTCTCCTTTGATAGGTCTGGAGATAGGTAATGGTCTGGGAGGTGGAACTTGCTAGAGTGACTTAATTAGATGGGTACTCCAAGCAGCTGTCACTGGTATGGCAAAAGGAGTTTGGTCCTGGGAGTTACTGAAGTTCAGTCCCAGTCTGGTTGGCCAAACATGAGGACACCTCAAAACTGCAGCTTTTCTTTGCCTCCGCAGGAAGGACATTTCCTACTCACCCTTACTTCTCAGCGCAGCTTGGGGCCGGGCAGCTGTCCCTCTTTAACCTCTTGAAAGCCTATTCTTTACTGGACAAAGAAGTGGGGTACTGTCAGGGCATCAGCTTTGTGGCCGGAGTCCTGCTGTTGCACATGAGTGAAGAGCAAGCCTTTGAGATGCTGAAGTTCCTCATGTATGACCTCGGCTTCCGCAAGCAGTACAGACCGGACATGATGTCCCTGCAGGTGAGTCCTGAGCTCTCTCCCCGGAGCTCGGAGCATGGTTACCAGAAATACAGTTGATGTCAAGAATGGTGGACCAATTGCTGGGTAAATACTGGGCTACGTTTGAGTTCACTGCTTTATAAACCTCTGTGTAATGTCTCTAGGCAGAATAGCTTTTCCATAAAGTTCATGAAGGGAATAAATAAGCATTTCTAGAAAGGGGATCTCTAGCCCCTACACCTGTGAATTATACGGAGAAAGTATTGAATGTCTTTAGTCACCTTTCCTCAACATGTCAGCAAAAAAGTTTCACTGATCTTTTTTTAAAGTCTGAAAATATGGTAATGTCTTTCTTCTACTTTGAGGGCACAAATAACAGATATCTATGTGGTGCTGCTTGGTCTTGCTATGTCTCTCCTTTTTAAATGTCAGATAGGAGCTTGGAAAGGAGAGAGAGTTCCCAGTCACAGGTAGTTTCTTTTTGTCTGAGCAAGTTAGGAAAAAGCACCTTAAAGAGTATTTAGTTGTATAAGAGATTTTTGCTGCCACTGCTTTCTTCAGTCTTTTGCCGATTCCTTGTTTTCACATTTCTCTCCTTTAATTTAATTGCATTTTCTTTGGTGTACTAGATACAAACAAGCAATTTATACTTTATCAATAGATAAACTACAATACCTCAGGCAATCACAACCTTGCAATGTAAAGCTTTTGGTAGCAAAAATGTAAAGAAACCTAAAGAGGGGATATGAGTGCTTACTCCTTTGAAGTGAAATAGGTATAGTGTCTTGCCCATAATATTTTGCTCTAGAAAAGAAATAAGATACGTTTAAGATGTGTTCTTGTTTCTGGTTACTAAAATCAGTATTTGCATGTAATATTTTAGTTACAAGTCTATAGGCCAAAATGGCCTGTGATTCCACCTTGTGGATGTTTTAGTAAATTATTTTTCTTGAGAGCATGCGTGGAAAGAAAGTGGGCCTATTTATTCCTTAAGATGAATTTTTTTGCGAGAGAGATAAGACTTCACTCCCAATGTTGGGCTTTTGTAGGAAGGGTGTGCATGTGAATATTTAAATGTCATGATTTGATTGCTACCTTATGACTCTTTACAGGCCTGATAACATCCCTCAAATCAAATCAGAATGCCCATAGAAAGTCTCATTTTTCTATTTCTAAGCAGTTTGCCTGTATTTTATATTGGATAGGAAGCACTGATGTTCTTAGAAGGGACTAATAGCTCTGATTTCCAAAAATAATGATAATTATCATTAGAATTTCAAAGAAAGGAGACTAGCTGTGAGTTATAGTTGATCTGGGTCTACAAATAGATCCAGCTGATTATTTAAAAAATGCAGTGGTCAGTGCGATATAAAATTTTCTCATCAGTTTGACCTTGTAAAAACTCACAATAAACTGGATCCAGACATTAATTTAATATGACCTGTAGTTATCAAGAAATATTTTATGTCTAGAATTATATATATATTTTATGTCTAGACAATGAAGATGTTTGAAAATCTTTGTTAACAAATTTCTTACTGGTCCGAAGACTGAGGACTGTATCTAAGAGAGTAGATCTTTTTCGCTCTCTAAGGTGAAATGGAGCACTTTCCTACTCTCTAGGGCAGAGGGTTTTATGCAATCACTGTTAACTTTTGCAAGTGGAAGCAGCGGGGACTTGGCAGTCACTTGCTTAGGATTTCTGAGTTCCTGTGTTGCTGTCTGTGGCTGAGTGCTGCAGGCCCTTGGACTTAACCCTTACCTGTAAAAGGAGGGTGAGTTCTCTCTTACCTGAGTCTCATCTTGTCCTGAGTCTGTGTTTTGTGTTGGTGTACAAGCATTCCTCAAGTCTCTGTTCACCTTCCTCATTTCTCTCCCCCAGCCTGCTCCTCTCCCTTTTGACCTCGCCTCTAATTCTGCCTCTTCCATCTGAAGATGCCCATGTTATCTGTAAGAGAGAATGAAATGAAGTATTTATTCTTAAGCATAGCATTTTAATATTAAATCTGTTTCTCATGGGAGGTCGAGTAATTGTGTTTTTCTTTGATTTTTTTTTGAAAGAAACTTCATGGAAACATACCTTGGTAGGACATTCACCTCAACCCCTAGTTAGAATATAGGGAAAAAAAAAACAAAAAAAGAACATAACTTCTCTGAAACCATCACAACTCAGCAAGAACAAAGTGTTTTGGTTGATAGACTCTTTTTTATTCTGCTAATTAGAAATCTTTTACTTTTGTGCAACTATATCCACTCTTTTTGATAGATCACTGCTTAGTTTCTAAATTGCAAATAGCCTAAGGGACGTTTTTCAAAATGAATTACTGAGATAATAACCTCATTTTTTTAAACCCTTGTTTGACTGCAGCTAAACTTTTTAATTCAGACACAGGACTTCCTGTGGGTCTTTAGTTCTTTTTTTTCTTTTTTTGCAATTTGTGTAAAACCTTACTTTCCAAAGATAGATATTAAGATCAGGGTAAAACAAGTAATTTATGTATTTATGTTTAGTGGTTTTTTCTTGATTTCCAAAGGAGTTGGAGGTATTTAGTTTTGTGCCCTGCAAATGATAGCTGTGAAATTCAGTTTTTTGTTTTTTTCCTACGTGTTTTTATAGAACTAACAACTTAACGGTGTTATAGTAATGATATCTTCTGCTGCAAGAAGTTCTACTAGATTTAATAAAATATTGTATACATTTCACACAAAGATGTTAAGTTGACATAATTGATCAAGAAATCACTACTCAACCTGTTACTGTGCAAATAAAAATTTAATTTTTTCACACTGTGTTCCACCAATGTGTTTATTATTGGCTCTGCTTTGTCTGTGGCTATTACAGACATAAGAGTTTACAAGTTACTATATGCTATCTTTATAATTTTCTTTGAAGGATAGTCAACTCAGTAGCCAAGTGAGATAACACTCATTTTAATGCTAGATACATTCAGAAATGACTTTATTTTTGCTTTAATCTTCTGTGTCATGGGAACTGTGTCATGCTGGAGTACTGTGGGCATTTGGAACCAGAGGTCAAGATTTTGGCTGAATAACAAGTCTTTCAATGTTGTGTCCATGCAGAGAGCCTGGTGGGACTAAGTGTTAGTTCCCTCATCAGTCAGGTACTACAAACACCTGACTGGACTGACTGGACAAGCACCACTTCTGGACTGAATGTGGCAGATTTCTTTAGAAAGATGCTTTTCTAGAATTGGCCTAAAAGTAGAATAGAGTCCTGAGTTTGGACAGTTCTGATATACTTACAAAAGAAATGTTTTAGGAAAAGTATAGTTTCCATCAGTTTACATGATTCAAAATGTGAGAAGTGTGCTCAGCAGACACAAGATGCAGTTGTAGTGACTTACTTTAGGAGCTCAGTTAAGTGAACTTTTGCTTTACCATCAATTCGAAGATGGTTCAAAACTACATTCACTTACTGAATATCAGTGAAATTGTTATTACATGCTAGTGTAATACAATTAGAATGAATGTATCTTATGCACACTCAGATAAATTCATATTTTATTTTTCTGCTCTAAACTCACTTCAGATTCAGATGTACCAGCTGTCCAGGCTTCTCCATGACTATCACAGAGATCTCTACAATCATCTAGAAGAACATGAAATCAGCCCTAGTCTCTATGCTGCCCCCTGGTTTCTCACATTGTTTGCCTCTCAATTTCCACTAGGATTTGTAGCCCGAGTGTTTGGTAAGTGAAGCCCATGATTAAATGAGCAGTGCTATTGATTCCAAGGAATGTACTTCTCATCAAAGGGCTAATTACTTATGTGTTGCCTTGAACAGCCAATTGGTATGGAATTGAACAAATGTGCCTGGCTCTACTCTGCAAGTAATTCCAAACCATATTGGTCTTAAGAAAAGTTGAAATTAAAAGGGGATGAATAAGAATTGGACTGTCATATTTGAATAAACTGTAACAAGGATTTTTTTTTCTCATTAAACTTATAAATCAGATTTTAAAAATTTATTTATTTGTTTTTTTAGCTGAATGTTTTGTGTTATTTTCCTTCCCCAACTCTACACTCAAAACTATTCTCTGGCTGGGTAATTGGAAATACCTGTATAAATGTTATTTCTGATGGCATTTCTTAATCCGGCTTTTTGCTAGCAGGCTACCTTTCCTTTCTTCACTGCTTCAGGGACTAGTGCAGGGCAGTGGTGGGGCCAATCTATGAGCTGCTAGCCCAGGGGGCAGCACTAAGGCCAGGGGGCCTGGCCTGTCATGAATTTCCAAGCTGCTGTCTTGCTCATCAGTGTGAGACACGAGAAACAAAGAGTATGGAGTGGCCGGTGTTCCCTTTGGAAGCCTAAAATATCTTCACAAATCTTCAGTAAGGTTTGTCTAAATCCAAATTTAAAATGTAATTAAAAACAAAACAAAACAAAACAAAACAAAACAAAACAAAACAAAACAAAACTCTCCCCTGGAGGTATGTTCTGAGGATGTGATTTAGGACCTTGATGACCTGAAAAGGGGCTCCCAACATTTTTATGTTCTGCTCATCTATCCAGTAGCTGTAACCAGTCATCAGTAGTTATAATGCGCTTTGGCTAGTGTGACATTTTTTTATCAAATTTTAAGTATTGCCTCATGTTGAGTGTTAAGTGCCAGTAATGCTAATGTTGAGTGTTATTACCAGCATAAAAGAAGTGATATCAGTAGAACACTGAAGGTATCAGTTTTACAAATCAGAAGGGAAAATGTAGCTTAGCAAATGGTCATTTTGAAGGTGCATGTGTCGTGTGCATACCTACACCAGGTTACAGTGTGCCTTAATAGGAGGCTGTATTTTAAAAAGTTAAGCACTCTATTCTCAGTAAGACCATTGGTAGAAAAATACAGCCAAACAGTAAAACCAAGATGCACTAATCACACGCTCACCAGCTATCTCTTACTTATTGAATATTCTTGGTGGCTTTTCTTCAGTGAAGTTCTCTCAGGAGCTCGGATCCTCATTAATCCTCATTTCTATAAATCCTTTCATTTATTTTTTATATATTAATAGTGTGTTTTTTTTTTTCTTCTCAAAGACTAGTCTATCAAATCAAAATGATGTTTGAGGGTATTGCTGTTTGATCTACCCTTGGAAACTTTCTATCAGAGCTCAAAAAATTAATTTCCCCAGGACCCTGATGTTTGTTATAACAGTGGATGATGCTATCAGCTCAACAGTAATTAATCTGTCTTTTTCTTTGAATTTGGTCAAGATTAGAGACTCATGAAAGGGAAGAAAATGCATGAAGGAAAAGAACATGTTAAAGTTAACAGTTCCTCTCTTTTTGAGAGACTGTTGAGTACTAGTTACTGAATGTTGGAAGTTGAGAGAAGCTTTCCCACATAAGTATTTGGTACTTTTGAAACTATTGCATGTTTGTATTTGTTAGGAAGCAGAGTGCAAAGAGAACCGTTTCATTTTTTCTTTTACTTCTGAATTAGATTATCTTGGTTTGACTTTTCACAGTATTTTTTTTAAATTTCCTTTCTGATATAGGTTTAATTACATGTTAAATAATTCTGTCCTTTTATTATGGTAATAATAAGACTATGGTAGTAGTAAAATACTAAATAATCATATCACATTGATGCAATGATACTAAATAATAAATCATATAAATATGATAACATTAAGTAATAAATTATAGGCAATGTTATTAATATGGTAATAATAGGAATACAAAAGCAAATCAACACAAGCAATTTGTGATATTTACTACTCTTTAAATAGTATTAGTTGGTTATGTTGATTTGTTTTTTGTGTCCTATTGTAATGAAAAATCTAAATGAGAGTTGAATGAATATCTTTGAGATTTACCGAAGCTCTGTTAAATTTGCTACTAAAAATTATAAGTAATGACATAGACATGCAGTTATATATTTTTTTTCTTTTTATGCCTTGGCTAGATTTGAGATTCATAAATAGGTATGGGAAATATTCAAATATCACCTTCTTTGTTTCAGTCATATTAATTTAAGCTCTAGGTGGTATTGACAAGTATCTCTGCTCCCACTGCAGTAATTTAAAACAACAATGAAAACTCACATAAAAAAAAATCAAACCCTTATCACAAAAAGCAACCTTATTTCTATAATAATAGATGCATAATTTTGATCATGACAATTATATTCTCTTTTTTTTAGATATTATTTTCCTCCAGGGAACTGAAGTTATATTTAAGGTTGCCCTCAGCCTACTAAGTAGCCAAGAGGCACTTATAATGGAATGTGAAAGCTTTGAGAACATTGTTGAATTTCTTAAAAACACACTGCCTGATATGAATACATCTGAAATGGAAAAAATTATCACACAGGTATGATTTCAGTGGTAGTAGGAAGATATTATGTTGTGCAGCAGTTCTCTGTTGATGATATACTAAGTGTTTTTGCTTGACTGGCTTTTTTTTTTAAGTTTTGAAAATTTTGATAGGATATATTTTATCTGAAATTTCTACATTGTGATGATATGGTCTGTGGCCCATGCACAGAAAAAGTGTTTCAGCGCTACATAGGACTTTTTCAGCAATCCATTCTATTTACACCACTAGTAAGATGGAAGATAGAACTGACTGAGTTAGGCAGACCTAAGAATAAAGCATCCCGCTTGCTTTCATATCTTGTTAATTCTGTTTTAAAGTATGCGAAGGATGTCTGTGGCAAGATTGTGGTTTTTAGAATTAGTAATAAATTTGCATTCTAACTCATTCAGTAGCTGTTTGGCTCATACATATTGCCCTGACCTTCTGAGCCTTTTTATTTTTCATCTCTAAAGTGAAACAATACTGATCCAAGAGTTTTGTGAGGCTTAAACAAGGAGACTTACTATAACCATTAGGGTCCCTTGCAGGAAACAGTCTCCCTGCAGTGTCAAAGGAAGGTACCATTTACAGAGGTCTGAACAGGGTTAAGGGACCACCATGTTGCCCAGGGCCTAGGAAGCAGTGACAGAGGAAAGGAAGCTTGTAGTGCCAAGGTGGACAGGGGAGGAGAGTTGGAACTGTGCAGGTCGGGGTTCTGGAGTATGTTGTCCTCTTAGTGAGCCAAGCAGGGTAGGCATGGGGAAGAAATGCCTAAATGTTTTCTCTTGCCATTTCTGATCTCCTGCTGGGCCCTCCCTTTGGCCAGGCCTAGCCAGAAGCCAGTAGGAAAGGAAGTATGGAGAATGCAAGTTGTAGGTCTGTGCCTTCTGGATAGGGAAGAATGGATGAAGGCAGAGAATGGGTCTGGGAAACAGAGTAACCAGCTCATCATACATTTCTGCCCAGAGACCAGGTAAGTGGTAGCTATAGATTGATGCTGTTCAGATGACAGGAACAAGCTTCCCCTAGATTGTAGATAAAGCAGTCATGCTTTATGAGTATTGAAACAATTTGCCATGTTCCAGAGGCACTTGGGATAACAGATAAAAGAGGTTAGATATGAGAAAGAGAGCTTAAAATCTTGTTCCGTTCCCTGCTGAGCACTATGTGATTTTGGGCAAAATACTGCTGAATTTCTATTTCCTCCCTCACAAAACTGAAATAATATGATCTTATTACATTTTTCATATTGTTTTAAGGAGCAAATGCAGCCAATTAAATTTGCACATTGTAATTCACACTATATCATGAACATATATGAGTCACATATAAAATTTTCTTTTGATTACATGGAACCTAAATCATAAGCAAATCATTCTATAATACCTGCATAAATATGTATGAGTAGTTTATATTATTAAAATGTTCTGTAAGCTGATAAATATAGACTTTACTTGCATATTTACTTGTTTATTAATTCTTTTTGACTGGCAGGTAGTCGGCGGTTGTGCTTTGAAAATGAGGTGGTAACTGATTTGAAATCAGATCACTTGTCATCTAAAACAAATGAGGGAGTTGCTTGGCTTTTGACATTGTGCTAGAATCAGTGAATAGAATTTGTAGGCTGGTAGTTTTGGCCTTGATATTAAAAAGAATTTTCTAACAATTAGAGTTGATTGACTATAGAATGAACTGCTAATATTAGAGGACCCCTTGATGATGTTTATTTATGCTCACTGTAAAAAATGCAAATAGCCTAGATAGAAACAAAGAAGAAAATAAAAACGACAAACTTCAACACCGTGAGATTTAAAAACTGTTAAACTTCCTTTTACACTTCTTTGCTTACACACACACACACATGCATGCATGTATACCTACATCAGTGAAACATACTATGCATGCCATTTTTTATTAATATGTAGCATATTGGAAATTTTCATGCCACTAAATGTAGATCCATGCTCCAGTTTTAATGGTTGCGTAACAGTCCATTTCACACATACCCACTAGATAGGTATATAAAGATACCCATCAAAAAGTGATGTTCATCTGAGGACTCTCCTTGGTGGCACAACAGGTTAAAAACACTGCAAAGTTAACTGTAACTACCTCAGCACAAGTTCGATCCCTCAGCAGTATATTTTGTCTATCTGCCTGTTTTGCTCCCCACTCTCTCTCTAGTGAGTCCTCTCACCGCCCTTGCACCTCTGGCCTGTACCCCAGTTACATATTCATAAATAAATAAATATTTTTTAAAAATGATTTTTATCTGAGAGGAAAGACTAGGTTGTCATTTGAATATCTCAACTAGTAGAAGGGCAAGTTATATTTCTTGTCACCCTAAAGATTGTTTTAGTGTTGACACCACTGTTTGACAGACAGCCACTGCCTCACCTTCCCTAACCAGTGCAGACAAAATGGCTGTCTTACTTCTGACCAAACTGCTTCCTTTTTCATGGCAATATGCAAATTGAGGGGAACTCCAGTTAGGCTTGAGAGCTTTCTGTATAGCTAGGTAGTTGGCTATGAATATTCTCCATGTGGTAAAGTACCTGACTCTTAAGAGACTCCCATGAATTAGCAAATATTACAAATAAAGCAAATATTAATTTCAAGACCCTTCTGTCCATTGACAAATAATTAGAAGTACTTCTGGCCCCATCATTGTAGAAATACCCTATGCAATTTTGCTTACTAATAATCAAAGATTATCTTTAATGCAGATATGAATTACTTAATGATTAATGTTACTTACCTGGTATGCTACATTTGGGGAAAGTAATTAGATCATGTATATTTTGGTTACAAAATACCTTTGAGCATTCAAGTGTCTTAGCCTCATCATGAGATGTTTCAATTATGTAGAAGTAATCTATTTGTCCTTCTATTGATGGACCTACCATTATTATTCCTTTTGGTGTGTCATCCAGTTTCTCATTAATAATTAATTTGAAAATCTATAGAAAGTTGACTAGATCCACACATGGTCTTGTGGTATATCTACTGAAAGTCAGACTAACATGTATTTCCATGGCAGGTGTTTGAGATGGATACTTCTAAACAGTTACATGCCTATGAGGTTGAATATCATGTTCTACAAGATGAACTTCAGGAATCTTCATATGCCTGTGAGGACAGTGAACCTCTGGAGAAACTGGAGAGAGCCAATAGCCATTTGAAAAGACAAAACATGGACCTCCTAGAAAAATTACAGGTAATTTTGCTCACAGTACACTTGAGTGCCTCCTGCCTGCACTGCCTCACACAAGAATGATGGGGGTGGATGTGGATTAAGCCACTGCTGACAAGAGCTTGTGTATCAGAATACTCTGTGGGCTAACCCGGCACACTGGAATTTAAATGTCACTTGCAAGAGAAGTATGCATTCATAATGTAGTTAAATAGCAATTGAGGCAGAATCTGGTTAAGTACCCATTGGGTGTTGCACAAAATTAGTTAAGTTCAAAGGAGGAAGGCTTGAATGGGAAAGCTTAGGATGTGAGCTGTACTATGCTGGAAGAAATGAGAGAGGAATTAGGGAGTTAATATAATCAAGAGGACATGGCAGGGCTGCAGATTAAATTTGGCATCAGTTTAAGGTTTAAGCTGGGCAGAAGATGGGATTAATATGATGAAAGCAGAATTGTAGAGTATGTTCATTGTCAAACAGAAGAGATGACTTAAATCCTATTGAAAGAGAACTCTCTCAAAGTTTTTAAGCCATGCTTTAGTAAGATCAATCTGGAAACATTGATAAGGACAAATTAGAATGGGGAGAGACTATTGGGGAACAGCTGAAAATCATTTGCAGAAAACTTACTGGGGGTGGTAAAATTATCTAAAGTAAAAGTCACAAAATTGGAGAGGAAAGATGACCTTTTTGAGAGAATTAAATGAAAACATGTGATTACATAACCCCACCTTCAAGAAGTTTACAGTGAGGTGGGGAAATAAAATACTATATTTTTACTTATAAATGCATGCTTACAGATCTAATAAAACCATGTTTTATGTCTCCAACTTGGATGATTGTGCTGTATAGATTGAAGCCCCCCATACTTCCTCAGGGGGAAAGAGTGATCACAGGAGGAGAGTTCAGGAGTTTTGAGATATGGGAGGTGGAGTGAGTTCCGAGTTATTATGCAAGTGTCTGAGGGTTCCTTGATATCTGCTTATCTTCCCCCACCACCTGCACCGGTCCGCAAACTAGACAATACTAAGATTCTGGTTCTCCATGGTAAATCCTCTGGTGGAATCAGCCAAGAGAGACAGAGCTAAGAGATGCAGGGCCTGTGGAGTAGTTTCTCCCAAGACAAGGAACACTAGCTTCCTGCACTTCGTCTTTTGTCAGCTTTGCCTTTAGAAAATTTTGTGTCACTTCTGATTTAATAAAAAGCCAGCATTGCCTTTTTTATAAAGACAAGTAAGCTGTTGGTGTTTTGTCCCTTCTTACTTGGCTCTTTCGGTAGTGATTATTTGAGTTCTTCCTTATTAGGGGAGTGGGTTGAAACTTGCTTTATATCCTAGTGGCTTTCATTTATGGCTTCAAACTTTTTGTGTGTGTAGAACTGGTGTGTAGGCCACAGGTGTGGGGCGTGAGAGGATTCCCCAGAAACAGAGTGGGGAGCACAACAGGCGAATTGATTGAAATACACTGCTGAAGGGAGCAGCAGGTGAAAGAGGAGAGGTCTGCTGCATCATTTGTGGGTCTGCTCTCTAGCAGGACAATAGATCTTTGGCTGTAGAGGCAATAGCACTGAGACTCAACTTCTTTGTCACAGGGAGGCCCCAATCGTTTTTTTTTCTTTCTTTCTTTCTTTTTTCCATTGGTATCCAATGTAGTCACCACAATGAGGTCTCAAGTTACAATGGCATTCCTGACACCCATGAAAACCTATAAATAGCCAAGTATGTTTAGAAAACCCTGCATTTCCTGTTGGAGGACAAAAAGCCTTCTTTGCATCTCAGTACAGTGTTGTGATTCATCAGTTTCTCTCTCAGCCAAGCCAGTTCTCATTTTCTGCTGGGGATCACCAGTCTGCTATGATGACTGAACAGTACATTTTTGGTGTGTACTGTTAGCTCTCTATATTTCTGTTTTTGAGAAACCCATAAGTAGTTCAGGGTGTTTGCTTCCTGCACTAGTGTACTAAGCAAGATGATAGTGGTTTAAAATATGGGAGGTTTGACAGCTGGTCTAATAAGGAACTTTTTCCTTTAAGGATTTATATTTTTATGCATACAGAACTGGGGTACAGGCCAGAGGTGCAGGGGTGGTGAGAGGATTCTCCAGAGACAGGTGGGGAGCCGAACAGGCAGATGTGCTAAAATATACTCCTGAGAAGAGCAGCTGGCAAGACAGGAGAGGTCTGCTGCGCTATGTGGGTCGCCTCCCTGGCCTGGGATCGAATTTGTGCTGAAGTGGCTGCAGCTAGCTTCTTAGTGCTGTGCTTTAAATCGTTGCACCACCAGGAAGGACTCTGTAATAAGGAACTTTTTGATTTGGAGGAGTTTATCTTCTTTCTCTAAACAGATAGCTCATGCTAAAATCCAGAACTTGGAATCCAACGTGGAAAATCTCTTGACCAGAGAGACCAAAATGAAGTCTTTAATTCGGACCCTGGAACAAGAAAAAATGGCTTATCAAAAGACAGTGGAGCAGATCCGGAAGCTGCTGCCAGCAGATGCTCTGGCCACTTGTGACTCTCTGCTGAGAGAGCTCAACTGCAGCCTAACAACAAAGCCAAGACAGGAAACAAGCCATAACCCAAAGGGTGCCCCCTAGCGGAATGTGCTTTTAGAACACTACCCAAAGAAGGGTCTGCAACCTCCTGGCCCCGCACTGGACCCTGGAGCTGACAGAGACACCTCACCTGGCGCTGAGCTGAGTCCTGCACGTGGAGTCGCGCTCCTCAGAGTCTGCCCATCCTCAGCCATTGTTCCTCTGCAGACGCGTTTGTGGTGGTGGTGGTGGTTGACGATGTACATACATGTAAATTGGGCATGAAGAGTTCACGCTTTCCGATAGAAGGAATAGATGTATATTTAGAGCATTTTTTAAAATCAGTACTTCATGAAGTATGCCATAGAGGGAAGTTAAAGAGAACTTTCCCTTGAATACATGTGAAATCATTTTGTCTTTGTAGTGAAACAAAGCTGAAGCATCTTTGTTTATTGAAACATACTTGAAAAAAAAAATGAATGTATATTTTTTCTCCAAAGAACAACATGTTTCACTCATTGGTGGAGAGGGAGAAACTCTGCATCCATCGGAAAAACTGCTGACATTGGACAAGGGAGGAAAATGACTGCCAGTCTCTTGCCCCTGGGTTTTTCAGAAGATTAGGGGTCCTCCTCTCCCACCCGCTTTGTGCCAACTATCAATGGCGTCTCTATGCATCATGACTCTGATTAGCCACCGCTTTGGACGTGCGTGACTGACGTCAGGTCTGACCACCGCCCAGCTCAAGGTGAAAGAGAATGTTGCTAATTTTCTAGCAGACTAGACCACCGTTATTACTGAAGCTAAAAATATCAGTCCTCAAAAATTTGATTTAGATCCTAAATTGTCTAGTTCAACCTTCTACCATTTTATTTTCATCACGCCCATATTCGTGAGCATCCCTTTATTCGGTGCCACCCCCCTCACTCCCCCCACACCCCCCCACATGTGGGAGCTCTAACTTAGTGTTCTCTACCTTCAGGGACATTAGGATTGGTTTTCTGAAGCCGAGGCGCTGTCTTCAGTTTTTGTTTTTTTTTTTTTCTTATAAGTTGACAGATAAGCTCCTATATGTTTGCCTCCTTGTGAAAATTTATGGGAACTGTGAACTGTTTAAGAACAAACTGTAGAAATCCATTGGGAAAAAAAGGAGCGAGTCACACCAAGCCCCTGCGATTCTGCATTTGGACTCCTACCATTTTCATTCTTGCAGACAGCTTAGTAGAAGTTTGTACATGCTGGGTGTATGAAAGGAAATTCAAGGGAGTTTCAAAGTTCATGCATTGTTCTCCATTTCAGAGATGACTATGATTGCTTCTCTGAAAGTTGGTGCAGCATTTTTGCCTTTCTAAACAATATTTATTATTACTGCTTTTTGCAGTACTGATGTTATCACAGATGGATTACATGGGGTAATTTTCTTCAAAGGGAGTTTATTATAGCAAGCTAAAATGCATTATAGACTAGAAGAGTAAAACTCTATAGAAACCTGTCTAAACTGACAATAAGCATCGCAACCCCCTTCCACACCGTTACTCAGTGTAATGCAATGACTTGTTGCAAGTCAGCATGTCTCCTGTACAGGCAGTTTCTTAAAGAAAATCAAGTCTTATTAAAAAAGTTAATGTAATTCCTAGGTTCTAGAAAATGCCAACCCTAGATAGCACATTCATTTGGAGTCACCAACTGATTTATTGCTTGGATTTCCTGAATATTTCTATTTTTAACAGAGGTTTTTTTTCCTACCAGTAATATGATGTCATCTTGTTACTGCCTGTTGGCAAAAATTAATGTGTATAATCACTGTACAGGTAATTATATGTGTGTGTTACCACACAAGTGGTAGCCAAGCTATCTTCAAATTGGGGGTCAAACTTTGCTTGCTGTTCAGTTTAAAGTAAATTTTATTCTGGATGTTCCAAGTCAGCATGATGAGCTGTATATGGCGTTCAGAGACAAGGTGACTTGGAGACTTTCTTTCAAAAATGAGTTTCTTTTTCATTTGTGATTTTTAAATCATGTCAGTTATCCTTCATGCATTGCTACATCTTCATCTGGTTACTATAAGATCTAGTTCGTTTCCAATAAATACATTGCTAGAGTTTACTTGCCTAATTGGTTTTTGTCTCTTAACAAGAGAGAAGAAGCTCTTGGTTAGAGTCATTTACAAAAATCTGCATGGATTGGATTGTTGCTGCTTAAATCTGATTCATTGATGAATCTTAGTTAAGAGTATTACAGACAACAAACTTAATTTTAAAACATCTATGAAGTTACATCGTTGACTACTAGTTTTTAACTTCTTTTCAATTGAAACTTCTTCTGATAATTTAAAAAATCACACTGACAGATTTGTCAAGCACCCTTTTATTTTCTAGGTCCCCTTCTAAATAGCAAGAGGAAAATAAAGTAAAATTTTTTCATTTGATTAGCTCCCAAATAATTAAGAATTAAGAGTACTTTTGGTAGATACATGAATATGATTACATAAAACATATACTTTCAGTATATTCTCAAGTATGCTTTACAGTTCAATGAAAGGATACTGGATCTTCTTGTTAATTTCAGAACTAAACTTTTTAACTGTTTTGCATGAAATGTAGTCGTTAGACATTTTGAGACATCAGTGGAAGCTTACGTAGTTTTCAGTCCATGTTTACATACCCATTTTATCCCATGTTACCTAAGAGTTTTTGTATCATGCTGGGTTAAGAATAGGTAATCTGTCATCTGGAATATTTAGTTATTTGCCATGACTTGTCACTCTTGTTGTCTGTGACATATTGAGAAAAATATCTATATGGTGGGAAGGTTTAGCTTTGAGTCTTGGTTCCATCACTTCTATTTATCCATTCAGTGAATGAACGTAACCTGGAGAGACACCAGATTTGCTCCAACCCATTTTATGTTTATATAAAGAAGCTAGGGGGAGGGAGACAAAAGTTAGTTGAGTGAGATAAAAATCTAAGCCAAAGTTAAAATGGTAAAATCCTGATCTAGGGCAGTGACCTTTGGGAAATTGAGACATCCTTGACTTCTTTCTCTCTGATATAATCAGTCACTGAAAGATGCTGCCTTCAACTTCAAAATATTTGTTGAGTTTCGCCATTGCTACTGCAGTATCTCAAAGAGAGAGGCCAGAAATAGGATAGAGGAAATTTGCCTGAAGTGGTGGAAAAAATAGAAGATTGGTTAAATGGGAGCTTTCTGAGTGAAATGCTGGCAGCTCTGCTGACCTAGTCTCCCCAGCTCACCCAGGACACTCAAAACACTCCATTTCTTGGTGCACCACATTATGGAACCAGATTTGCTTTGCTAAACTCTGCTTCAAGGTGTATGGCAGCAAAGGGCATGAGAAAGGGAATCCACTTAAATACTGATTACCATTTCTTACCTTAGGCAGAGGTGTAAGGGGGAAAGGATGTCCTGAATGAATTCTACAGATACAGGTTTTATGGACTCCGCCGCGCCCCTCACACCCCACTACACTCCCCACTCCCCAGATACTGGAACTACAAATCCCATCAACATCAAAGAGAAGCATGCTGGGACTGATGGTGGAGTTACGGACGTAGCCAGGTTTGGATATAAAACTGGACATGTGGTGTCTGGGGTCTCTCCACCTTGTGGCTCGCAGCTTGTCTCTTGGCTCTTCACCAGCTTTCAGCGTGCTATTGGGGTTCCAGGTCAGCAGGACAGATTGGACACATTAATCAATTTATCTGTCTTTCTCTTACCCTGAATTATTAATTTCCTGTTTCTCTTGTCAATAAACCCATTATTAACCTATTTGTGTGTGTGCCTGTAGTTGAATCTTAAGGCACGGGTGAGGATGTGAGGTCAGGGACCTGTTCACTTAAAAATGTTTTTTTACACACTTTACATTATGTATACCTTACCAGTCTTTAAAATGTGCAATTCCTGCTTTTGATTTAGATAGGGAAACAGAATTTTAAAAAGATTTATTTATTTATGCTTACAAGAATTGGGTACAGGCCAGGGGTATGGGGGAGGTAAGGGGATTCACCAGGACAGATGTATTGAGTGAAATACACTGTTGAGGGGAGCAGGGAGCAGCCCAGGAGAAGTCTTCTGGGCCCCCTGGCTGGCTGAGAAATGAATCTATGGTTTGCATGCTGATGAAACAAGGTTATGAAGGCTTCAAGTCTGCAAATTTAAATAAAATCACCAAGATAAATGACAACTTAGAATTATTATTAGTATTTAGAAAGAACTCAAGTTTAAATCCAGGTTTGGTGTTGGGGCAACTGATTTTCTTAATGATACTGCTACTTTGGAAAACACAGAAGGACAACACTTTTCTAAGATCTACTCAAACAGAGTTAACAATCGATTTCTTTTGCAGAGTAAAATTCTTACATGATCTGATATTATTCCCCTTCTCAAAATGAGTTAGTTTTAAATACTTAAATGGTATTTACAAAAGAACATAGTATTATTCAGAAATAATCGTTTCAGCTAAACCTACACCTATACCTTGTGTTTCCTGTTCAGGGATGCCACAGAGGCTTTACAAAGTGCAAGGAGGCATTTCTTGTGTTGACATTCCTTACTGTGTGCATTCTTATGCATTTGTATTCTATTTTGCTTGGCCAACAGTTACTCTGTTTGAATCCTCTCTACTCCCTAATTTAGCTTCTATGTAGGGAGTTGGCTAAGTCCAGGGAGAAATCCCCATTCACTGTTTAGTAGGTCTATTAAGACTTCTATTATTAGAACACTCACTAATACTTTAATGGTTATATTTAAAGTCAAAGTGGTAAAGCAGAAAGAGATGTAACAGGGACCTGAGTGAGTTCTTTTGTTTGGTTTTCTTTCCATTTCTCCTGAAGCTTAGGAGATTATTATCAACCATGTATGGTCTTGTATAAACTGCCAGATACGCAAAAGAATCTGAAGAATACATATCCTTGCCACTTCTATGAAATGATTGCAAATCATAATACAAGTGCATATTTGAAAAATATACTTGCTTACCATTGTATTTTTCTGTTCCTCTGCTCTTCCTGAGCCTGGAGGAAGTGAATAAAAGAATTCTGAAGTGCAGTCTGTTGCCTTCAAGACAAAGTCTCTAACAAACAAAACACCATTTCCTGGGAGAAGTCCCAGCCCTCTGTGTGAAGGACTATTGGCAGAAATGGTAGCTGCACTCTGTCATTGTGCGGGGTTACTCTTTCTGTGACAGGCACTCACCAAGAGCAAACTCATGCATTTGTAGGCATTTTATTCAGCAGATTTGCCACCAATCGCAGACTTAGCTGTGTAAATGACAAATTTTGTAGAAGAACTGGCTTCACCCATTGCATTTATGACTTGTTATCCACCTGAGCCTGTGAGATCCAGTTTTCATGGCTCTATAGTGAGCACACACAGATGGCTCAGGATTCCTCCCAATTTGTTTCTGGAGAATGAATGCCTATTTATTGTTGCTAAAAGACAAATGAGTTCTATGACCAAATACATTTGGGGACGATAGATACAACAACACTACACAGAATTATTAACTACAGGGCTTCCCAGAAACTTTAACCTACTCTGGCTTCTTAGGAGGTGCATTCAGGAGCCAAAAAGTCACATCTACCAGTGACAGGAGCACACGGTTTACCAATACATGTGCCCATGTGAGTTCTGGCTTCTCTGCTCACCCCATGTTGAGCTAAAGTCAGACACCAAACTCATATGTGCTTTTTTTTTTCTTGTAAAATCATGGCATTAAACGAGACCCTAAGACTCCATTCAGATGATTGGCTTGCTGATAGGTTTTTCAAAACTTCATGTACATTAAGACACATGAAAAGAGAATTCCTTTTTTATTTTTCATTCTAAGTTAATCCATCTTCTTCCTCATAGTTGACTTTTTTTTTATTTCAAACTAGCATATCACAAAATATTCAAGTAAATATTTTCTTACTAACTTCACCCCCCCCCCGCCTCCAACTAACTAGTACAAGTCAAGTTGAAACTGTAAGGTTAGCTTTGTTTAAAAAATAGATGAGTTAGTCTTTCCCCACATTCTTGGTGTCAGCACATAGTGGTGGCGTCTTTTTCATTTTTTTGTCTTTCTTTGTTGAGAGGGTGAACATAAGTGATACTTCTTTTTTTCTAATTTAACCGAGAAAATTAACTTCATTTGAAAATTTTTAATAATTTTTTTTTTTTAACTTTTGTCTTCTATCCTCTGCCCTGTACAAATGATGAGTACTGATGTTTTGGGCTGTTCAGTAGAGGAGTGATTGCAAAGGACACAAATGGAGAGCACTGGAGATTAAGCCCAGCTCTGTCCCTAATTGTGCAAGCTGGAGCCAGCAACTCAGTATTTTTTTCTCACTCTCTTCATCTATAAAAAGAAGACATTGGATTTCTGTATCTTACAGTTGGTGTTTTATTTGGAGTTGGAATTTTAATATAATTTGTGGAACACTAGGCACTTAGAGCATTGTATTCCAGGTGTAAAAAAGCCCAAGCTAGAATTGATATTCAAGTGTTCTAGCATGTTCACTCAAAATTATTTTTAGAAGAAGCCTAATCTTAAAAGGTAAGGAAAGAAAATAAACACATGCCTTTTGCAGCAACATGGATGGAGCTGGAAAAGATCATGCTTAGTGAAATAAGCCAGAAAGAAAAGGAAAAATACTGGATGGTTTCCCTCCTAGCAGGAGTATAATGGACCAGGCAAGAAAATAATAATGAACAGCTATATACCAGAGACAGTTTGTGAGGGTGGAGTGGGGAATGGGATCAAAATCGGGGGAGAGGGAGGGAAGTGCACGGGATTATGGTGATGGCACACGGGTGACTTGGTGATGGGAAACCTGTGGGGGATTACAATTGAGATGGAAAAAGGCACAAAATTTTGTTAAAAAAAATATATATTATTTTAAAAAAGAAAAAAAGATAAGGAAAGACTGTATCATCAGCTATGTATTTATAAATGCTCACCTCTCCATTGTGGGTAATACTCATTGTCATTCTACGAATGAACAAAAGTTGGCATATAGAGAAAGGCTCATGTTTAATAAACTTTTTATTGTCACCGTGCTGTACCATATCTATCTTGCCCTCATAGGTGGGGAAAAGTGTATGTTTTACTTCTATAGAAAATCACAAAGAGCATATGCATCCATTCGTAAGGTAAACTGCTGGATTCATTTTATTCACTCAATAGACATTTATTATAAACCAGTTAGAAGTCAGCCAGAGTGCTCAGTACTGAGAGCACAGTATCAGAGATATGGTAGACAGAAGAAGGAATACACATAGTGGGTAATTGGGCAGTGTTAGTAAATGGTTGCAAACGGATACAGACTTCTGAGAACAGGAAAAGCGCTAAACTAAATAATACAATTTAACCAGTCACTTGTCTTTGTCTTCATGAGCCTGAAAGAATTTCAGGTTTAAACTGACCACTAACTTTTGTATATAGTACTCTGCTATGATTTTTCTCATTTAAAAACTTAATTTTACTATGTATTTCTAGAGCTGAACGTGAATGTAGGAAATTGCTTATCAGATACTGATCATTTAAGAAAATTAAATCACTTTTACCACCTACCATCATTCATATGTAATATGTGTAATTAGCATCAATAGTGACACACAAAATATCTGAACATTTACCCTTTTCTTCCAAACTACATAAAGTCAAGATATACAGGAGTCATAAATAAATAAATAAATAAAAGTGTGTGTGTGTGTGTTTCTAGTTTATTCCATCTCTACACAGGATTCCCCTGACCCTGCTGTAACTGCTTATGGGAGTTGGCTGTTGCACAACATGAAGACTACAGAAGAATGATCTGACCAAAGAAAAAATTACCATATGAAGAAGTAAAAGGCGAAAAAATCAGAAAATGATCACAGGTGAGTTTAACTAAGAACATCTCCCTGCAACATTTTCTTCTTTCCCAGTCTGACTTCTTGAGAATGGCATGAACTCATTGCTTCTAAATACATGAATGTCAAAAGGGAAAGCTTTCTGACGTAACAACTGCCACAATAACAAAAAATAATAACTAAAACTTGCTATATTGATATATTTATATGCATTCTCATTGTTTGCAATATATCTATGAAGGTATAATTTTGTCTTTATTTTAAAAATGAAAACAATACACAGCTAATAAGTGGTGAGTTTGAGGATCAAATGATCCTCAAACTCTGACTGCTCTGACTGCTGAATTTGTGCTTACATTAACTTTGCCATTAGACTCCAGACTCCCTTCTTTCACAAGCCAGTCCCACATTTACCTCTATTGCTTCATCTTGGAGTCTAAGCAAGTCTTGCGCTGTGGTTTCTTTTGCATTTGTTCAGATTTAAAATGCTTCTCAAACTGGTTTTACTGAGATAAGCAATTTAGAAATGAGTCAGGAATGGAAGAATGTTTAAAGATTAGGGGAGTAGGAAGTGTGTGGGATGGATAAGGAGAGAAGAAAGCAAAGCCTAAGGAGAATTCTTTTGATCTCTGATGACTATATAATGTTTAAAAATGGGGATGATGAGTCATTGTGACCTCCTCCTACCTCTTCACTGGATTTTCCATATCTCAACCAACTAAGAGCCCTTAGTCCTACTTAAAAGTCCACGTGGTGGTTCAATTTGGGAATTGTGAGGAAGTAAAGAAGAAATGTCTTAATGTTCTCCAGCTCTGCTCCTAAACTCTTTCTCTAGTTTTACATGTCTCTGACTGAAAAAGCTAATCAGCATCACAGAGATCCCCTCTGATGGGCTTATGGAGGAGAAAAGGAATCATGGAAACTTATGGAGTACATATATTCTAGATGGCGCACCAGTCAGCCTTGTCTGTGTGACTCCAGATGTTTGTGCTGTGAACAAAAGAAGTGTAATTGAGTCTGTCTACCGGGCAATTTCTAAGGACATCAAGGCTTTTGGCAGAAAATAAGTGAAGAAAGGATCAGCCAATAGGTTCAAATAAGGGATTTCTGAGATGAGACCTGTAGTTGGTCTTGACAGAATTCTCTAGACTTTGTAGAAAATGAGTCCTTTTTTTTTTTTTTTTAAGATTTATTTATTTGTGCATACAGAACTGGGGTACAGGCCAGAGGCTCAGGGCTGGTGAGAGGCTTCACTGGAGACAGAGTGGGGAGCAGAACAGGCAGATCTATGAAGTACACTGCTGAGGGGAGCAGCGGGCCAGTCAGGAGAGGTCTTCTGCACCATGTGGTCACCTCCGGGGCAGGCAGGAATCGAACTCATGCGAAGCAGCTTTAGATTCTCAGTACTGTGCTTCAACCCGCTGCGTCACCAGGGAGGGCCTGAATGTCCTTTTTATTGGACAATAGACGTAGAAATAACTCACTCTGTCTGTGACTTTCATGCTAACATCATTTAGGTGAAAGTCATTTCAAAACAATTTGTAGATGGGTTTGCTTCCTGATACCTAGTTGCCTTTTTTTTTTTAAAGATTTATTTATTTATTTATACAGAACTGGGGTACAGGCCAGAGATGCGGAGGGTGAGAGGATTCACCAGAGACAGAGCTGGAGCAGAATAGGCAGATCAGCGAAGTACCCTGCTGAGAGGAGCAGCGGGCGTGTCAGGAGAGGTCTACCACGCCATGTGGTCACCTCCGGGGCAGACAGGGATCGAACTCATGCGGAGGTGGCTTAAGCTTCTTAGTGCAGTGCTTTAACCCGCTGTGCCACCAGGGAGGGCCCCTAGTTGCTTTTTAACTCAGCTGCATCATCTTTTGATTTGATGCAGGGGGAATTGATTTTATTACGTTAACATATACATTTGGCGATGTGGATTAATGCCTATAGAACTCAAACTGGGAAACAGTACTTCATTTTGAATTAGTAATTTCATTTTTAGAACTTTGAATAGCAAGACTATTTAATCACCCACCAAGACTGGTTTAAAGGGTGCTGATTCCTCTCAGGAATGTCTCAATCATTTAAATGTTTGAATTATTTAATTCAACTCAATTCATGCAAAGTTTACTAAAAGCTCATGTGTACACTCATGACAGAGAACCACACAAATCTCCATATATTAGATGGGTGAGTTCCATACTATGACATGCTGTAATATTTATTTGTACGTAAGTAAGGAAACAGTTGAATTCAGGGAGCCAATGGAATGGAAGAAACGTTTAATAAGTCTTAAAAGGTCAGCAGAAGCAAATGAGGAATATGGTGTGTGTGTCTGTTGGGGGACAGAGTACATGGGAATGTATGGGGAAAAGAGACAGCAAGTTGTCTTTGATATTCCTTGGTGAGCTACTCCTGAGAAAACTCTACTTCTGTGGTCATAATTCTGCTCCCCAATATCATATTGCTGAGGAAGAGGGTCATCTGCTGAGACATATGTATTCCACATAGTTCTCTTCTAATAAAAACAGTAGCCACTTGCTGGTGAATTTACTGTGAACTAATGTTTCAGGGCTTCTCATTTGTATGAGATCCTCCTAACTTTTGTAACTAATTTTGTATTCATAGTTTCCTATTTTTTTTTTTCAAACGGGGAACCCCAGATTATTTAGTTTAGATTTCACAAAACTTGTACCTTAGTGTGTTTGGGCTGGTAAACAGAATGCCAAAGAGTAGGTGGTTTGTAAATAAGATACTTCTTACAGTTCTGAGGCTGGGAATTCCAGGATTAAGTGCTTTTTGAAAGTTTACATTCTCTGCTTTGCTTTTATGAAAGACCTACATCAGTACCAGTTAGTTTTCACTAATTGAAATAAATCTTAAGAGAATGCTTGCTTTTCTGACAAAAGTCCAAAGCAACATAGCATTCAGCATCTGTCCTGCAGCAACAATACAGCAGCTGCATGTACCCCCAGCAGCGAGAGTGGTACCACTAAGCTCCTAACCTGAAACTATTTTTACAGACCATGTATTTATCACATCATCCCTGCTTTTACTACATGTGAGTGCTATTTTAGGTTTTATGCATGATTGGGTAATTTTTTTTCTTGGTTCTGGGAACACTAAAAACATTTCTGTATGAATGTGTGGTGATTGGTTCTTCATGCTGTTTTGGAGTTGAGATATTTCACAGGAATACTCTCATTCTGGAGGTTGGGATATCTGTAGTCAGTGTCTGGTGAGATCTCACTCCTGGTTCACAGACAGTTGTGCTGTGACCGCACGTGACAGAAAGAACAAGGCAGCTCCACTCTGAGGTCTATTTTAAAAGGTACTAATCCTATCCACGAGGACTCTGTCCTTCTAACAAAATCACCGTCTAAAGCCCTCATCTCCAAATACATAACATTGGAGATCATGTTTTTGCATGTGATTTTGGAGCAGATACAAATAGTCAGCCTATAGCATCTTGTGAGCCTAAGTTTTTTTTGAAGACAAACTCAAATAATGAGTTGTTTTCCAACAGACCTTGTGAGAGAAAGGTCACTTAGGAAAGACTAGCAAGGCAGCTAAGAGAGTCTGTCAGTGATTTCATCTTCGATGCCTAGTCCAAGCATTCACCCTTATCTCAGCAACAGAAATTTATACTGGAAAATCCAAGACATGCATTAGTAGTGTGACTGTTAAGAGTTTAATTAAAATATTCCAATTCTGTTGGGTTTTGCCTTTAAACTGTGACTATCAAAGTACTTAAAATCTGCCAGTTTCTCTGGAGGGTTTAGTCATCAGTTGGTTTGATGATTTTGGACTTGTTTTTCCCTTATGTATATGTGGCTGAGGCATAAATGGGAAAATATAATCTTGAAAAAGGGTTGCATCTAGGTTTAAAAAATTTAATTGACTTTAATTATTTAAGGAATAGAAGGATTTAGTCTTATCACAGATCTGTATATTGAGTGTTATTACTAAGATTTCCACTAGATGACGCTATTGCTTCAATTTATTTGCATTAATCTCTGTTATGGATTTCATTGGACTCCTGGTTCTTGAAGAAAAATTATGTAGCCAATCCTTCTGCTTCCTGGTAAAATATCTCCGATATAGAAAAATCCCGCTTATTTAGACATGCCTTCGTGGAAAGGACGTAAGTGTCTCTTTTGAACATTCCAAAAACCTTATTCACTTTATTGTTAATAAATTGTTTTATATCAAGCCTTTATTTTTAATACTACTGTTAAGCAGAGAAGAAGGAACACATACCTTTTAATAGGTAAAAATATTTCCACTAGAGAAGACCAACATAAGTTTGTTTTGTCTCTCTTCTCAAGGAAAAATATTCTAATTTCTTGTAAATTTTCATCTCACTTCCTCACCATTCATTCCGTCTAATTTTTGATGTGACCTGGAATCCAAATGGAGTCCAAAATACTGCAAGGAATTTGGACTTGGTTCATGACTGATTCACTCGTTAGTTTCCCAAATGTTTGGGAATATGACCTAATTATAGTTTTTTGGATTTGCAGACAGACTCAGAGCATGAAGCTTTAAGTCACCACACTCCATTGTGTTATTATTGGCTAATGGTATTCACCAACTCTGACTGGTCCTAGCCACTCTGTCTTTGAATGTTTCACGCTTCTTCCTCCGTCAAACTAGCATATTGTTCATGCCCC
>NW_004567111.1:20041057-20069100 GCF_000260355.1 Condylura cristata
CCCCCCCCCCCATGCCCTGCCCGTAGCCTGCCTTCTACACACCTTTACCCTCAGGTTAAACACAATTTCTGAGGCCGGGAGCAGCTGCTGCCTCTGCCATCCAGGGCAAGTGATCTTTGGCATCCTGAACTTCTCTGTTGTAGACTTTTACACACATGTAGCAAATTAATCATTTGTGGATACTTATTTATATCTATCCCTCCGCCCCTCCCCCAACTTTATTAAATCAGCCACAATTGAAGTAATGTTGTTTCCAAGACTGCATGATTTCAGTGTAGCAGTTCGCTCCTCTTTAGATGCATGTTGCTACATCGCGTTCACAATGTCCCCCACGTAGTCCAGTGTACCCCTCCTGCCTTTAGTCCCTGCCCCCCCACACTGCACTCTCATAGCCTCATTTCTGCAGTGAGATTTCTATGGTTTGTTTGGGCTTCGTTCTGTCATTTCTTTTGTCCTGGTTTTTTTAATTCCACTATAAATCATCCAGTGTTTGTCTTACTCCTTCTGAATTCTTCACTAAACATCATCCCCTCCCATGCCATCCAGGTTGTACAAATGGCAAGATCGCATCTTTCATTTTTAAATATATGTAAATAAAATGCATCTCACATTTTTAGACCCACACTTCTGTTCTTGGACAGGTAGGTTGTTTCTATGCCTTGGCTGTGGTACATAGTGCTACAATGGATACAGGAGTACGAATTATTGATAGTATTTTTCGTTCTTCAAGTAGATACATAGGAGAGGAACTGCTGGATAATAGTAGAAAGATCAAGTTTTAAAAATTTTGTGCGTCGCCTTTCTGTCTTCTGTAGGGACTGGAGCAGCCCATATTTTCACTAAGAGTATCTGAGGGTCCTTTCTTCTTCAATTTTATTTTTTTACCTACAGAGCTCAAGTTTTTGACTGTGATATAGAAGGCACAGGGTTGGGACTTAAAGGCCTATTTTGACAAATAGATTAATTCCTGACTTATTTTGCATCCTTTTCTTTTCCAGAAAGATAAAGATTCTTAGTAGGGCATGTGTCAGGAATTGGGATGTAGGCAGGAACACAGTTCATTAAAAAATCTGAAAAAAATTTCAAGGCTAAAGATGGTGAGGGAAAGAGTTATACTCACAAGTTTGTTGAAGAAGGAATAGCCAGATTTTAGAATGTACTCTGGGGATTTACAGCTGCTGATAGATTTTTAAAGAGAAAAATGATACGGTCAGCTGGTCACACTTCATCAGGAATGTGGAACAGTTGATGAGGACAAATACCATTTGTGCTGATAATTATGGCAATGATCTTGACATTGAACCTGCTTTTCCTGGCTGGTGATAATTTCATTGCTGCCTGTTATTTTGGAGGTTTTTAAACTGCTATGGTAGCCTTTCACAGCCTTGTGAAAGACGGCAGTGATGATGGTAATGACTGTAATATTTAACATTTGTGGAGCACATCTTGTGAACCTCGAACTGCACTAACCATTTATAAACCTGATGACAAGTGGTCAGGGTGTCTCATGTGTGACAATCAGCTGGGCACCGCTCATTCAATCTTGTCAGGCCCTGTTCTCAGAGTTCTTGTTTCAATAGGTAGAGGTGCTGTTAATGATTCTGCTTTTTTGATAACATCCAAGGTAATATTTTTGCCTATGGTCCAGGAACTACACATTTCATAATGCAATTATCAAAACCATTGTGAAAGGGAAATATGATTTGTGATTATCTCCTCTTTACAGATGATGGAATAAAGCTTCACTAACTGGTCTAGATTCACATAATTGGTAAAGGGCAGAGATGTCAAGTTCAGGTCCTTCTAACTTAAAAATTGATCATAACTTTTAAGCAAAGGTTCTTAAACTTTGCATGCATGAGAGACTCTGGTGGAACAAAAAAAAAAAAAAAAGAAGAAGAAGAATCAGGTACCTGAGTTCTACCTCTGCTGAGCTATCTGTTGTTGACAAGCTTCTTAGAAGATTCTAAAGCTCATTGATTTGGGGGAGACAGTGCAGTTGGTTGCATATTGTCATTTCTTGGGAGTTAAAAAAAAATACTGACATCTGGTCCCACACTCAGATATTCAGATTTATTTGAGCTGGGAAGTTGCTTGGGAATAAGGAATTTAAAGAACTCCCCAGGTAATTCTAACATGCCACTTGAGAAGATGAGAACTATTGCACAAAGATGTTGTCTCATAATATGACTGCTCATCTTTTTGAAGCATTTAAAAGTCAGTTTGTAATAGGCTGGTCCCCAGGAAAAAAGGAGGCTCCTGTTGGCTGCCCCACACAGAAGGAGGGTGGAGCTGAGCAGGAAGGAGAAGAATCTGGAGAGGAGACTGAAGAGGAAGGAAGCAGGATGGAGAGTCATAAGGTGACCTGAGGGAGGCCCATGGAGCAGAGAGACATGTGAAGAAACTGTGCTGGCTTCTTCTTGGTCCTGGAATAGTTGAAACAGATGTGGGTGAGGGACCCGTGGGGAGGTTGACTCTGGCAGCGTTTTTGTTGAATTTTATTTTGCTCTTTTCCTCCCAGACTTGTCTGGCCATTTCTGACCCTTTTCTATGGGTCCCCCCCCCCCCAGAAGGTGCTTTAGGCTAATGGTGGGTTTTCAGGACTTGCTGGGGGCCATCCCTTTTGGTGGACTTTTTCCCATGAGGGGATGGGTAACTTTGGGTGTTTGATTTAGAAACTATATTCTTGGTCTTTTCTGTATTGCACACTGATTGTATTAAAGTTCCTTTCCACTAAAGGTGTTTCATGTTTTGCCTTGATGCAGTGGATAGCAGATTTGGGGGTTCAAGGGTGCCCTTCTCTCCCTGCCCTTTAAAATTCATTATGCAGAGAAGAATTTATCATGGAAAATCTCAACAGCAGAATAGTACTATTGGAGATTTCTGAAGGTCTAAGCCCCGAGTTTAGGCTACTCTATGATTTACTAACTTTGTTGTGTCTTGGATGAGTTACCCAAAATTTCTTAAGCCTCAGTGTCCTCATATGTAAAATGTAATGCTGATAAGATTGCCTGGTCTGCCTATGCATTATATAATTATGAAAATAAAATGAAATTATATCTCCTGAAGGCTTTAAGAATCTCTGAAGACTCAACAAATGTGAGAGATTACATTTGCTCTGATCCAAAGAAGAGTTTTTACCCGGAATATATCATAGCTGACTATAAGTGAGACTTATTTATTTATTGTCATTAATTTTTTCCTACCTTCAGAAACCATTACGCCTAACCTGTATCCAAGTAATTATGTCAAAAACATTTTGTTGGATTTTTTCCCTCTGGGAAGAACAAACAGAGACAAAACCCACTTGATATCGCCTGTATGCTTTCCAGAGGCACCAAATTATGGGCAGGACTAATGGGTTGAGAATGCTTAATGCCAGTTTATTGTGGCTTGCTGGTGACATATCACTATCTGAAAAGCCATCACAGGGGGGGAAAAATCATTCACAGTCTAATTTAAATAATGGCCACATCTTTGCAATGATGACAGACTGTGACAGTTTATAGGTTTTAGATGACAACTCTTGCACTTTGTAAAAACAGATCAGCTGCTGGTGGACCTACAATTATTGCCACACACATTTATGAAATTTTAAAGTGAAATTGAGTGGGCAGCTTCCATTACAACCAGGAAAATTCAGATGAATGAATATATTCATCAAATAACTTTAAAATGTATATATGTTATCTGTGGGTGAAGCGCAAAGTCCTAAAGCCCAACTTCCCTTGTTTCTATCAAGCCTCTTTGGAAAACAGGTCAAGAATGAAGATGATGAGGAACATGATGAGGAATTTCTCTTTGTAGTGGAATGAATGGAACAGGCCAGAATGGGGACTCCTCTCGTTTCCTCTTCCTCAGATACACACACTATGTGAAATATGGGAAGCAGAGGGTCAGGGTGGTGACACCCTTTTTAACTGGGCCTCCAAAAAAAAAAGCCCTTTTCACGTGTGCAAAATACATTAACCAGGAAGGTGGTGGCCTAGGCTGTACAGGAGTGGGGTAGTAGGGAGGGGAGAGGTAAGAGCCACAGAGCAGACTTCCATTGTCTGCTCTTTGCAAGAAAAGAGACTTTCCAGAAGCAGAACAGTGGTGTCATTTGCAGAGGTGCTGGGTTCAGAGAATGGGGTCCTTGTGTTACCTCTGAGAAAACTTCAGCAGAGTTCCCTTTTCAGTGGTACATGGTGAATTTCCTTATGAGGCAGAGACAAATAGTTATATCCAACAGGACAGGTTTATTCTTTTTTTTTTTTTTAAATAATATGATTATTTTGGGCCCCTCCCTGGTGGCGCAGCGGTTAAAGCACAGCACTGAGAAGCTTAAGCCACTTCCGCATGAGTTAGATCCCCGCCTGCCCCGGAGGTGACCACATGGCGTGGCAGACCTCTCCTGACACGCCCACTGCTCCCCTCAGCAGTGTACTTCCTTGATCTGCCTGTTCTGCTCCCCACTCTGTCTCTGGTGAAGCCTCTCACCCTCCACATCTCTGGCCTATACCCCAGTTCTGTATGAATAAATAAATAAACCTTTAAAAAAAATAAGTAAATAATATGATTATTTTTACATCATTTTGTGCCTTTTTCCATCTCAGTTGTAATCCCCGTGGGCTTCCCACTACCAAATCACCTGTGTGCCATCACCATAGTAGGCTTATTATTTTCTAAAAGATTTATTAACGTATTTATGAATAGAAGAACCAGGGTACAGGTCAGAGGTGTGGGAGGTAAGAGGATTCATCAAAGACAGAGTAGGGAGCAGAACAGGCAACTCTATTGAAATCCACTGCAGAGGGGAGCAGCAGGCGAGACAGGAGAGGTCTGCTGCATCATTAGGGCCAGCAACCTGGCTGGGAATTGAACTCAGGCTGTAGAAGTGATAGCACTGAGACTTATCCGTATGCCACCAGGGTGGCCCCAGACAGGTTTATTATTAAAAAAAGGAAACTGGAAGAAAAGGATGTTTGCACAGACACAGCAGGCAGGAAGAGCTGCCGCTAGTGCAGCTAAGTTTGTGCCTCTAGGTTTGTGAGAAGAAACACCTGCCTAGTCACAGGTGGGCAAGAGCTGCATTTTTGAAAGGTGTAGGTTTAAGAAAGGGACACCTGCAGAGACACAGGCAGAAGGGATGGTGCTGCTTTGGAAAAGGAATGCGTGCATTCACAGGTGGCAGGAGAGCTGTGCAGAATCAGTACTGGGAGGAGCTCATTTCTTGGTGGAACTGTGACCTATTGTTAAGTTCATTCCGTCTAGGGCATGACTAGGATGATCTGTGAGGCCCGGCAGTTCTCTCCAATGGTCCTCAACCTCTGTATCCCACCTCTGGTCTGTGACTCCAGATACATTCCATAACAGTCTGCTACTTGCTATCGATGTTGGCACCTAAGGAGTTTTCATTTCTATTGCTGGTTTAGCAACTCTCTTCAGCATTTCTGCCCCACCTCCAGTTTCTGGTGCTGTGATGCCTCCATCCTAAATTTTCTACTCTTAGTTTCCATCAGGTGGGCTATTCTCTTTGCTCTGAGTTGAGAGAGAAAGTAGCAGAGATCCAGAATCGGAATGGTTATAACTACAAATGTTTAGTATTCTAAAATATTAACAAAATTTCTTTATTAATTTCTACCAAAAGGCATCTTCATTTTGGGTCTTAATGTACTGAAATGCAAAAATTGTAGCATTTAAAAAATATTTTTGATTCAGCAATGATTTTCTAAGTACCAAGTTCAGTGTGTACCAAGTCATCAACCTTCATCTGATGTGAGCATTTGACTGATCATCCTTAACTACTCTTCTTTCCTTCTGTGGCTTCTGTGTCTGGGAGCAAAACAGAAAAGGAGGGAAATTGAAATGTAGTCAGAAAAACAAAGAAATAAGAGCATGTCTATGTCATATCAATCTGACCTTCCATGAGTCTTTTTAATTTTGATGATAATCCACTTACCAAGTTGTTTTGAAATTTATAGTTCTTGTCTATTAATCTATGAGAACTAGGCGGTACCTTATTCAATACAGAACAAACAGTATATAATAGATGTTTGAATAAAGCTTAGTGAAAAATAAGTGTATATTTGAATCTACATATAGCAAGTCTAAAAGAAAATCAATGATTTTTTTGTATCATGCTCTTTTAAAATACATATGTATATTCATTCATGTTGCTATCATAGTACGTCACTAGCTAAGGTTATAAGTAAAGTCATGTCCTTCTCAATTATGAAATGTTTTGGAATCCCAGAGTTTCCTTTTAGCAGAAACTCCCATGCCTATCTTGAGAACTATCTACCCCAAATTGTTCAAGACCCTCGTAGGCTTATGTAATCAAACAGGGTCCATGCACAATCTGATTGGTTCCTCACCATGCTTTGTCTTTAGCTCTGTTTCTATTGTTATAGTACTAATATAAATTTCAACTCTATTTTGCAATCCACTTTGAAAGTTATTATGATTAATTTTTTAAGTACACAATGCAAAATAAAGGCTTATTTTTTATCTTTTAAAATAGTATTGATTTTTATTGAGGTAATGTTGGTTTACAACTCTGTATGTGATGTAGCGGGACAGGGTCACACTTCAGAGGTGTGATTGATCACACCACACCCACCACCAAAGCACCATAATTTCCACCAGTCTATGGGATCCTTTTTCCCCTTTACTCTTCACCTCCAATCAGATTTCTAGTTTAAAAACTTATATTGCAGAAAGAGAAAAGTGTTGTCTCCAATTGTGTTTACATATCATTTTACTGTCATTCTATCACATTCGAAGATAGATAGCTTGTTCCCTGGTGTTCCAGGAAGGCTGGCAAAATCTTTCAAGCAATCTCCCACATACTGTATTTTAAAAGTACAATTTCTAGTTGTTGATTTAATCTCAAAACAAAGCAATCTTAGAGCAACAGCTTATTCTTTCAATGGAAAGTAGGAGAGGGGATCTTTTTAAACCACCTCTTGACTGAATTGTCATTTGCAAGGTACCTGTCACATATACTAACTGATGGTCAAAAGACTGAGACAGAGCGCAGGCCACATTTGCTCTGGCTGATTCAAACACGAAATGCCCCCTATCAGCTCAGTGTGGTGAGGGAGCCTCTTGTTTTCTGACTTCTGTGGCACAGGAGTTGTGACAAAGGAGTCTGTGATAACTCGTATTCCCAGCACAGCTGGAAGGATAAGAAAAATGGTTTCATTAGAAAGAAGATCCCAAATTGGAAGCAAGTTGCTTTTATAAATTTCATAATAAAAACTGATTTTTGTACTTTCCATGTGCTTATTCTGCAAATGTTTAGAACATTTCTGTCTGCTGGGTTTAATTTTCTAATTTGGCTCTGGATTGTATGTGAAACAGATTTGAATAAGTTAAAAGAGGGGGTTAAAGGGCTTTTGGTTGGGGAGGAACACTGAGCATGCTCAGTTATAGCAACTTGTGCAGAATTCAGTGTGATGCCATATCTGTTTGATTATTTCATGAATCAGGCATTGTTTCAGTTGTCCAGGCTCGGTGGTGGGGGAGGGTGCACAAACCCTGCAGCCCGTGACCCTGAGCTTAGGAGCCTTATCAAAGGCCACTGGAGAAATGCATGCTTTCTGGCCACTCCTCACCTTACCCATCATGGCAGGTAAAAATCTCAAAGAAGTAGGACTGAATATTTAGAAAACTCCTTAGCAGATTCTGACAGGATCCTTTGGCTGAGAAGCATAAGTTTCATATTCACATTTTTAAAAATGAGACAGGAAACTCTAGTGAGATGAGTAACATCCATCTACTATAGCATCAAGGCCAGAACCCATTCGCAGTCCATTTCATTTTCAATCTACTGAGCATATTAACTATATACACATCATCTTCCCTGTAGTCTCTTCCATAAGTCATTCTTTAGAAGCGGCATCTAGAGGCCAAGGGATGATGTAAGGGTGTTTGCTTCCTTCCTGGGGTGGGGAGTTAGGGAAGCTGTGTGGCACATCTCCCTGGACACTCACTCCAGTGCAATTTTTTTAAAAAGATGTATTTATTTATGCATTCAAGAAGTGGGGTGTAGGCCAAAAGTGTGGGGATGTGGTGTGTATGTGTGTAGGAGGATGCACCAGAGACAGAGTGAGGAGCAGAACAGGCAGATCGACTGAAATACACTTCAAGGGGAGCATGGGTGAGACAGGAGCAGTCACTGGGTCATGTGGATTAGCTCCTAGGCCCTGGGAATTGCTGCAGTGGCTGGTGATAGCTTGATTGTGCTGTCTTTAACCCTAGGGAGGCCCTTCAAGCCAAATTCTTTAGGCAGAATGTTTATTTATTTACTATTGGGGCACCCACATTTATTCTCTATAATGAATCCACTCAATCTATGTATCTTTTCATAAATGGCCCTAGATAGTTCATTTAAATTAGATTTTTGTGAGAATGGTGAAAATTCAAGTTATGTTCCATGAACTCAAATTATTGAGTGAGCTCAGTTCTATATATTCCTTAGTTTCTAGATAATAAATGCATATACTGTGTACCAAATGTTAATAGACTAGTGGGTTTTTTTTTTTTAAAGATTTATTTATTTATGCATAAAGAGCTGGAGTACAGGCCAGAGGTGCAGAGGTGGTGAGAGGCTTCACCAAGACAAAGTGGGGAGCAGAACAGGCTGGCTGACGAAATACACTGCTGAGGGGAGCAGCAGTCAGGTCAGGAAAGGTCTGCTGTACTATATGGTCACCTCCGAGACACGGATCAAACTCATGCTGAAGTTGCTTTAGCTTCTTAGTGCTGTGCTTTAAGCCACTGAGCCACCAGGGAGGGCCTGACTGGTGGGTTTTAATGTTAACTTCCAGTTCTTTCTTACTAAGTCAACGCTACCAATACTTAGCCTAACATGTTTCCTCTGGATCAGCTTCTTTCTCTGGCTGCATTGTAGATCCCCTTTTGTAAATTCTTATCCATGCTAAACTCTTTCCTTTAGGACTCGCATTTTAAAATGTGGACAGTTGATCTTTGCTCGTGCACTTCTTCAAGCTAAAGTATCTATATGTTAAATCTAATTTGAGTCTCTGTTGACTTCTTGATTCATTGTCATGTAAGAGTCTCACCACATCCTTTATGGTAAACAATGGAAATGAATGCCTTATTGGATTAAAAAAATGATACTTCAGATATAACACCTATAAAATATAACCAAGTTTTTTTTTCTATTTATACATATCTAAATGGGTATGTCAGTTTGATTTGGTTGGAAAGTAAGATTCCCTCTGAATCAATAGCCTCCAATGCTCATGATTATTCACTGCTGAATATAATATCCTGGATCAGTATTGTATCCTAGAAATAAATGTAAGCCATATATACTATTATTTTCTAGTTGTCATATTAAAAATTAAAAGAGGGCCCTCCCTGGTGGCTCTGAGGTTAGGATGTAGCACTGAAGCTAGCTGCTGTGGCTTCAGTACTAGTTCGATCCCTGCACCTGGAGCTGACCCACATGGTGCAGCAGACCTCTCCTGACCCGCCTGCTGACCCCTTAGCAGTGTACTTCATCAATCTGCCTGTTCTGCTCCCCACACTGTCTCTAATGACTCCTCTCACCGCCTCTGGTCCTCTGGCCTGTATCCCAGTTCTGTATGCATAAATAAACAAATCTTTAAAAAAATAAATGGGGGCCCTCCCTGATGGCGCAACGGGTTAGGACCCAGCACTGCAAGCTGGCCACAGCAGCTTCAGTATGAATACCTGCCCGGGAGATGACCCACATGGCTTGGCAGACCTCTCCTGACCCACCCGCTGCTCCCCTCAGGAGTGTACTTCGTCGATCTGCCTGTTCTGCTCCCCACTCTGTCTCTGGTGAAGCCTCTTGCTGTCCCTGAGCCTCTGGCCTGAACCCCGGTTCTGTATGCGCAAATTAATAAATCTTTTTAAAAAAATGGTGAAAATTTATATTATAAAAAACTAGAAGAAACAGGTGAAAGTCACTAAATAATATATTTTATTTAACTCAACTAGCCAAAATATTATCATTTCAGTTTGTAATCAATATAAAAACTACCAAGAAAATATTTCACATTCTCATTCTGTTATCAAGTCTTTGACATCTGGTATGTATTTTACATTTACAGCACATCTCAATTTGGATGCCAAATACAGAATATTCACTGGCAATATTTAATCTGCATTCAGATTTCATAAAATTTATAAGTAAATGTAGATCCACATACTTCAGTTTTCCAAACATAAACGTTTTCTAACAAATTGTCTTCTTATTTTACATTCACACTGACAAGATGGGTTCGTTTTTAAGTGCATCAGTTTTATTTTTGAAGCCAAATCTGAGTTTTTAAGCTATATATATCCAAGTGAATTTACTAGTTCTATGTCAATACAATATTGTTAACATTGATTCAAAAAGTTATTGCATAAATTAAAATACAAATCTAAATGTATCAATATAACAAGGTCGTCTTCTAATATAGCACTGTTAATTATAAGAAAAGGCTACAGACGGACTCATGTTAGAAAAATTTATAAAATTGTGGTAATACATGCAATATGAAAAATTTCAATTTCAATGTAAATTTTGATCTAGCTGAAGCACAAACTTTCCTTTTCCTTTATACTTCAAATTTTGCTTATTCATATGCAGTGTGATACCCATGAGAAATATGAAATTCACAAAGCTTCTTTGTTTTTGAATAGTGAATAATTGGGACCTGTCCCTCTTGTTTCAATAAAATCTTGAGTGAAAGTTAAAGAAATCCATTTTTGTAAAGCACTTCCATGAGTCAAATAAATAGCATTATTCAATAACACAGATCTTTCAGTTTATTGCCTAATATTTGTTTAAACAATCTTTAACTGACAGTAATCATAACTTGCACAAATTTATTATATGATTCTAATAGCTGTAACTGTGAAACTTGTATAGTCTGCTTCAGAAAACTGAGCAGACATATTTTCAGTATGTATGATAAAATGGGACAAAGTCATAAGAAGGAAAATGTCAGTCTCTAGTTTTAAAATTTTAATAAATATAGATTTCTTGACCTGATCTAGCTGGAGAAACAACCGTCATAATACAAGTTTTCACATCTAAACAAGACTCTTTGACAGAGGTAAAAGATTTTAAAAATATCCATTTTGTGAGTTTGAATTTTAGATTGCAAACTGACAAATTTTTTAAAGAAATTTGGAAGTCCTTCAAGATAAAAGAAATCTTGGGGAACTTATATAAGAACATGGCCTTACATATCATCCATATGCTGGTGAACTCTGTGAATGTATGTCTTGCTCTAACCCTTTTCCTGATTTGTAGACTTGAATATCCAGTATCTACATAGCATTTCTGAATCAAACTGCCTTTACATTAGACTTCAATAAGTTGTAACTTCAGGTAAAAAAATAAATTGGGAATTATTTTTAGCTTCTGGTTTTAACTTCATACCCCACATTCAATCCAGCAGCAAATCCTGTTGACTTTACTTTGGAATGGATCCTATGACCATTTCTTACCAACTGTATTGGTGTGCTATTAACCCACATAATCCCTTTCAAAAGTTCTTAGGTTGTCTCCTTTCCCCCATTTGTAGCTTTGTAGTATATTCTCAATATAGCAAGTCAGATCATTCCAAGTTTCTCTTTCTGTATCTTTCCATTGGATTCCTGGGTCATTAGAGTAAGACTGAAAACTCCTTCCTGTGACCTACATAGCCATCTCCTTCTCTGTCTTTAGCTCCTACTAACCTCTACTCTTGCTCATTTGCTCCTGTCCCAGTGGCTTTCTTGCTAGTCATTAGACAGGTCAAGTGTATCCACATCTCTGGGTTTTTGAATCTACTATTTTGTTGGTCTGGAAAACTCTTTCCCTGATAACCAATAACTATTCCTTCACTCTATTTATGTCTGTGTTCAAAAGTCACTTACTATAGCAAAGGAAACCACCAACAAAATGAAAAGGCAACCTTCCAAATGGGATCTCAGTGCTGAGGGTGGGGAGAGTTTAGGGGAATTGGAAGTCAGATGGAGCCATGGGAACTCTTATTTTCAAATATGATCATCATATCAATACTTATTCTTGATAATTGCTTGATATCCACAATACATAGTCCTCACAGATTGTTGATGTTTCATGTATTTATAAGCAATTTGTTTGAATTAGAACTCAAATAAGTTCCAAATATTGCGATTGGTTAAGATGGCTTTAAAGACTTTTAATTTAAAACTTCCCCTACATCTTTAAAAGTTAAAAAATTTCACTTTTCACACTATGTAACCATTCATCTATACAGTTTCTTCTCCACAGATTGTTGATGTTTCATGTATTTATAAGCAATTTGTTTGAATTAGAACTCAAATAAGTTCCAAATATTGCGATTGGTTGAGATGGCTTTATAGACTTTTAATTTAAAACTTCCCCTACATCTTTAAAAGTTAAAAAATTTCACTTTTCACACTATATGACCATTCATCTATACAGTTTCTTCTAACTTGGATTTTGCTGATTACACCCTTGTGCTGTTGTTACTTGAGTTTTGTTTAAATAGGAATTAGATCAAGAAGTTTATCAGACATAGATTTGAGTTCTTGACAAACCTGCTTAGGTGTTGCTGTGTATTTCCATCAAAAATCTGGGTGCTGGGCCCTCCCTGGGGGTGCAACGAGTTAAAGCACAGAATGAAACTAAAGCCACTTCAGCATGAGTTCAATCCACACCCCGGAGGTGACCCACATGGCGCAGCAAACCTCTCCTGACCCCGCCCACTGCTCCCCTCAGCAGTGTACTTTGTCAATCTGCTTGATGTGCTCCCCACTCTGTCTCTGGTGAATCCTCTCACAGCTCCTGCACTTCTGGCCTGTACCCCAGTTCTGTAAGCACAAATAAATAAATCTTTTTTTAAAAAAAAGATCTGGGTGGTGCCCTCCCTGGTGGCGCAGTGGGTTAAAGCACAGCACAAAGAAACTAAAGCCACTTCTGCATGAGTTCGATCCCCGCCTGCCCTGGAGGTGACCACATGGTGTGGCAGACCTCTCCTGACCCCGCCCGCTGCTCCCCTCAGCAGCGTACTCTGTCGATTTACCTGTTCTGCTCCCTACTCTGTCTCTGGTAAGTCCTCTCACCCTCTGCATCTCTGGCCTGTAGCATGGTTCTGTACGAATAAATAAATAAATCTTAAAAAAAAAAAAAGATCTGGGTGCCTGTGTTCTTGTGATGTTAGCACCAGTGATTATTATTGCCTTGATTGAAAATCCTGCATTTTAAATACATGCCATTGGCCTCCTTTTCTGTAAGCTCCTTTTACTTCTTTGGTATGTTTTGGGGTTGTGAGTGGCCACCTTGAGATGGATTAGTAAAGATTGCCCTGAAGAGATAAATACCAATAAAGGAAGAGAGCTGAGAAGTGATGAAGAGAATTCCAGGCATTGGGAACAGAAGGTTCCCAGGCTGGAAGACAAGAATAAGCACAAATCCCTTAGAAACTGTGTGTGTCCATGGACACTAGGGAGTGGAGAGTTAAGGGAAACAAAGGTGGAAGCTAAATTTGGGGAGATGTCAGCTAGGGTCTTACTTATAAGAAGGCCTTTCTGAAAGTTTTAAATCAGTGACTGGACTTGACTAGAGTGTAAGTTCCTGTGTACACCCCATTGAAATGGACCCCTAGGAAGGGGACACTGACACCCCACCAGGTCATCAGACTGTGCCATGCTAACACCTTCCTTTCCCAGGGAGAGTCTATGAGTCCCAAGTCATCCCAGGAAACATCCAAGTAGAAATCAAATCCAGCTTGCTTTTTCCAGCCTTTGCTACTTCTGTCAAGAGAAAAATCAAAAGCCTTCAGACCCCTCACCCTTATTGTGGGATGGGAGAAGGAGAAATCAGGCATGCATCCATTATATTATTTTTCTTGTCATTTTAAATTACTAGGTGGCAGATTTGAAATACTGTACATGGCTGAATATGGCTTGAAGTAAATACCATGTCTGATGCTGGCAGACAATAGCTTTCCATAAGTCTGCAGCATGCAATTTTTAAAACTCTCATTTTCTCTTCCTCTTTCTTGAGGTTGAGCACAATTTTTTTTCATCTAAAAAATAATTAGCTTTAAGAATACAAGCATATTGAATATATTTAAAAATCCCATTTACTTTTAGAGGTTTTGCTTTAGTTATTTCTTTTCTTTTTCCTTTCCATCGTTCCCATCACTAGCTTAGCTTTATTATTATTATTTTTTTAAAACTCATCCTACACTGATGACTGTTTTTATTTCCTATGATGGTTCTATTCCCCCATCCATCCATACATCTTTTTGAAAATATAGCTCATTTTGAGTTTGAAAAGACAGACTCCATTCTTTTTTTTTCCTGGTTATCACCACCCCTAACTTCCTATTCTACATGTAGATTTCGAGTGAAGTGACGTACAAGGCTAAGACAACTCTGTTTTTGGTTTTTCAGTGGACTTTGTTACAGACCTCGGTTCTATTTTATGTATTTTTCCAATGTTTCTTACTGGAGTCCTTTTCACTTGTTCAATCATGTTAATTGAGAACTTATCATCAGTCAAGCTTTGGAAATGCAGAGTAAACTACAGAAACAAGTTCCTTGACTTCAAGTAAATAAAATTTCTACACTGGAATTCAAATTCATCACTTTCCTCTTCTCATGTCCCTCTTTCTCTCAGCCATGAAGTTCTTTTTCTTTTTTTTTTTTTTTAATTAGAAATCAGACTCTAAGCCTATCTCCATTCTTTCCCTTGGCACCTTCCTGTAATGAGTCAGTAAGCAATTTCTGTCAACTCCTGCCAACAATTTCCATAAATTTTCACCTCCTGCCCCTCCCCCCATCTTCTCCCACCCCTCATCTTTCCTACAGCCCCCACAGTTTCGTTTGTGCACCTTTACCTCAACTTTTGCCAAAACCTCGGTATTGGTCTTTCTCTTCTTTTTCTTCTTCAATACATCCCAAACTGTAACTTAACATTTACTTGTATGCCTTTAGATACATTGACTTCCACTTGCAAACATCTTCAGTTACTACGGCCTAACTTACTCCAGCATTTTACACAGCGTGTGGTCAAAATGGGTGTGCTGAGGTAACCTTCATGGAAGAGGCATGCTCTGAAACAGCTGGATCGTATGCAGTGTGATTCTTCAATTAAAAATATTTTCATATTATGGTCCTTCCCTGGTGGCGCAGCAGGTTAAAGCACACCACTAAGAAGCCAGAGTCACCTCAGCATGAATTTGATCCCCACCCCAGAGGTGACCACATGATGCAGCAGACCTCTCTTGATCCATCCGCTGCTCCCCTCAGCAGTGCACTTCATCAATCTGCCTGTTCTGCTCCCCATTCTGTCTCGGGTGAAGCCCCTCAGCCCCACACTTCTGGCCTGTACCCCAGTTCTGTATGCATAACTAAATAAATCTTTTAAAAAATATCATCATTAAACAATCAAAATAAAGTTTTCATAGATGTATTGTTTTTCAGGAAAAAAAATTAAAAAAAAAAGTAAAAGAAAAAACTACCAGGCAACTATAAATCAAAGGTTTCATTGACTTAGAAGCAACCAGGCAAACCAACTATCTGTGGGAGTGGGGGTTTTCCTCAGGAATATCTGTGAAGCTTGAACAGGCTGAGATGGTGGTGATGGCTGTTTCTTGCACCAAATCAGCTCTGAAGCTGGATGGCTCTGTGGAGATGTGGGGAGCAGGGCAGGAACTCCCTACTGGATGCAGATTACTCCCTCCACACTCCCACCTAGGAGGTATGTCTGGCCAAAGGCAATTTTTCAGTCTAGGGCCTTTTCTGGAGTGGGAACTTTGTGTGAATTATCAGGAGGGAAGTAGTGAGTGCCTAACTATTACTGAAGGGGAAAAGAGGGCCGATCTGGGTGGTACACCAATGTAGCTACTGTATCCTTTCCCCCTCAGTATAAACATTAGTGGCTCCTCATTTTACAGATGAGGAATTGGAGGTCAGGAATATCAGGGGAATTTTAAAATTTTACATAACCAATAAGTAAGTACTTAAATACTCAAATGAGACAGTAATTACACAGAATTCCAGTTCTGGATGTCAGAATCCAAATCTGCACGCTATTCTGTGGCACAGTGTACATGCTCTTGTTTAATGTAGGGCCACTTTCTCCACCATGGCCTCAGTCTCTGAAACTCACGTATCAGTTTGTTTTTTTTTTCATTTTATAATAGTTTATTTTTACATATTTTTGTGCATTTTTCCATCTCAGTTGCAGTCCTCTTGGGCTTCCCATCCCCAAATCACCCATGAGCCATCACTATAGTCCCGTGTACTTCCCTCCCCCCATTGCTTTTGATCCCATTCCCCACTCCACCCCCACAAAATGTCTCTGGTATATAGCTGATCATCATTATCATTATTTTCTTGTCTGTTCCATCATATTCCTGCTATGAGAGAAACCATTCGGTATTTTTCCCTTTTTTCCTGATTTGTTTCACTAAGCATGATCTTTTCCGCTCCACCCATGTTGCTGCAAAAGGCATGTGTTTCTTTTTTTTTTTTTGGTTGCTGAGTAATATTCCATTGTGTGTATATGTACCACATCTTTTTAATCCAGTCATCCATTTTTTGGCATTTGGGCTGTTTCCATGTCTTCCCAATTGTGAATAAAGCAGCAATAACCATGGGAGTGCAGGTATCTTTTTCAATCAGTGTTTTTGTGTCTTTTGGGTAGATACCTAGGAGTGGGATTGCTGGGTCGTAGGGAAGCTCCATGTTTAGCAGTTTGAGGAGCCTCCAAACAGTTTTCCATAGACTCACGTATCACTTTTATTTGAACTGGTAATTGTATTTGTCCTTATGCTTTAACTGTTGAGAAAGGTGAAAGAGGAGTGGGGTATAGTGGACTAATTATAGTCATCACACTAACTCTGGAAAGAAGTACTCTGTTTATTTTCAAAAATTCAGCATTTGGTAAGCCTCTTGTCGTGTCACATTTAGCAATGTCTTAATTCTCTGTGTTTATCTGCTAAAACTGCCATGCAGATTTAGCCTGCATTCCTCATTTCCTTAGCCTTTACCTTGGCTATTTGTAAGATAAAGGTATACAGTCCTTACCTTGTTGGATGTAAATTTCCCCTCACATACATTCATTTTGGACCTGAGGAGGAGCCCATGTTGTGTTTTTGGAGCTGAAATGTTTTGTGATTTGGGTTGGTAATTAACGGTCATGAGATTTCAAGCTCTGACAGAGAGTCCAGGGCTGCAGAGGGTGGTTGTTAGGAACGTTTGGGGAGGTTTCAGAATTCTCCTGTTTTTCTGATAATAGCCTTCTCCCCTTCCCCACACCCTCAACAATCATAACGATAGAGGTCAGGAATTGCAAGAGCATTGTGAATACTGTGCATGGGATCATTTTCTTGTGCCCAAAGTATGGGTTCATCCATAATATGCCCTGTGAATAGGTCTTCTTCCCTTGTGGAACATCTTGAGGATAGTTAAACTGTCTAAACTCCCAGCTTGACCTTTGCTTATATTACCCCTGGTTGATGCAGAAACCAAGACTAATGTCAGGGCATGCCAGGGCCGGGACATATCATGCAAGACTGTTTTATCACCTCTCTAAGGGCGGGGACTCTGTCCTTTCATTTTATATTCTCTACACATGACCTGCTCTCTAATAGCAGTGCACATAAAAATTACTTGAAGATCTATTAAAAATGTAAATTCTGGTCTCACCCTCTAGTCCTTTTCCTTGGAATAGATCTGCATTTTTTACCAAGTGCTCAGGCTATTCTTATATAAAGTCCCTGTAGCCTAATACATGCTCCTTAGTATGTGAAGGCAACGTGAGTACAGTTCTTACTGCTTTCTCTGCCCTGTGTAAAGAAATGTTTGAGGTCAAATTTATATACTGTAAATTCACCCTTCAAAGTGTTCACCCTGCATGTTAGCACTTTTTAGTGTATTTTACAGTTGTGCAACCATCACTACTATCTAGTTCCAAAATATTTCTAAGAGCCCAAAACAAAACTTCTTACCCATTCACTTCCCATTTCCCTGCATGAGTTTTTAAGATTCATTTTATTTATTTATGCACAAGACATGGTGTGTAGGCCAGAGGTGTGGGGTGGTTAGAGGATTCACTAGAGACAGTGGGGGGCAGATAGGTGGATTTTACTGAAATAAGCTGCTGAGGGGAACAGTAGGGTGAGAGAGGAGAGGTCTGCTGTGCCTTGAGGGTCAGTCAGCTCCCTGGCCATGGATAGAATTCTTGCTGCAGATAGCTTCATAGCTTTATAGCACTGAGACTTAACCCCTTGAGTCACCAGGGTGGGTCCTGTTTGTGGTTTTTCAATGACAATGTTTTGTATTTTTGTTGAATTTATTTCTTTTATTGAATTTCTTTCTTTCTTTCTGATGTTGTTTTAAATGGTACATTTTCCCTAATTTCAGTTTTAGAGTATTCATTGCTGGTCTTATAAAGCCAATTCATAGTGTATATTAACCTAAGGCATTAAAACCTGTTTGAAATTGTGTATTAACTTTAATAGTACTTTGTGAACTCCTTATGATTTACTATTGACAAGATGATGTCATTTGTGAATGTAGTAGTTCTTTTTTTCATATTGAAATCTTTTTTTTTAATCTTACCTAATTGCCCAGATGACAATTTTTAGTAAAAATGGTGAATAGAAATATTAAATGAGAAAGAGAGTGGACATCCTGGTCTTTCTCCATATCTTAAAAGAAAAGTTTTTAGGCTTTTACTGTTATAGGGCACCCCAATGTGAATTGGGTTGCCTGTCTGTGGGTCTTCACCTGTGTGCTTACGATTCAATCATATTATGGACACACTCAAAAGGTTAAATAATGGATTTATTTATAAGGAGAAAGGTAAAGGAATAACCCAGGGAAAGAGGGAGAGAAACACAGGTTAACTAGGATGTCCACCAGTTCTGCTGACTTGGACTGCACCAGCACGCTGAAAACGGATTGAGAGCCAAAACGATCAGCTGCAAACCACCAGGTAACCCCCAGAGCCAAATGTCCGGATTTATCTCAACCTGGCTGCTCAGTTCGCCCTCACGTCCCTGCGTGCTTCTTCTTAGTACTGATGGGATTTGGAGTTCCAGCATCTGGAGTAGGGGTGGAGTCCATGAAACCTGTACCTGTTGCATTACCACCAAAGTATATCTTAGCTCTATTTTTTGTTTATTTTTATAGAACTGTTTACATAGTTAAGGAGTCCACTGCTATTTCTAGTTTCCTGAATGGTTTTAGCATGAAAGTATGCTGTGACATACTGTTGTGACATACTGTTGTTGCATCTGTTGGGATGATCATGTGATTTTTTTTTTTTTTGTTTTGTTCTTTGATTCATCTATATGGTACAGTATATTGATTAATTTTCAGCTGGTAAAGCATGCCTGTACTCCTGGAATTCTCCCAGGTCATGCTGATGTGGTTTATTAGTTTTTATGTTTGTGGGTTTGTTTTACAAGCATTTACTTGCTGTTTTAGCATCTAAATTCTTAAGAGATATTAATCTGTAGTTTTATGTGAAGTGTCTGGTTTTGACATCAATGTAATACAGACTTCCCAGAATGAGTTGAGAAGTTGCCCTCTTCTTATTTTTTGGTGAATGTTTTGCGAAGGAATAGCATTTTTCTTTATTTTATATTTGTTTATTTGCCTTATTATTTTCTGTTTTTACTATTACATAAACACATCATTAAATTTTTCTTTGTACTGAGGTAATGTTGGTTTACAACACTGCATTTTTTTTTGGATAGAAGCTAATACTTCCTTACATGTTACTACACCACATCCCCAACGCCAAATCACCATGGTGGCATTCTGCTTAAAATGCTTGGTAGATTCACCAGCGAAGCAATGTGGTCCTGAAACTTTTTTATTGTAGGGGCAGGTAGTTTTAAATTACTTACTTAATCACCTTACCTGAATAAGCCTTACTTATATTTTTAGACTTTTCTTGAGCTTGCTTTAGTAGTTCATGATGTTATAGGAATATATTGCTTTTTCTTTTTTATCTAATTTGTTAGTTTCAGTGTTTCCCATTATACCCTTATTAATGTCATTAAAGGCAAAGAAAAAGGCCAGAGATTCAGAGTCAGAGAAACTGGGACTCCAAGAGGGCAGGTCAGGGTGATTTGAGGTCATCAACTAAAGAATAGGGCAATGTTTTGAGGAGTAAAAAAAAAAAAAAAAGGAAAGGAAGTGGATTTTCTCCTCTAATCTCCAGAAAGAACAAAGCCCTGCAAACACTTTGATTTTTACCCAGGCAAACCCATGTTAGACTTCTGACCTCCAGAAATATAAGATCATAAATTTGTCTTGTAAGCCATCACATTTGTGGTAATTTTCTATAGCAGCAATAGGAAACTAATTGCAAGTACTACTTCACCGCTCAGCAGTTGACACCTTGGTCTTAAGTCTTCATTTCCTGCTTGTGCAGAGCCTTAACCCAGCCAGAATGACAGATTAAGGCCTTTAGAGGACTTTTTGATAGGCACACGGGCATACATGCCTGATAGCTTTTTTTGAGCTCAGGAATATATCCAAATTTTGCAAAATCCCCTTTGAAAATCTCATTCCTGAGCTTTTCCTTTTACCTAGTTAATTCAGTCTTGTTTGTGCCAATGGGTTCCACTGCCTCAGGCAGCTACAAATTTAACAATTGCCCCTGTGTTGTTTCTTTAAACACCTCTGAGATGGTTCTTCTCAGTCCCTCAGGGGGCTGAGTCAGGTCAAATTAAGGCAAGTTTTGTGAATGGTAGGCTTCCAGGGAACTTCCAGTTAAGTCAAATACTAACAATTCTTTAGGAATGGAATTTGGGGGAAGTTCTAAACCAACTCCCCCTCCAACTGCCTCCCCCCCCCCCCAATTAGGGTTCTGCTCTTCACAGCTGCCATGGTTGTAGGGCTGCTGGTTTTCACAGCCACCTCAGACCTGGGAGAGCATGGTAGAACTAGAGCAAATTAAAATGCCCCAAATGGCACTGTTCATAACGAGAGTCAGCTGTTTTTAATTCTATGTTTAATAAATGCTTCTTAACTTGTTGCAAGCCTTTAGTTCTTTTCCAGAGTCCTGGAAAAGTTTATTTTGAGCAACTTTGTTGGTGTTCTGTTTTATAAAGTGAATTTTTTGGAAATCCTTATTTTGACATTTTGAAAGTGTTCTCTTTGTCTTTATTCTTAAGTTACACTTGACCTTGAACAACATGGAAATTATGGCTGCTGAACCCCAGTAAGGTAGAAAATCTTTGTGTAACTTGACTTCCCTCAATTTAACTACTAATAACCTGCTGTTGACTGGAAGTCTTACCAATAACAAAAACAGTTGATTAACACATGATTTTGTCTGCTATCTGTATTACACAGTGTATTCTTGCAATAAAGTAAGCTACAGAAAAGAAAATGTTATTAAGAAAATCATAGATGGCTCATCGCATTAAAGTTTTCACACTGGATAGGCTGGGGAGAAAGGAGGAGGAATTTAAAACGTGAGAGTAAGTAGGTGTTTTGTCCCAATTTCTGTGACCTCCGCAAGAAAGGAAGGTGGGAGGCAGAAAGGGTGAGCAAGCAGTTCATTGCCCCCAGACAGCAGCTGAGACGGAGCCCCTAGGGTGGGGTCCGCAGCTACTCTAGAGGGGGGAAGGGTCTCTTATATAGACTCTAAATTCACATTCTAAAAGGGTGACTCATCGCTGTGTCCTTTGATGTAAGGCCCAGTTTGTTATCAAACTTGGAGGGGGAGCCCAGTTTGTTGTCACCTTCAGCTATCACCTGGATGCAAGGTCCTGTTAATTGGATGCAAGGCCCGGTTTGTTACCACCTTATCACCTTTGGATGCAAGGCCTGATTTATTACCGCAGTTATCCAGTCCCTCAGTAAATCTCCGCATTGGTCACTCCCAACAGTAGAGCCTCACAGTTCAAACTTGTTGTTCAGGGGTCACCTGTATTTATTTTCAAAACTCTCATTTGTCATTTCCTTACTCTTGTAGTAAATGGGAAGTCAGCTGACTCAGGAGTAGGCACCCAACTAGTTTAGATGGTCTTGTGGAGAACTGGTATACTGGACAGTTTCCTGTCTGTTGGACAAGTTTCCAGAAAAGAACACACATTTATGACAGTAAAAATCCAGGCCCACCAGCTTGATGCAGGACACTACTCACTGAGAAGGTCCTGTGGTCTAGACATCCAGTGGGGAAGACTTCTCTCCTAGTCCCATTGTCAGTCCAAAAGCAGTAAGACATGTGAAGAAGGGTGTGGAAGATCCAGGATGCACTTGAGGTGCTTTGGTTTCTTCAGGGGCCAACTCCATGAAAAAAATCTGTGAAAGGAAAAATTCTGGGTTCAGGTTGTCCTTCAGAATACTCTCCTACAAGGAAGTCAGATCCTGGGAGAACCACGCACCAAGGGTCAAATGGCTTTCTTTGGCCACAAGTTAATTCCCTGTGAATTAGATTCAAGAATTATGGGGATTCAGAGTGCTCTACCAGGGGTATTCCTGTCTTTTAATATCTGTGCTATTTAGGCCATACTATCAATTTGAAGGGATTTCTTCCTGCGCTAATTATGGGCCTCACAGGGAAGCAGGCACCATCTTCATTCTGTAGCTTCCTTGCAGGGGTACCCCACAGTCCCTTTGGGCAGCCCACCCCATCCAGCCCTGTCTTGCCCTCCCCGCCCCCACCTCCTATCAGCCAGACCCGCCCATCCTTGCTCTGAGCCCTGAAGCTACAATCATTACTCTTAAGAGGAGCCATCTTTATTCTTTCAACAAGTAACCTTAAATTATGTATTATATTTCAGGCAAGGGGTGGAGGGAGTTTGGGGGAAGGGAAGAGAAGGGTGCTGATGACAAAAGCCATGAGCAAGAGCAAAAATTCCTGCCCTCACAGAACTCACATTTTTGTGCTATATTTTCTTTGGACACTTTACAATGGTAAGCATTTAAAAGAAAGGGATTCAATATTTTCTGTGAAAAAGAACAGGGAAAAGAACTGACGGGGGAGTATCTAAAATACATTTAAGTGAAAAAACAGGTGCAGAAAGGTTCTAAGTGTTAGGGTCCAAGAACTTGATTACCGCAAAAGACAGAGCGTCACACAAGAATGCAATTTGCAAAGTAGAGTTTATTGGGCTGGCCAGCCAGGGTCAAGCCGTTCCCTGCCGGACACACAGAGTTCAGTCAAGACCCCGACCAAAGGAATGTCAGGGAATATATTGGCCTTGTTGGCTGTTACATTTGTCAGAGCCCACACAAATTCAACTTAGCAAATGGATTCAAAGATTAACAGACATCACAGCCTGGGTCACAGTTCAACCACCCATGGACAGGTTTCCAGGAATAGATGTCTCATTTCCTGGTGCCTCCAGTCCAATCAGCCTGACCCACACCATTCCCATTATCCAATCAATTTAAATGTACATTGTCCCTCTTCAACCTATTCTGCATTGGGGAGGGGGCGGGGGCGGTGCTTGCCTGAGCTATTTTTGCACAGGCCTGCGTTACTTCCTTCAGTCCTTCATAAGATATGCAGCTATTTTTAAAAAGTGGTGGGGGCCCTCCCTGGTGGTGCAGTGGATAAATGTAGCACTAAGAAGCTAAAGCCATTTCAGCATGAGTTCAATCTCCTGCCCCAGAGGTGACCCACATGGCGCAGCAGACCTCTCCTGACCCACCTGCTGCTCCCCTCAGCAGTGTACTTTGTCAGTCGGCCTGTTCTTCTCCCCACTCTGCCCCTGGTGAATTCTCTCACCGCCCCTGCACCTCTGGCCTGTACCCCAGCTCTGTATGCATAAATAAATAAATCTTAAAAAAAAAAAAAGTGGTGGGCAATATACAGGTATGTGCAGAGAGGACAGGAAATATCTCTGTAAGATAAAAAGAAACTAGAAATATTTGTTGCCTCTATACGGGAAATGGGGTAGTGGGGATAGAGAGGTGTAGGTAGGGGTGCCATATCAATTTTTAATTATAAAATAAACTTTAAAAACTATTGAATATGAATCTTGGGGAGGAAATATCACTGTAGTATAGTGCTCGGCACATGATAGTTACTCAATATACTTTTGTACAGTGGATTAATTCAATTTATGAAACATATTCGCCTTCTATAGGTTTGTTTGTTTGGTTTCAGGTATTACATCCCTTATGATAACCCCGAATTTCCAAATATTATCTAGTCTTCATCTGTCCAGGATGATTTAAGCCAATAATAATTGCTGTTCATCCACAGACCTTTGCCAAAGTATCCTTGTCGCCATGATCTGTAAAGCTCACGACTCCCATGCCTGGAGCATCTGATACCAGTCATCTTCTCCGTGGGACCACAAGCCTATGACCAGTGCAAACTGCAACCCTCATGAAACTGTTTGCAAGAATGGAATGCAGAATTTTCAGGAATTTTGTGTCAGTTAGCATCACAATGGTAACATAAATTTAACTGTTGCATTTTTTTACCATTGAATTTGGCAGATGCTACCCATGGAAATGCTACATATCATTTGGTACTCCATCCCTAGCTGGCTGTTAAAATTTATCAGCATAGGGGCCCTCCCTGGTGGTGCAGCACTAAGAAGCTTAAGTCACTTCCGCATGAGTTCGATCCCCGCCTGCCTCAGAGGAGATCCACATGGTGTGGCAGACCTCTCCTGACCCGCCCGCTGCTCCCCTCAGCAGTGTACTTCATTGATCTGCCTGTTCTGCACCCCACTCTGTCTCTGGTGAGTCCTCTCACCCTCTACATTTCTGGCCTGTATCCCAGTTCTGTACGAATAAATAAATAAATCTTTTAAAAAAAACAAAACAGATGAGCAAAATGTTTTAAAAAAAAAATTATCAGCATATCACTTGAATGGCCAGGGAGATAAGACATGCATGATAGTGTCATCCAGCCACTGATTCCATCCTTCCTGCTTCTAGTGACTTTTTGTTAAATAAATTGCAAATGTCTTTGTGGCTTAAACTTTTGCTATTAAAAAATGTGGTCGGTGAGCCAGCAGTATTAGCATTGCCAGGTTGCTTGTTAGAAAATACAGAATCTCAGGCCCCACTCCAGACCTACTGAATCAGTATCAGCATTTTAACAAGCTTTCCAGTCAGTCCATGACCATTAGTGTTATGAACATGGGTTTATGTCAGTAGCTCTGCTGCAATAGTGGACACCAGAATCAGCTGAAAACTCCCTTAAACACATTTTGCTGCCTCTAACCCTTTGCCTCTAACCCTCTGTTTCTGATTCAGTAAGCTACTGATGGTTTGCATCTTTGGTTGCTTATTTATTTATTTTCGGTTTCTTGTAGCCAGTTGTCTCCTAATTGGTCTAGACTGTAGTAGACTAGTAAAGTCTTGACAGCCAGCTCTCCAATTAAAAAAAAAAAAAAAGAATAAAAGCCTTGATTTGTAGTGGCTGCTGATTTCCTGCCCTGTAAGTATGCCTACCTTCATGGTTTCCAGCTGGCACCATGGGAGTCACTGAAAGCAGAGTGAAGAAACTGTCCAGGCGGCTCTCCAGGGGGCGCACGGCACAGAAGCATGGTACGTTCAACCTGGAGGTTAGAACAAAGAGCTAGTTTTTAAAGAGCTTTAAGCCTAGTGAGTCAGTGTGATTTTAATTTAATTTTATTTTTTTAAGATTTATTTATTTATACAGAATAAATGGGGTACAGGCCAGAGGTGCAGGGACGGTGAAAGGCTTCACCAGAGACAGAGTGGGGAGCGGAACATGCAGATGGACCAAGTACACTGCTGAGGGGAGCAGTGGGCGAGACAGGAGAGGTCTGCCGCGCCATGTGGATCACCTCTGGGCCGGGGATAGAACTCACACTGAAACGGCCACGGCCAGCCTGCTGCGTCCTAACCTGTTGCGCCACCACGGAGGGCCGACTTGAATTTTAACTGGATCTGTGTCTCCAAGCTCACTTTCATAGGGTCAGATGTAGGTGGACATCCCTCAGAAGCTATGCAGAATTTCAGCTAAGAGGCTTCCCAGCTAAGAGGAGCTAAAGGCAAGGCAGTTCTGAACAGTTCTCAGAATTTTAGATTGGTAATATCATTAATGAAGATTTGGAAGAGGAGAAATTTCTGGAGAGTTAGAATGGAGATGATTTTCCAATCTTTAACAAAATTTATATAAACGGCACCTAATGTTTTTTTCCTCTCCTTTGAACACTTGCATGCTGTAGGGATATTTTTTCATCCCTAAAGCTGTCAAAATCCAAACAATCTGGGTACCCACAGGGTTCTTAGATAAAAATGAAGGTTGCCTGGTTAAATTAGAATATCAGATTAACAATAATTTGTTAGCATTCGTGTGTCCAAGTATTGTACAGAGTAAATGTAGGCTAAACAAATAAACAAAATCATGGTTTATTTGAAATTCAAATTTAATTGGGCTTCCAGTTTTTTTTTTTTTTTTTGGCTTCCAGTATTTTTATGTGCTGACAACCCTCAATTCCCATTTAGTCTTGGGGGAGACACTTGGTTGGCTGTGCTGAAATGATAAGTAAACACAGTGTGGATCCTACTGACAACAGAGAGCAGTGACCAGTGGAGTAGGGGGAAGTTGTACATAAGCTTCCTGCAAGGCCGAAGCTGGGCAAGTGAGAGGGACATCCCCGAAAAGAAATGGACAGGAGTCATTGAAAAATGGCGAAATTTCAATGCCCGACCTTGAACATGAGCAGTTTCAGGTTTGGTACAAGTTGGCCGTTATCAAATTATTATTATCTTTCTTGGCAGGGTAACTAGGATTGTCATGAGGGTGGTCAGCAACAGGAGTCAGTGTAGCCCAGAGAAGGACTTTGGCTGCAGAGTCATGCGAATCTGAGGAGGGCATTATCTGAATTTCCCATCCTCACACCCCCCTAATGTTTGGGCACCGTTCTTTGCTCTCCCTGATTGCCAATGGAAGTCTGGGGGAGCACCCCTCACCTTTCTGATATTAAAGCTCTGATTCCTTTACTGCAGATTGCTGACTCTTGCTTTAAGTCAGCCTTTTGATCTCAGTCCTGAATCCCTCTGAGCAGGGCCCAGCTGGCCCTACCCATCCCGGATGAGGCCCGGATCCCGCCTGTGCATGCCCTCCACACCTGGGGCCGGCCTGGCAGGCGTTCCCTGGGCTCAGCCTCTTGGGGAGACACAGGAATCTGGAGCACAGATGATCCTCTGCCTCACAGACTACCCTGGCAGAAGCACAGTCCCAGCATCTGAGCAATAATCATGTCCACATGCATGTTTGAAAATGTGAAATCATGGAAGTGTATGCAGCATAATCAGCCTGCGATACATTTGGCTGCTACTTTGGGTAGCGCATAACCAAACTAGGCAAATGGAAATTTCAGCGTGTCTAAAATCCTGTCATTTTATAGTTTGTCTTTCTTGGGTAGAGCATTTTTCTCAAGCTATAAAAAAATGTCGTTGTTTTCATTTCTTTCCTGTCAGAATCTGTTCTGACCCCTATATTCCTAACCTTTATTAAAAGTGCTATCATTCACCCAGTGGAGTCATTCTAGGCTCTGCTTTCTCTCATAAGTTGATCCCTGCTAGGGCATCATATCTTTATATTTCTATTTGTTAAAGCACGTGCCAATCTGCCCTTCTTGTAAATCCCTGCTACCTTAATTATACCTCTCACCGGAAAGATTCTCAGAGCTTAACTCATTTGGAATGAAAGTGTATTTTGCCAGGTCAGAGAAGACATGAATAGTTTTATATTTGGTGTAAGCTTGCTTTTATTCAATTATTGCCATCTTTCTTGATAGGGTGAGTAGAATAGTCACAAGGGTTGTCAGAAACTAGAGAGTCAGTGTAGCATAGAGAATAAGGACTTGGGCTGTGGAGCCAGCCTGCTGAAGTTCAATACCCAGTACTGCTACTATGTGACATGGAGCAGGGAACTTAATGTTCCTGTTTTTCTCATTGGTCAAATGAGATGATAATCATAGGATTATTATAGACATTAAAAGAATGTCTTGGTCCTCCCTGGTGGCTCAGCGGGTTAAAGCACAGCACTAAGAAGCTTAAGCCACTTCTGCATGAGTTCGATCCCCGCCTGCCCCGGAGGTGAC
>NW_004567111.1:20069696-20077449 GCF_000260355.1 Condylura cristata
TATGGTTGTTTTCTCATGACAGGATGGTACTTCTGAAAGAACTACTGTCTTGTTCAACACCTGCTCCCAGGCTCTGAAGAGGAAGACTTGAAATACCGACTTATGCCTAGATTTGTATTTTTAAAGGGCTGGCAAGGAGCTGGTGACCCTGGAACTAGGTGCATATTATGTACCTGTTAGGGACAAATTGGATCTATAGAGCTTAGACTCTGTCCCAAAGGAAATGTCAGTTGGTTGGTATTGGTATCACCCATTCATTAATTTGTTTAGTTGTTTTTTCCTGCATTCATAATACATGTACCTCTGTATACCTCTGTATACCTCTGTATTCTGTGTATTGGGCACCGAGGTGTACAAAGTTATTCAATTTTGTACAGGTAGCAATTCATTTACACACCCAGGGATGAAGATGAAAGGAAGGTGGCCAGGAGTCAGAGAGACAAGGGTATTCAGTGTCTGCCAGTCTGGGCAAGCAAATGGCTCATCCTCAAGCAAGAACAGAGCTCAGCCATCCAGGAGGCAAGATAGAAGAACTTCACATCAGCACTGGTGGGAATACAGGGTGCAAGTGGTGGCCAGAATCTAGGCTAAGAAGCCCCTCTCAGGAGTTTATCTATGGCAAGTCCAATATGGGGGTGGAGGGAGCAGGTGTTGAACAAGACAGTAGTTCTTTCAGAAGTACCATCCTGTCATGAGAAAACAACCATACTTCCGGTGAGTTTCCAAATTATGACTGATGTCATGAAAAACAGGTTCAAACCTAGCATCCCCCTAAGACATACTATTTTTAAAATTTATTTATGTATATAGAACTGGGGTACAGGCCAGATGTGCAGGTACGGTGATAGAATTCACCAGAGACAGAGTGGGGAACAAAACAGGCAGACAGACCCCAGGGACTCTGGGGTCTCAGGAAAGACTTTGGCACTTGTGGGGATACAGGTTCCAGGAGTAAACCAAGAGAACACAATTATTCTGGGTTTGCTCTTGTGTGCCTGATTCTGATCTGAGGTGGTCACTTCAATGCCTCGCTGAGCCAGCAGAGCTGTTTTTATGCTTCTCCCTTAGGTATGGATTTGTTTAGCAGTGGGGTCAGGCTGAGCTGGTTGGGCACAAGGCTTTGCTGCTTAATTGGACTCCACAAAGCACTGTGTTGGAAGCATGAAGTAGGAAATAAAAACAAGTCTTTCCCTCCAGAAGTTCAGTTTTAACAAAAGAGGTGTGGGCAACACAAAAAGAACATTCAAGGGGCCTCTGTAGTGGCAGAAAGTGTTAAAGTGCAGCACTATGAAGCTATGGCGGACACTGCAGGAGAAGTTTGATTCCCGCCCGGAGGTGACCCACATGGTGCAGCAGACCTCTCCTGTCCTGCCTGCTGCTCCCTGAGCAGTGTATTTCAGTCGACACACCTCTTCTGCTCTCCACTCTGTCTCTGGTGAATCCTCTCACCTGTGCACCTCTGGCCTGTATTCCAGTTCTTGTACGCATAAATAAGTACATCTTAAAAAATAAATCCCTTGGCCCTCCCTGGTGGCGCAGCGGGTTAAAGCACAGCCCAAAGAAACTTAAACGACTTTCACGTGAGTTCGATTCCCGCCTGCCCCGGAGGTGACCACATGGCGTGGCAGACCTCTCCTGATCTGCCCGCTGCTCCCCTCAGCAGTGTACTTCGTGGGTCTGTCTGTTCTGCTCCCCACTCTGTCTCTGGTGAATCCTCTCACCCTCCGCATCTCTGACCTGTACCCCAGTTCTGTACGAATAAATAAATAAATCTTTAAAAAAAAAAAATCCCAAAACACTCCAGACCCATACAATAGGACACACCCCCTTCACCCGGCTGCCCCACACGCCCATTTCATCAATATGGTGATAGACACACAAGCAAAGATCCTAACAAAGTTGGCACCTCTCCCACCTACTTGTTCTGGCCACCGCCCTACAAATACAAACAAAATGGTCTTTGATGCAAAACAAAACATAACAAAAAAACCCCACTTCATTCTAAAGAACAAACATGGCAGGTGGGGTGGGAAAAGGCCCACCGCTGTCCAGCCCCAAAGAGAGCTGCTTCCGCAGCCATTCCTAAACCCAAAGGTGTTTAGAATCCCCCACCTCTCCGCCCTCCCCAAAAGCCTGCTCAGCTCTGCCCCTCCCCCAGCAGCTCCCGTGCTCCCTCGCTCAGGATGTGCAGAGAAAGGCAGGGCTGGGCGGGCACAGGCACTGCGCATGCGCTACCCCAGCCAGGGGGCGGAGTTCCGTCTAGCACCCACCGCTGCCCCGCCTCCTGCGGTGAAGCGGGACGCAGTACCATTCTGTACTTGGTGCAAGAGGCTGCTTGGACAGACCCGCACCCCCAGGCCCTCCGGGGACCCTGCTTCATTAAGTGATCCTACCAGAGGTAGTTAAGAGTTAATTTCTTTGAAAAGATGCTTAACTATTGTAAACTTTTTGAAAGAAGGAACAAGCCATTTCTCACATTCTTGATGTCATAGATATTCTAGAACTTCATGGTTTAATTGTCTTCTGAGACTCATACCTGGTTGGAATGATTATAGATAATAGAGAGATGACAGTATACTATAGAGATACTATAGAGAATATTCTGGGTTATTAATTAAAAGCCCAAACACAAGCACTTATTATTCAGTCTCTTGGACTGTTTGTTAGTTTGAAAAATACATTGGTAGTGTGCTTTGCTTTATTGCTTGGGGTTCTTTTTTATTTTCAGAGTCCTTGGCAAAATGAAGACAACCAGGGATAAATCTAATGCAGTGGTCCTGGCTTCATTTCCAGAGAAACGGTCGTTACATCTTTTAAAAACGTGTTTCTGTTCTCCTAAAAAAGTCGCTACTTTTTGCGATGGCTGCCCCCCCCAAGTCTGTGCAGTGTCTGATATTTTGCATTGGGATTTTGTGGCAGAGTAGAGTAGATAATGGGGCCTGGTTTCACACCTTCCTGAAGTAGGAGTGTGGGGAGGAGCCTGCAGAAGCTGGTCTGACCCCCTTGCTCATCTCCAGCTAGCTAACTGATGCCTCTGTGCTGTGTGCGATCTAAGGGCTTCTCGTTTTAACAGTCACATATCTGGAGCCTCGCAGAAGAGCTCTGTAGTCCTATTCATACGTCGTGGTAGCTAAGAAACTGTTCCTAATTTGGGTCTTGTAGTCACTTTCGACTTTGCTCGTGCCAACCGTTTGAAATAGAGAATTCTGTGGTTTTGGGGGCTCGTTGGAAGTGGTGACTTCAGTCATGGAGCTTCAGTCTGCAGTGAAAAAGGGGTGTCTGCCTATAGCCAAGCAGCCCCACTCTGACAGGAAATCAAGGAAGATTCGGAAGCTTAACATACGCTGGAGTCTAAGAATAAGCCCCTCTGTGGAAATGCCGTTTTAAGAGGCTCCGGGTTAGTTCTGGAAGAGATACCAGGGTTGTCCTTGAATCCAGCAGAAGTCTAGGACTCAAGGAAAGTGGGGCTTTTGTTCCTCTTTGGCAGGGAAGAGAGGTTTGACAAGGTCTCACAAAGCTGGCTCTGCCTCCTGGCAGCTCTGCCCCACTGTCTCTTCCCGGTGCTCCCTGAGCCCCTAGTTAATCAGCTGGCATTCTAGCTGGCGCAGAGTGGTGAAGGAGTTGGCGCCCAGCGTGGGTTTAAGCCTCTTCTAAAGCTTGGCTTACCACGGGAGAGCCCAGCCCCTGCTCTTCCCTCCCCTAGAGAAACCAAATCGCTTACTTTTCTATGGGAATGTTTCCTTTCTTCTCCTCTGCGTTTTCTTCCCAAGGATATCTGGGGGGAGGAGAGCTAGAAAGGGCATGAAAAGCGTATGCACTTCGTCATTTCTCTTTGGATCCTAACTTTGGAAGAGCCGAGTTCCAAAATCCCTAGGACAAAACGACGCTGGATTTGGTCTGGGAGACATAAGGGCAGCGGCCAGTAGATGGCGCTCCGTCCACGCGCAGCCGCCAGGGGCCCGGGCCCAGAGAGGCTCGGCTCAGCGGTCCGAACCGAAAATCCCTACCCGTGCAGGCAAGAGGCAAATATTAAAGCTTACATTTATGCATTTTGAAAAAGGAAGCCTGTCTACTTAGGTTCACTCCAGATTCTCTGGAGATGTGTTTGGAAACCCCCTCTGCCACTGAACTCATCACTTTGGCCTTTTATTCACTTACAAAATGCTTCCCCAGAATCCCAGCTCAATTTCCTTTTGTCTCCCCTCTATCATAGAACTCTGCATGAAAAACAAAGCAGCAAGGTCAGTCAACCCCTTCCTCTCCCACAAAGGTTTGTCCTTTTTTCCCCAGAACCAAATGGAGTGAGTGAGTGTCCAAATACATGTGTGTTTATGTGCGCACAGATAGATATATATTTCATAACCCTTTGCTTTTGCTCCCAAATATAAATGTGTGTCATTTACATATTTCCTTTGGGTAAAAGCAAAGGTATGTGGACAGTGTTTTCACCAGTCTACTCAAAAGTCATCTGTCATCTCAGAGGCTCAATATCTGAAAAACTATCATGAACGTCTGATAGTTAATCAATTTAACAACTAGTTACTGACAGTCTTGATGCTCACAGTCTTATACTCTGTGTTGTGGGGGAATATTAAATGAGTAACTTGTTACCTTCAGAGAATTTTACCACCTACCCATAGGCTTGTGGATAATTAGAGTGACATTGTGTATCTGGATTTCATGTGGGCATTTAGTGTATGTATTGTATTCAGGCAAGATTGAAATCTGGGGTCCCTTACTGATTCGGAGCAATATATTTAGATAAGTAGGATAGTTTAGTTGCCTCAAAGGACCAACCCTGTGTTGAGCTGGTATTGTGCTCTATTAATAAAGGTGTGAATTGGGTGCAAGGACTAAATTTACCTTAGGTTGATGGAACATTTTACTTTTTCTAAGGCAATTTAATATGTATTATCTCAGGAAGATACTTGGCAAGTATTTTAAGATTTAGAGTCAACAAAATGCAAACAAGAAGGAATAGTGTATGAACAGAACTCAGAATGCCAATCAGAGTGTTATCTATTTTGCTTCCTATTGCCTGTATTTTTTCCCCAGAAAATATTTAGGGAATTGGGAGGTAAAAGAAATGCTCCTTTGGTGGGAAAACAAGTGAACTGTGTGTGTGTGTGTGTCTGCAAGTGTGCTATTAAATGTCTTTCCAGAGGTCTTGGTCTGTTGCAATAGCCTTGCCAATCCTTCAATTACTGTTTTCTTTCATGAGAAATTGTTACTGGAATGCACTCACCCTTTTAGGGAGCTGTGAATGTGGTTATAATTGCTTGTTTCTAAGATAATTGGCCTGACTGCATAGCCCTGGAAAAGTTACTTGAACGAATGGAATGTGAAGGAGAGCCTAAGCTGGTTCAGATCTCTGTGGCAGGGCTCTGCCTTCCCCGAGGACCATCTTCAAGTCATGTTGCTAGATTGCACGAGATAGGAAACCTGAAAGTTCTAGAAATAAGGCCATCTCAAAAGACAGTAAGCACTTGAGTTTGACATTTCCTTGCAGGAAGAATTTTCTCTTGATGGTAAAGTGACCCTTTCTAGCTTTTCATGGACTCACATCTGTGGGACACTAGCTTCTCGCTAGGGGATCACATCCCCTTCTTCACAGGGAGCCCTGAAGATTCAGGATTTGAATGTTATTCCAGTCTATAGGCGCAAAGTTGAGGAATAGAAGGTGCAAGATTGATTGATTTCAGCTTCAGATCAATGCAAAGCTTTCTAACATCTATATTATTGGCTCTATCAAGAGCCTTTGATGCCATTGATCAAAGAGTTGTGTTAATTCATTACAAGATGACATGAAATGACCATGTTCTTAGCTCCTGGGTCAAAGCTGAAATATATTTTCACTTAAAAGTGTAGGATCTTGAGGTGTTATGGGATGAAATTATGTTCCCTCCCAATGTAAACTTCAAGATCACTTTATTTTTTTAAGAAGTATACAGCACTGGGAAACTGTGCATAATGTTTTTCTGCTGCAAGAACTGAAACTTGGTTACCAAAAAGGTTCAGGAATGTTTACCTTGCTCAGAGCAAGAGAATAATAATTCACAGGGGAAAATAGAGACCAAGGGAATAAGGTGAATAATCTGATCAAAAATACCTAATTTAATGAAAGATGGCTCAACCATTCCAGGATTTATGGAAAGCAAGTAAATGATGTCAGGAAAAGGCTTGTTTTTATTATTCTCCCTCCCAAACATCTTCGTTTGTGTTTAAGGGTTTTCAAGGTAACAGGATGCAGAGGTTATATGTAAAGCATTGTCAGGATTGGGAGCTATTTCAACTCTGTCTATTTCAGTGAGGTTTTGCTGAGAGTTGCCATCCAGGACACCCCTGCACCCCAAGACCTGGCAGACTACAAGGCAAGGTCCATGCCAGGCTGCTCCTAGGAGCAGTGTGATCTGTGGTTTGCTTTGTTGAGCACTTTTTCTGTGAGTAGCAATTTAAGATGCTTCTGCACGCTCCCATTTGATTTTTCAAAAAGTTAGTGTAAAACCAGGCAAGTAGTACAGTTCCTTTTCAAAGTTCCTTTTAGCCATGACACCACCATTAAAAATTTTTTTTACTATATCAAATGACAACTATGCCAGCTTTGGAGAGAACGAGGCAGTCTTTTGTGCATCAGCATGGAAGTACTGAAGAGATGTATTGTTAAGGAAATAAAAGCAACAGGAAGGAGAACATTTAGGAGAAATCTGTCACTTACTAAAACATATAGAAAAATGATTAGAAGCACACACACCGAACTGTAAATTTGGTTACCCCTGGGGAGAAAAGTGGATATAGGCAGAGGGGCAAAAAACACACACACACAAAAAAAAAAAACCCAAAAAACGGAGTTGTACTTGTGCCTGAATCTTGTTGAAATATATTGATGAGTTATGTTATGAAGTGGTTTATAACGAGTAACGATAATGGAATTGCAGAGAAAAAAAAAAAAACAGGTGTTTTATCGCCTGCCTTGTGTCTGAGCAAAGACAGGATTTTTGTTGTAGTGGTTATGTCATTTACTCTAGCGCAGACAAGAAGGGGTTAAGCCATCTAGGTCATTTTTAAACGCCTGGATTCTTGCAATCAAGGCAATCAAAATCTGCTTCCACCTTAGCCCTCTGCCACCATTCATCAACTAGGTCCTCTTCTGGGGAGACAGTCTTGTTTCACAAGTAGGAAAATACCCAGCTGCAAATGGTTTGCACAGAACTGGTGGGAAGAAATCTACTGATGATTCCAGGCAAACAGGGTCAGCGGTGCTTGACTCCTGCATGGGTCTGCAGTGGGTGCTTTGTTTTCCGCCTGCAAATAGCCTGAGGTCCTGGAGAATGAAAACTGCCCTGGCATGCAGAGAGGGCATTAGAAACGAGAGTCAAACTCATTCTAACATGGAAAAAATAAACATCAGGAATTCCCTTTAAAGGAATGGGAACTGGAGTTCCAGAAGCGCCAGCCTGGGCTGACTGCCTGTCTGATTTCATTTGTGTTGTCACCCTTTTTGATGTCTCACTTTCCTTCATGTCTGTTAACCTAACTACAGCTTTAGAAGGTTGGGGAAATTCTCTGCTGGCCTTGGCGCTTGGGTTCTTGGTAAGCATAGCGGACTTTTTTCTTTTCTTTCTGGACTTTCCCATCTCTTCCTTACACTAAGTCGTCCAAGCATATTTGCACTGTATCGGAACATCCAGGACTATCATTTTAATTTTCTGGGAAAGAATAAAGCTGATTACGTTACCTAATTTTTTTTTTTTTT
>NW_004567111.1:20077554-20095402 GCF_000260355.1 Condylura cristata
TTCTTCTCCAAGAGGTAGCTGCCCTGTTGAGCTCTGCTTCCTTCCCCTCCGGGGATCTCTGTGAAAATGTCTGAAAGGTGCGCCTGCTGTTAGGAATAAAAGCAGGCCTAAACCATGCCACCTCACCAAGTTAGTCTGATCTCCCTCAGGATTCAGGCCTTTTCCAAAGTGCCTATAAAACTCGGTTTCACACTGAAAAGGAGACTTTAAACTTTAAGATGGTGCATATGAATCTGGGGTGAATTAAGGATCTGGGATATAAAATCCTATCCTATAAAGAAATAGGGTTATTTAATGCATATCAACATAATCGTTATTCTGAAGCCTGGGGAGATAAGGTGTCCCTGTTGGCATCATGTAACCCTTTGTACCTCTGCCTGGTTATCCTGAGTGACCATCAGGGTGATACGTGGCCCAGGAATCTTCCATCTAGAGACCAGCATTGACCAGGAGGTCTGAACATGAATTTTGAAATATCCCTTGTATTCCACTTGTAAGCAGTCCCATTCCAGCCCCCAGCTGCCATCCTGCTATTTTTACTCCAAGGAAGAGAAGCTTTTCTCGCTTTTCAAAACGACAGGTTTACACTCAGGTGTATGTGTCTGCCTGGAGAGAAGTCCTTTAATCATGTCACCAGATCACAAGGCACTTCTCCAGCACTAAAGCAGAAATAGCTGATCAAGGGGTCAAGTAGGTGCAAACTTGGCCAGTTGACTTTAAGTTTTACAAAAATGAAAGGTCTGTTTTTTCCAGATGGAGCAGCACAGTATCAGGGCTCACAACCTGGATTGTTGTGACTGTATTTGGCCAGACATCTCTGCAGTGCACACCTGGCTCAACAGCTCACAGAAGCCCTGTGCCTGAGAATCACTTCCATGGCTGCTGTGCTGAGATTTCCCAGGCTTTTGAGGAGGGAGAGCAATGCTGAGGGAAGTGGTTGATAGGTGGAGGGAGCAGCCACTTTGTTCAAGGCATGCAGGGCCAGCAGGGCTGACTTCATAGTGAACTCATGCAGGTGACCAGGGCTCCATGCATGCAGATATCATTGCATCATGCTTCACACCTACTGCATTTTTTATGCAAATTGAAAGCTTGTGGTAACCCTGCCTTGAACAAGTCTGTTGGTATAATTTTTCAAACAACGAGTACTTCCTATTGATATTTCCTATTTATAAACTATGCAATATTTAATTTTTTATTATTTTTTAATGATTTATTTTTATGCACACAAGAACTGGGGTGTTAGCCAGAGATGTGGGGGGTGAGTGCATTCACCAGAGAGAGTAGAAAGCAAAACAGACAGATCTACTGAAATAGATCTGTGGGGAGCAGCAGGCAAAGCAGGAGAGGTCTGCTCTACCATATAGGTCAGCTCTCTAGCGGGGGATGGAACTCATGCTGCAGTGGCTGGTGGTAGCTTGATAATGCTGTCTCTAACCCCTTGCACCACCAGGGAGGACCCCTGCAGTATTTTTAAATTAAGGTACGGACATTATTTTTTTTAGACGTAATACTGTTGTCTCTTTAATGAAAGCATGACTTCTATGTGGGAAACCAAAAAATTCCTCTGACTCACTGTACGGTGGCATGCACCGTATTGCAGTCTGGAATAAACAGCCATATCTCCCAGTTGTTCTACTTTGGGAAACACTTACCTGTATGTAACTGTCAGTGAGTTCTTGAGTTCTCATCATATTCTGGTCTTTGGAATTTGCTTAGTTACTCCTACACATTGGAACTCACTAAATAGACATTATTTTGTGTCTACAGCAGCAACTTTTATTCCCACAGTTTGCTCATCTTTTTAGATAAAAGCTTCTCCCATATTTCTCTTTTATCAAGCGCCTGCAATGCTTTATTCATGCATTGCTTTGGTAAACAGCCATCTTCTCTTCACACGCCAAGATAGTCAGAGTTACATTTGGAGATACTCTGTGACACATTGTAAGATTCATACATATACTCTTTCCTATGTTCCTTAATTTATTAATATAATGATTGACTCTTTATGGTGTTTCCAATTAAGGAGTGACTATGTTATTGTCGCCCTAAGTGAAGGGAGGTAAACTTGAGTTACGAGAAGCCAGATTTAGCAGATAAATTGCAGTGTGGGACACGCCAATGACCCTGAGCTCCCAGTCATTTTCTTGGGGGGTTAAGGCAGTTGCTTTTATAGGTAAGAGTGGAAAGGGGGTAAGTGTAGACAGGATCCATGCAATAAGTTCACTGGCTGGCATGTGGGGAGAGAATTTGGGTGGATGTTCAATAGTCAGAAGGTAAGCTTTGCTCTTTTATAGATCACACCTGTACCAAAAAATCAGTGTTTGTTTTTTCCTAGGGGTGCTACATGAGACTCTCTATTTCTTCTCCTGTGGTGCCATTTAGTTGGAAATTCTTTCTCAGACCCATGGCAGGCTTTGAGACAAATAATTCTGTTGTCAGATAAATTTGGAAAGGACTGCATTATATAGTTCCCTCTTCATATTATCTTTTCTTTCCTATTATCATGATAGAGTTTATATAAACTACTCTAGTAGTTCTTTAAACTTAATTTAACTGAGAATGGCCTGCCCACTGGACTCAGACCTCCTTGTTCCCTAGAATTGTTCTATGAAATCAGATGCTTTTCTAGATTTTGGAGTCTTGCATAAAAGAAAGCGAAGGAACATCCTGTTCCAGACCTTTAAAAAAGTCGTATACTTTCAGCTTGGTTCACAGTTATCCCTACTTTTTGAGAGCAGGGTGCTCCAAACCATGAAGAACATTTAATAGCAGATAAAGTTATTTGAATTTAGAAAACCAGGACCCTTTTCAACAGATACCTTAGAGTGGCTTATGAACAGAGAGGTATTTCAGTAAATAGATGGAAAGGCAGGCATCTGGGGAGATTTCAATTTGAGGTATTACTTGGTATGGTTTGGGGTATGTGAGAATATTCAAAAATTATTGCATAAAGATTCATAGTAACTTGTTCCCAGTCCCTCTGGCCCCGTATCTACCAAATCACACCAATAAGGAAACTGCTTATTTTTGGATAATGTTGGAAAATTAAACTGTATTTTTCTTTTTAGAAAATTATCTTTCCCTTCTTTAAAAACCTCTGTGGGTTTCCCTTTTCTCAAGTGATCTATGCTAGTCTGGTTTTTGTTTTACATTTCCTCTATTTGAATAAATGACTGTCTACCATCAATTCTGTTCTTTCAGGTGGGAAAAATGGAATGTTTTCCTCTTTTTACTTATGCTCCGTCTCCCTTTGCCATGTGCAGAGAGTATTTTCACATTCATTATCTTATTGATTGTGACTATGACACAGTCATTTTAAACAACCTTGCAAATGGTATTTAAAAATCATTAGGGACATTAATATTCTATTTAGTCTGCAAAAATTTGAAATGGCTGACTCCTCCATATCACAGAACCAAGAGAATAAAATTTTTGCCTATACTGAATGTTCAGAGCTTTAACTTAAACAGATTGCTAGAATACTCTGAAAACTAAGGAGAAGGGTGTTAGAATGCTAGGGTTGTTTACTATTGTTATTGTTAGAAATATTGCTCTTTAAAAAAAATTATGGTCATGCCCCCAGCAATACCAGTTCTAGGTATCTACTCAGAGGACACAAAAACATTGATTCAAAAGGACACCTGCACCCCATATTTATCGCTGCTCTATTTACAGTAGGGAAGATGTGGAATCAACCCAAATGCCCCAAATAGAAGACTGGATTAAAAAAATGTGATTCATATACACAATGGACTATTACTCAGCAATCAAAAAGGATAAGCTTATGCCTTTTATAGCAACATCAAAGGAGCTGTAAGGGATCATGCTTAGTGAAATAAGCCAGAAAGAAAAAGAAAAATACTGGATGGTTTCACTCATAGCAGGAATGTAAGGGATCAGGGGGAAAAAAAAAGAGAGAGACAAACAAAGGTGAGAGAGACAAACAAAGGTAGTAGAGTTAAAATGAAAACAATGAACAACTATAAACCAGAGACATTTGGAAGGGAGAATGGGATCAGAACTGGGGTGGGAAGAGTGCACGGGACTGCGATGATGGCACATGGATGAACTGATGGTGGGAAGCCCATGGGGATTACAACTGAGATGGAAAAATGCACAAAGTGAAGAATGATGTAAATAAATAAAACATATTAAAAGTTAAAAAAAATAAGGCACACACACACACACACATTATGGTTATGCCATCTTCCAAGGCCATTATATGGATAATATGTTCTCAGAAATCTTAGGTTCTCAGAAATCTTAGGACTCAGAAATCTTACATTCTCTAGACCCTTCTTAAATAAATGCCTCAGTAAAAATATTTGCTGTCTTTTATTTGCTCAAAGCTTATAAGAGGGATTATTATTATTTTTCAATACTTTGAAAAAATTTGTATCTTTTACATCATTGTGTATTCCCTGTAAAATTCTCAGCAGTTCACTCATGAACCATCACCATAGTCTCTTGTGCTCGTCTCACCCGTTTTGATTATTTATAGAATTTCTTTCTAGTTAACAAATTCTGGAATTTCTTAGTTGTTTTATTTTTCTGGTTTTTAATAAAACCAGATGTGTTAAAAATAAAACATATTTGTTGAATGACTAAACAATGAAGTAATAGTTAATAAACTGAAATTTATATCCTATCTTTCATACCTTTCCTCTGATATCTTTAGTATGTATATGTTTATGATAAATCTGAACTGGTTACATTTAGCATTTGGTGATTCCTATTGAATTTGTCATTTTACAACCTTAGTAAAGTATAATTGACTAACAATAAAGTGCATATGGTTAAAAGGTAGAATTGATGGTTTCTGACATATGTGTACACCTATGAAATGGTCACCACAACCAAGATAACAAGCATTTGCTGTAGCCCACCAGCATTTTCTCATGCTCCTTTGCAATCAGCTCTCCTTTCATAGATCTCGGGCAACCACTGACCTGTTTTCTTTCATTACAGCTTAGTTTGCATTTTCTAGAACCTTGTAAAAACGGAATCATACAGCATTTGCTTTTTCATGTCTGGTTTCTTTCTCTCAGCATGAAGATTTTAGGGTTCATTATATCACTGTATATATCAATAGTTATTTCTTTTGAAAATACCTTTTGAGCTTAAGGGATATACTGTTGAGGATATACTGTTGCTGAATAGTATTATATGGATATTTCACATTTTGTTTCTCTATCTGTTGTATGAAGTGTTATTTTTAGTTTTTATTTATTTTTGCTATGTGAATAAAGCTGCTCTACCAACCAGTGGAAATGTCTGGGTGGTCTGGTAGGTATATACTGACTTTTTTTTAAAGAAAGTTTTCTAATGTCACTTTTGATACCATCTTAATGAATTGCAATCTGAAAACCCATCATAAATTAAAATATCTTGAGGGTCCTCCCTGGTGGCGCAGCGGGTTAAAGCACAGCACTGAGAAGCTAAAGCCACTTCAGCATGAGTTCGATTCCCGCCTGCCCCGGAGGTGACCACATGGCGTGGCAGACCTCTCCTGACCCACACGCTGCTCACCTCAGCAGTGTACCTCATCAATCTGCCTGTTCTGTCCCCCACTCTGTCTCTGGTCTTTCACCGCCTTTGAGCCTCTGGTCTGTACCCCAGTTCTGTATGAACAAATAAATCTTAAAAAAAAAAAATATCTTGAGCATATGTTCTGTGCCAGATACTTGTCAAAATACAAGTGGAATGGAAATAAAGCTAGTATCTTTCCTGTTTTAATGTAGCTTATAGTTATATGGAACAGCTATAGTTAATTAACTATCTTAAATAGTTTAATTGCACATTGATACATATGCTTTGAGGGAAAGGAAAGTCAATAAGTGGGCTCCCACACCTGGAGTAAGAAGGCTTCCCTGGAAGAGAGATAAGTAAGGATAAAGGGGATGAATTAGGTGAGGGACTATAGGGTGTAAGAGCTTTTAAGACCAGAGCACTGAGGTAAAAGGGAACAGGTAGGTTTGAGGATCTGAAAGAGTTTGAGTGACTGAATAAGGGAAGAGACAGGAATCTGACCATGCTAGTCTGGAAGGGCCTATTCATGACTAGACTTTTATTTGAAAAGGATGTGGAAGAGTTTTAAGCAGGAAGATAGTATATGCAGTTTGGATTTTGGAAAGATCTCTCTACCTGTAGCATGGAGAGCAGATTACTGGGGGTGTTGGAATGAATGTAGAGGACCAAGTAGGAGATTATTGCAGTGGTGTCAGCGTGAGCTGAAGTGTATGCAAGGTAATGTCCTCAAATTGCTGGACTGGACAGCTGTTTGGGAGATGAACTGGCAGGTATTAGAGATGGGGAAGACCAAGATATCAAGTGCAAAAAGGGATCAAGTTTTCCGGGTCTTTTACAAATACCATTTGCTGACATTTACATCCCTAGAATGGGGCCACATTTGGGAGGAAAAGGCCACATTTGGTTTTGAAGAGTTGAGTTTGAGGTACATTTGAACCATCAAAATGGGCACAAGCTGTGTAGAGGAGTCATACTTAGGGAGAGATCAAGGTTAGAGCTTGCATTTGCAATGTGTAAGTGGAGAGACGGGATCTGAAATAGGTGAATCTGAATGATATTGGGGTGGGAAAAGAGTATAGTGTTGAATTGAAGCACTTGATGAGTAAAATGAACTTTGAGGAATGCCAGTGCATAATGCTCAAAGAGGGAAGGGAAGGATGAACCCACAGAGAGATGATATGGCTATAGACAACACAACCAAATCCAAACAACTACCAAGACCCCTCACAAAAAAACAAACAGTGAAAACTAAGGAAGTGTGGTCGTGGAAGTCCACTTATATTCACATGGGAAACCAGAGTGCAACAGGCAGTGATGCTGTTGGCGTGCATTTCAGAAACCAGCACCTTGTAGCATACAGGGAGTATCAGACTTGAGCTTGTAAGTCAGGAAGGTGCCCGTGAGCATGTATTCTGACCCAGGCACTTAGGCTGACCCCAGGATTTCCTACTGTCCCTATGACAAATACTCTCTTATCCCTGTTATCAAGACGATAATATCAAGGAAGGAGACCTGCTGCCTTGTAGAGGGCTAAGTGCTGACTGATCACATTTGAGGATTCATAAATCTGGCTGTAATACTTTTTTCCTTTTGATCTTCAGTTTGTTTTTAAGTTGAATCATGTAGGATTTTTTGTTTACTTCCTCAAAGTGATATATAATCCTTGCTAAAAGTAAGCTTCAAAATACTTTTAAGTGGGTAAAATCTCTGAATGCAACATTTTGGGTAGCTTTCTCCTGAGATGCTTGTGAGTGTGTCTCACAAATTTAAGCTCTGGTCCACGGTGTTGGTGTGGAATTCAAAGGACAGATGCTTCAGCCTGTGAAGGGCATGGAAGTCCACTGGTTTTGCCACGGGCACACAGTAATTAATAGTAAAAAGAGCCATATGTTGAAATCTTCATGGGCAGCATGAGAAGCAGTTTTGTAGCTTAAATTAAGGGAATTGGACCCATTTACTCATTCTCTTTCTCCCTGTGCATTTTGCTATTACCATGTTCCTCCAGTTAATTACCAGAAGCCCTTGTACTCTTTCCTTCCAACAACCTCGTCATCTTTTCCTCCTTGATCCTGTTGTAAAATTGAAATGCTGAATTTATGACACTGCAATCATTTTCATGGCAACAGACTGTGGCATCATAAAAACAAGATTATGATGACTTCACTGCAGGACCAAGCAGAAGGAGAAACTGGGCTCTGTGTAGGAAAAGCCCTTTTTCAGACACCAATAGCTTTGGTGACAGCAGGGGAAAACACAGAAAATTAATGCTGATGTAGAAAAAGACCCCAAAACATGTCATACAAATGTTTCTATGAACTGTACCCAAGTTGCAGGTATATTTGAAACATCTGAGTCAACCCTTTGATGTTTTCAGAAACAGATGTTCAACTATTGAAACTTGTGTGAATGTTGGAAGTATTAAGTGGTGATTTTCAAAGTAGATTTTCCCTAGTTACTGTTTGACTAATGTTTGAAAAATGAGAAAAAAATTTTCTCATGTTCCTTAGGCCTGCAAATTACAGTATATTTGGAAAGTTGAAGTTTCAGTAATGTTTGTTGATTTCTTTTATATCTTGAAGTTTCTTTTTTGGCTCAGTTTCAAGCAATGACAGATGAGTTATCATGGAGGCCATGGAGTAGTCTACAATTATATTTTGAATCAAATTGTTCTGTAATATAAATCCTATCATCATCTTTTAATGGTTCTTGCTTTTTAATATTTGGGTCATTTTATCTTCTTTCAATCTTTCAATTTTTTTCTCAGAAGTATGTTTCATATCCCAACAGTGTTTTGTGACATAGCAACCTTTCCGTACTTGGTGTCCCTGTCCCTGGGCAAGCTTGCCTATGGTAGAGTGTAGAGCATTCCCCTGTAAGTGTGTGTCTGTATGCATAGGAACTACGAAGAGAAGAAGACTTCTCTCTTACCCTTCCTGATTCTCCTTAGAATGTGAGCTAAGAGACTACGGCCTAATGACAGTTTTGAGACATTGTCAAATGTGATTTCAGGCAACATGATCGAAACAATTACTAGGAATTCATGTTGACAATTTACCTCTGCAGAGAAGTCCTAAAGTCTCATTTTTCCTTGGGATTTTTCCAGAATGTGTAGTTGTAATGGGTACACATGGAAGAGCTCTATTTATTCTCCTCTTGTGTTTTCTTACTTTTCAAAGTTTTATGCAAAGGAGGTTTAGAGAATAGACTTGGTGGTCCAGTAGATGTAGTTTTAATTCTGTTCTGGGATACATTTTCTACAAATGGGAAACCTTTTATCAGATACCTTTCTTTTGTATCTATCTTACTATCTTTGGGCATGCTTCTTAATTTACTCACCTAGCTCACACATTTGTATACTATTTTCATCTTATAGACTCCATTGCTCTTAAAATCCCAACTATTATATTTTTCTCACCTATGATTTCCTGTAGATTTCTTTTCTTAAGACTTCTTGTTGGTTTCCTGTTACTAATAACCTCTCCTCCTAAAGTAAATTTCTTATTTCCAGCAATTCTGCTTTAGGTATGATTACTTTTGTTGCCTTCATTGTGATTGTGCTCCTCAGATGTCTGGTTATTTGCTTTGTGAGCTCATGTCCTAGCCTGGTACTCCAGGTGGCCCTTAATTCTGGCCTTTTCCCTAACATCGGGCTAAGTTTATACTTCACCTAGTCAGGGAGAAGTAGCACTGGGAGAAGGCAGTTTAGTGCCTTAGAAGAGGAGAGGGTTGACGAGCAAAGGCTCCCAGGCAGCTAGCTAGTCCGCACTTACTTTCATTAACATTCTAGACATCTACAGTGCTCGCTTTAAGCTACTGTAACTCTGAGGCCAGTGTTGGGGTCAGTTTCTGCATTAAAGTTCCAGGAGAGACTGCCCCTGGGCAAGGCTTGGGAGAGATAAAAGCAGAATTTAAGGCTTTCCTCTAGCTTATCCTGTGGTTACCCACTCACCCGCTATCATTTATAGTCATTTTTCAGTTTCCTCGGTATTTCTCATGGTTTTGGATAATCATGGTTCAATGATTCGCTCCCTCTACAAGAGTTTTTCTATAGCTAATTTTAAGAATTTTAGCCATTCTTATCTTGGTAATCATTTTCTCTTTTTGACCTTGTGTTTCCATAGAACAAGTAGCCATGGATTTTGGAGCACTCTGTCTCCTGGCTATACATTCTTTAAAGGCAGGGATCATGTTTTCCTGGTGCCTTCAGTTTTGGTGTTTATCCCTTTTTTCTTGATGTTTTTAACAGTTAGGATATAGGTTTGACTGTAACTCACCAACATGGTAGTTTATTTTCCACTATGTAAAAGGCTGATGCTCAGCAACTTAGGACAGATATAAGTGGATTTGTTTCGCACCCTCCTCAAGGATCAGATTTTTTCCATTTCACCTTTCTGTCATCCCTAGGATGGAGTCCAATGTGGTGACACCACCTTCCATGCAGCAAGGAGAAGGCAGGGATGGAGGATTAGGAAAGGAGATAAACTAGTTGTTTATCTCCTTTGGGGAGAGGGTTCCATGGAGCTGCCTCAAAAAACGTGTCTTTTCATATCAGCCACAACTTAAGTGCATGACCATACCAAGCTGCAAGGAAGGTAGAAATTAGTGTTTATTGTGACTTGCCATGTACCCGGCTAACAATTTTGTAATGTGAATTAGTGGAAGAAAAGATATTGGGAGAAACCAGTGGTTTCTGTTATATCTTCTTTCCCTTCTTAATTTATATTGTCTTCCTATTTTCTTGTTGCTCCCTCTCCTGTTCTTCATTCCTTCCCTAAATATTATTTAGTGCTTCATGCTTACCAGGGGCTGTAGTCAATGTTTTATCACCTCAGTATTTTATCCCACACTGCCATCATTTGTCTGGAGTACAAAGATACTTCACTGTATTATAGGAAAATCTCAAGGGTGGAAGTGCAGGTTGGATGCAAAAGTTATATTTGTTATATGAAATCAGTTTCCTACTCTACAGATAAAGAAGCTGGCCAAGAAAGAAATGATGTTAAGCCAAGAAAATGATGTTAAAGATTTGGGTTGAGCATATAATTGTAGATTACTATCTGGCTTCCATAACTATTCATCTGAACCATTGTTTTAAATTGAACCAATTTCAGCAACTTGCAAAGCAGTGACAGATAGTGCGACATTTACTCATTCACCAAATCTTTCAAGTAGAAACGTGGAGTTCTACAGTAGACAGGTGGCCACCATCCCTGACCTCTGGTCTGGAGACCAGAGCCCAGTTGAGCAGCCAAACAGATTCCATTGTGGTAAGGTAGGATGCTCCAAGCTTCACTTGCAAGATTACAATGCTTCTCAAACAAAAGAAAAGCTTTCTTTCACTTACGGAGGGCTTCCAGTATAGCAGATGTTTTCAATACAATACTTAAAATGAAAGACCAGAGGATTTCCAAGTAGGGGAATCAACACTTCAGTCACTGGAGGAAATAGTTTGGAGAGAGAGATCTGTTTGATGGAAGCTTCGCCATATTTGGGAGAATCAGGGCAGGTAAATTTGGAGACATGATAGCAAAGCATGAAGAACTTTTAATAGCAGCAGATTAAGGTATTTGGATTTAGACAACAGGACCCTTCCCAAGTGATACGTAGAGAGTGGTTTATGGGCAGAGATCTTAGTAATAAGATGGAGAAATAGGAGCCTGGGAACAGCTCAGGTTGAGGACTGGGATCTTGAGCATGGGAAGGAATATGGTAGACTGGTACATATGAAAGCTTCAGGGGGAAAACTGGTGTCAAAAATCTGATTGGAGTATCCTCAGGGTGAAGGGTGGCTTTGTGTTTTGCAACCATCCTAGGCCAGATAGGCTCGTTGTTGGTTCTTGCAGATGAAAGATAATTTTGGAGACTTGGGTAGATTTTTACAAGACTTTACTGCTGAATCAGGGGGTAGATCCGCTTTCTCCCTTAGCATCTCTCCAGCTTTCTCTGCCATTCTGTAGTCACGTTGCTACCCTCCTGCCTCTGCTGCTTTTATGCTTCTAGACCAGGCGTGTGCATTTACACATATGCACATGTGTGCTCTTTGGGTGAGGAGTCCAGTCATAGGCATGCACGCCCCATGCCCACACCCCCAAACTCCTTCTGCATTAACACTCTCAAAGCTGCAGGTGAGGCTGCATGGAAGCAAGTGGAACAAAGCCTGATTTTAAACTCATTTTCCTAACTCGGCTATTCTCAAGGGTCCCTGGTAGAACCCATGGCGGAAGAGGTGTATATCCCGTGGGGCCTTTTCAGCCTTCGAGTGGACTGCTTGAATCTAAAGTGCCTTCCTCTCCTTCCACTCTCGGCAATCTTGGCTAGAAAGGGAGAAGTGATTGATCCCAGCAGGGAAGCCTATACCATCCTCAGCTTACAGGCAAAGTGAGAGGCTAGTATGGTTTATAATGGAATCATGTTATGAAAATGTTATTTTATTACTTGGGTATTAGGTCTAGGGAAACTGTGACACATGGACACATGTATGTCCGGGGAACTCCATCACATTATACTTACACTTACTGTTCCAGCACTGGGCTAGTAGGTGACTTACAGAAAAACCTCTTAAATTAGTAAGCCTTAAAAAAATGCTGATGTCTAGGCAGAATTTCAACACAGTATAAAATGATCAGAATAAATAATAAGTTTAATGTCCATCACCACATATAATTAGAATTTCTTTTCATGTAGTGAGAACTTTGAAGAGCCTCTCTTTAGTAGCCTCCAAATATAAATGCAGTATTATTAATTATAGTCACCATGCTGTATATTACAGCCCCAGGATTATTTACTCTGTATCTAGAAGTTTATACCTGAAAGTATCACTTCTTTATCCTTTGTCAAGGGGGTGAACACTGGTTAGAGGCCTTACTCAAAGATGAAAAATACAACAGTTTAAAGGAAAAATTAAATTAAAAGGAGAACTACCGGAATAGTTTGGCACTACCATGGCTAGTCAGACCATGGCTAATCCTTGAAGAAAGATAGTTCCATCCCAAATTACTCCTAGGATTGAATTGTATATCCTAAATCCCAATAAATGAAGAGACTATTACATTTCACTATGAGCTTTAGAAAATTTAATGTCATCCATTTTGATACTGGGAGGGGGGCCTGGAAAATAACAAAAAAGCCAAAGCAGTGTCAATATTTGTGTGAAGAGCATGTTTTTGGGTAAAATTATTTCAAAATACTGTTCCCTCTGGATATGCCTTCTTGGGTTTTTACTTTGTATTTGTTTTTAAAATTGGAATTGTTTTAAAAATTGGAATCATTCATAAAATACCTGAACTATAAACAATATCTGTTTAGTATTAATAAAATGGGAATCTACCCTTGAAAGTCATCAGTCATCTGTACCACTTGGGAATTGTATTCAGCTGCGAGTGACAGAGATTTGAAATATAGTTGGTTCAACACACAAGGGTTTTCTCTCTCACAGAACATATTCTGAAGTTGGCAGTTTCATGAAGTCCCTGGGGGCCACGGGTCCTTTTGGCAATACCATAGTTAAGCAATGACTTTCCTCCTAGATAGTTGCTAGAGATCTCTATAAAACCTTCACATCCTAGGAAGTAAAAATAGACACTTTGGTCAGGTTCTTATAAGAATACTTCTGGGAATTGCCTCGAGCATGCCCATTTTTACTGTCTAGTCTTGGTTATGTTACTACACCAATGTGCTTGGGAAATGGAGAGTCCAAGCTTTTGTTCTCAGAGGTGATGTACTCAGCTCAAACATTATTAAGAAAGAAGGAAGAGCTGAATGTTGGGAGGCAACCACAGTCTCCAGCCATCTTGGAATAATTTAAGGGAAGCATATCCAAAACTCCATGACTGGCAAAGCAGTTTGGAAGTAAGGGACTTTATCAGGTACATGTTTTGAGAGGAAAACTTGTGGAGGAAGAAAGAAAGAAAAAAAGGATAATTTTGAGGGTCAAAATACCTTCAAGTTGCACAATCTGGGAAGTAGCTCTTGCAGAGGTAATGACTGAGCACTTACAGCGTGGAAAGTTCGTGCTGAGGGAGATGGGTGGGCTGTGATTTTCCATAGTCTTTGGGGATACTGTTCACATGGGGTACAGTGGTGCCCCTACATTAATGCAGCATGCAGTATCCCTGGAGGCTGTAATTAATTGGGGGTATTCCGACCCCATACCTTGACCCTATTCTTTAATTTAAGGGGTCCGAACAGAAGCAGGTAGTTCAAAGAACTCTTCTTGGTGCTTAGCTCCCTGTTTCTTCAGCCAGGAAACCCATCAATGTAAGAAAAAGGGGTGAGAAGAGGGGAAGAGAATGGACATCCAGCAGGCTTCTGTTTAAAAGTCTGCATGACTAGAGGTCTTTATTGATTAGCTTCATACAGCTCAGGAAGGCAATTAGAAATGCTAGCTAGAAGCCTTACATGTCCATCAGCATCTTGGATTTCCTACAAGGAGTTTTCTACTACAACTTTAATCTTCAGTGGAGGGATTTTTTACAGAAGCTTACAAAGAAAGGGGGAAAGTTTGGGAGAGAAGTGAATGAGAAAGAAAAAAAGAAAGGAAAGAAAAAAAGGAGAAGCAATGGTGACAATGAACTTGGAGTCATACAACATGGGTTTTCCTTTCAACTTTGTCACTTGTTAACTTCATGATGATGGCCAATTTGTGTAATATCTGAGTTTCAAACTCTTCACCAATATAAAGTCAAGTCATAATGCCAAGGTTGTTCTGGGAATAAAGGAGTTAGCATATAACCACATCAGAGAGGTCAACCAAAGTCAAAGTATAAAGACCTGATGTTTGTGGTGAGTTAGGTTGAGTACTTCTTGCCAACATCCTTAGCTCCTCCCAGTAAACTTCCACCCTAAACTTCTGCCTAGAGGAGCCCTGACTTTGCCTTCCCCACTCCTAAGTCTGTGTGTAAGCAGAGCTGGGGAAAATATACAACAGTGAATCATGTTGTCTCGACACTTTGTGATCACTGCCCTTGGTTTACTCCTCAAGACTTGCTGGCTTTTTTTTGCTTTGCTGTCAGTGGTTCTTTCTTTCTTCTTCTCCTTTCTTTTCTTTTTTTTTAAAACAAGCAGAAACTTCTCTAAGCTCCCAAGATAGCACTTCCCATCTCCTCTCCTGCCCTGTCTTGCTCTCCCTGGGTCCTTATTATGTGACTTCAGTTCCCACTTCATGGAGATGTTAGATGCCATTTTGGCCCGCTGCCAGTGCTTAACCTGTACTTTCCCTCCTTCCTTCTTGTTAGTGGGAGAGGTGGCCGTCATCCAATGGGCCAGTCCTCTGCATTACTTTCCGAATTGTATCCTTCTGTTTTCTCAGGATTCTTGTTTTGTTGATGATACCATCTCTTTTGTATCTTTATTTCTTCATACATTTAAATGTGCCTTATTTTCCCATTTTAAAAAAACATTCTCGGGGCCCTCTCTGGTGGTGCAGTGGGTTAACCGGCAACACTGCAAGCTAGCCACAGCTGCAAGTTCAATCCCCGGCCTTGGAGGTGACCCACATGGCATGGCAGACCTCTCCTGACCCGCCTGCTGCTCCCCTCTGCAGTGTATTTCCTCAGTCTGCCTGTTCTGCTCCCCACTCTGTCTCTGGTGAAGCCTTTCACCACCCCTGTACCTGTGGCCTGCACCCCAGTTCTGTATAGATAAATAAACCTTTTTTTTTAAATCCAAAAAAAAAAGCAGTCTCCCTTGGCAAACTTTCTTTATTCTAATTGCCTCCTGCCAACTCACATTCTGATGTCCAGAGCCAGCCACATGTCCAAGTCCTATGTCTATCAGAGGGAGAAAGACCTATCTCCAGCTAATGGGAGTGAATAGTTCAAAGTGCAATCTACCACAGTCTTTTTATTGTCAGACTTTTGGAAACTTGTCTGTACTCAAGCATCTGTATTGCTGGACTTTTTAAAAACAAATCAGCTGCTCACTATAGTTTCTCCTTGACTACTGCAGTCAATCTTCTTTTGCCAAGGCCACTATTTTCTTGTTGCTAAACCCAAAGGACATTTTCAATTGATAAAGTACTTGGACTTTTGCCAGCATTTGAGACTGCAGACCACCTCCTAGAAAGTGTATGTCTGGCATTCATAACTTTACTCCTCTGGTCTTTGTCTTCTCTCCACTTGCTTCTGTTCATTGGTCTTTGCTGGCCCAGCTTGTCTCCTTCAGTGTTGAGGCTGTTTTGTCTTCTGTTTCTTTCTTCTCTACCCATCCTTGCCATTCTCCAACCATGCACTGCATGCTTGCAGTCAGCTAGAAAATGCAATGTAGGGTACAGGAGTGTATAGCTTTCCTGATGATTAATAACTGAAACAATTGTGCTCAGCCCTCTGCCCCAAACCTATTGGTGGGGGAAAGTTAAATTAGCTAGGTTTCTTCTAGTTCTTATGCCTCTTTCAGAGAAGTATAATATCCCACTCAATCTTCCTTTCAATGTTGCCTTTTTCCAGTAGAGGAAACTATTCCTCATTGCTTCTTATCGCCCACTTGGAAATCCAGCTGCAAGGACATGTGTAAGTCTTTACTGGTTATTGAATAGCTGGAGTCAGTAAGGTGTAAACTGAAAGTTTCTCACTTTCTCACTTCGGCCTCACTGTTCTATTCTATCTTCTTGTTATTCCTCACTCATTAGAAGACGTTTGAACAGGACTTGAGATTTTCTTTTCTGGTCATTTTTATGTGGATAATAAAGGTTTGTTAATCACATAACACCAGAATCCTGTCTAATTTGTTTCTTTTCATCCCTAGTTGAGGCTTTCATTGCCATAATACTTCTCTTCAATAAAAATATGTATTTATTTATTTTTTTTTTCTGAAAAGTATTTAAGCTTATGAAATATGAAAACATCGGTTAAACAATTTAAATATTTGAATGTCAATATATAATACATAATTAAAGATAACTACAATAATCCCAGCCTGATGGGGGCCCTGCTGGTCATAGAATGTTCTACTTAGGTTACCAGATGGAGAACTGCAATTAGTCTCATTCTACACAAACTTAAGTATTGAAAGCAAAAATACATACTTAAATTTATGTTCTTTTTATTTCCTGTGATCATAAGGTATACCATATTTAGAAACTTTCTGCAGTGTGTTATAGCAATTACTAATATTCATTTCATCAAAGGATTAAAATATTACAAGTTTTGGTAAATATATCTTAATTATAAAAGTAAACTATTAACAGAAATGTGCTTTCTTAAAAGAGATGAAGTCTTTCTTCTTTTCCTTCTCTACCTCCTTCTCTTACTTTTACTTTTTTCAGTTTCAAGGATGAAGGATAATTTAGTGGAAGTCAGCAGCAAATATAAATTGAAGTATTGGTTCATGACAAAAGTAAATTTATTACAACATTCATTGCCATATTTGCAGTGAAACCAAATCAATGACTTTTCATTGAGTAAATCCAAATAAGGTATGTACATGGTTTTAAGGAATAACTGAGTAGAGGAGAGGTTAGTGAGTGTTACTAAGCCATTAAAATGAAATATGTATTCAATGGCCTTTTAGGAAAAGTAAAAAAGTAGAGGACTGTGGATGCTTTGATGATGGGAGTTCTAGCAAATAAGTACAATAATGGTAATTCAATAACAATAAAATAAATTTCTCCACTTAATCTGAATAAATGTTCATGGAAATATAATAATGCTAATTAACATTGCTTTACTCAAGATGTGTTCATTTGCTACCAGTAAACTTCAAATTTTCATTTTTGAACTCAGATAGGCTTAGATGAAATGCGAGTTGACATGGGTATGTATAAACTGTCTTTTTGGGGTCATAGAGTTGTTCCAACCCAAAGAACCCACTGATCAGTTAAGAATGTGTGAGGCATTTGCCTGTCTTGCAAAACAATAGGGATGAAGGGATTCTATGAAAAAAAATCTAGAAATTAAATTTTTATTAATTAATTTATTTCTATTTATATCTTTTACAACATTGTATAGTCTGCATAAAATTTCCACCATCAAGTCACCCGTGAGCCATCCCCATAGTACCTTGTGCCCTTCTCTCCCTGTTTTGATCCCTTTTCCTCCTTCTCACTTGAATAATGTCTTTGATTAATGGTTGCATGCTATTTTTTTATATTATTATTGTTATTTTTTCTCTTGGTCCCTTTTTTGCCTCTCCTATATTACTCCTATAGGTGAAACCATCGATATTTTTCTCTCTGGCATATTTCACTGAGTGTGATCCTTTCTAGCTCTGTTCATGTAGCTGCAACATAGAAATTAATTTCTTAGAATTACCAGTGACCATGTATCCCTTCGGAAGTCTTGGATTACCTCCTGGCATACCTATGTTCCTGCAGTTACTGTTT
>NW_004567111.1:20095687-20136492 GCF_000260355.1 Condylura cristata
GACAGTCCTTTTTCTAGGCCACCACAGATGCAACATATGACTAGATTACATACTATACATAATATTTTTTGCTTTCGCAGACCAAATGGTTTGCTTCTGTCAAGATCTTCCCATATCCACTGGGGACTCAGCTGCCATTCCACAGGGCATGGAGTGCAAATTAGTTATTCAGGCTCCATTGGCAAACAGCAAGAGCACTGTGCAATCTGTTATCCCATCTAAATATCTGTGCACAAACAATCACTTAAACATGATTATAGTTATTTGATGCTACAACTTAATTTCATGATAAAATTGTATGTATTTATTATCTCTTTGCTGGCTGTTATCGGTCTTGTCGCACAAAGAACTTGGTTTGCTCAAAATCAGTTATTCATTATAATTTGCACAACATGCATACCAAATGTGAGATGTTTTGTAGGAAGGTAAAGAGGCCAATAACAGAACTATATTGTGTTTCACTTAGAAAAATGCAGCACAACCAGAAATGTTTAAGAAATAGGTATCTGGATAGGTGCAGAGGTAGCTGAAGTGAGGGGAAATACTCTTTTGAAAAATTCCTTCACCTTGACTGAGACCTACACAGGTAAAAAGATCACACAAAGGCAGGGAAAAAAGTCCATCCTAGTCTAATGGAACTAAGGGAACCACCGAGCTGTCAATTCACTCAGCTGTAGATGTAGAAACAGAATGGAGCCTTTCAATTCTGCTGCCTTCTCCCTGGGGTTAGAGCCCGGTTGCCATGGATATTCTGGATTCCTGCAGCTAATGGGAGGGAGATCTGTAGCCTTGGTATCCTGGGGACCCGCCAAGGGGAAACATGAAATGGAGGCCTGTGGGTGTGGTAGTGGAGGACCGGGAAGCCAGAGGTCATAGGGTCAGTTTCCAGCAGAGTTAAAGCTCATTTTATTTCAAGTCACATTCATTTGGCAATCTATATTTTCCTGGAAAAAAAAAAACAAACAAACAAACAAAATACAAAACAGACCTTTTGTCCCTCCCCTACTGTGCAAAGAGAATCTTCATCTCTTTGAAATGGTTACATCACAGCACTAAATAGTGAATGCTATAATTAGATGTGCAAGGAAGCTTCAGAGAAGGAATTTTTTCAATGTAATTGTTTTTTTGCAAGGGAAAATAATTTTAGTTTGGATCAGAGATGAACTATTTGAAAATATCCTATGAACATAACAAATAAACTGAATGAATGAGAAAGTTTCTTATTCTGCTTTGTTTAAAAATATTATTCATTACCTGGTCCTTTCTTTCCTTCTAGTAACTTACTTCAAAGTCAGCTTTTTCTCTTTTACTTGTGTTTGTCTTTTCATGCTGCCTCAGTTTTTAAACACGTCATAGCTCTATTCTTTCTCTCTTTGGCTGGATAATCACGTACTTTAAGGTTAAGTTCTTGGACAGTGGTTGCTAATCCTGATAAACAGGTAGTGTTTTTGCCTTGACCTTGTGAATCTTCTTAGCAGAGCATTGAAACAGTCATACCATCTTCATTAGATGATTTTAGTGGGTGAAAGTTTCAGCAGTGATTATTCTTGATGGGTTTATCTTCAGACTTTTTCCCCTTTTGCTGGCTGAAGGAGTTACTCCAGTGTGGATTAAATACATCTTAATCATTAATGCTGCCTGATGAGGTAGAGAGATATAGATTGAAATATAGGATTACTCTTGGTGTTTAATGTGGGTCTTCTTGTTTTCAAACAGTCACATAGTCTTTGCTTGGCTCTTACTGTGTAGTTGACTGGGGAGAACAACAGCAAAAGGCCTCCACTAATCCCTCAGTCCCAAGACTTGAAGTGTAGACTTAATATTATCAGCCTCATGGAAAGTATGAGGGGACATTTGGAGACATTTCCTGTGGGCTCAATTTAAGGAAGTGCATTGGTTTGGAATCTTGGAGATTTAGTTTGCCAGACCCAAATGAGCATGTGTCGGCCAAGGAAATACTTCAGAGTTTTGCCAGTTCCCAAAAAGTACTGTGATTTTGCCATTTAAATCTCCTTCTCTCTGTTGACCAGTCCTGTGATTTTTCTTTGTTGTCGCCTTAATCCATCAGAGCTGAATGGATTAAGTACTGGGTAATCGCCTGCTAGCAAAGCTTTTTTTCTCAGCCTCCAAGTTACAGAAAGTGGATGGTCATTTACAAAACTTCATATCCACATATCATAGCTAGTGGTGTAGTCAGTAGCCATTTAAAGACCCTTTCTTCACCACCTTTGGGCTGTTTCCTGGCAAACTTAAGTCTCTAGGTTTCAGACACCATGTAGAGGATTGGAAAACATAACCTGAATTGGGGTAAAAAGTGTGGGAAGCTAGCATGGAGAATTTCTCCCAGTTGTTGATAGTCAAATCATCTCATTCATGCTCTTTTAGCAAGAAAAGTAATTATCATCTGCTGAACTCTAAGTCACCGAGAGAATAAAAGCCTTGGATTCTAGTTCTGGCATTTATAGAAATTAATGCTGCAGACATAGGAAATTCATGAAATCTCAAAAAATCTTACCTTTTTTCATCTTTATTGGGAAGTACTTGACATGCACGATTCAGTAAGTTTAAAGCATAGAGCATTATGGTTTTACTTACATAAATTGTGAAATGATTACCACTGTAGGTTCAGCTCACACCCATCATCTCACATACAATAACTTGCACTGAACTGTAAAATGATGAACTTGAACTATATGATGTTGCAATGCAGCTTCCTGATTTTGTAAAGGAGTGTAATTATATAAAAATGAGGAAGAATTTTCCTCATCTAAAGAAGAAATTAAAAGAAAAAAATGATAGATTTGATAGCACGAAATAGAAAAGTATCTGTATTGCTAACATAATATCAAAATGTTATATAAATAAAATTGTAAGTTAAATATTCATAGACATGTGAAAAGGACTAATGTTTTTGTGTACAATAATTAAAGTCATTAACACTTAAGGGCACAGAGAGACAAGTCACAAAAGTATTGAAAAATATAGGTGAGAAAATGTTCAGCTTCATCAATAATTAAGTAAAAGTAAGTAAAAAGATAGGCTCTTTCTAGCATGCAAGTTAGGAAACAAAAATGTATTTAATGATAGAAGGGGTGTGGTGCAATTAAAGACAGAATTATTTCCTTAACCTTGACCTTTTGAAAAATTGTTGGTCATGTTATAAGTTGCTACATTCTTTCTGCTAGCAATTTTGTTAATTTATAAAGCAATTCCATTCTTAGAAATTTACCCTAAGGAAAAAATACTTGTGTATAACTTTTAGCTCTAGTTCTGTTAATCATTTCAAAATATTGAAAAGATATAAATGTTGGCTAAGTAAAAATAAGGTATATTCACATAGTGGGAAGTTCTATTAGAAGGTAATTTGGTAAGTCTGTATGTGCTTTTCTTTGTTTGAAAAGATGTTTTATGAAGTGTTGCTGTTTGAAACAATTAATTTGTAAAGAACTATGGAAATGATCCCTGAAAGTATAGTCTTTAATCTGTATTAAAATTTTTATTGTTATTTTCTGTAATGGGAATTTATTGCTTTTGATTTAGAAACATCATTTAACATAAAACTTGAAACTCTCCCATTCTAGAGAAATGCATGGTTAAATGATTTCTAAACTACCATTCATCTGTACATACAGTGACAATAATGGCAGATTAACAAATTTATTGTAACAATGTCAACAAAGGCAATACCTTTATAATTCAAGACACAAGCATAATTGATGTTCATTTAGTAAGTTCAAAAACATTTCAGGTGATGTGTGAGTAAGTATTCCTCTTGACAGTACAAGTAGGAAAAGGTTAACGGTGGTGTTCTGTGATTTGTACAAACAATTGCATATGTTGTAGGAGCAAAAATGAAATTTGATTCTAAATAAATTTTCCAAAATCATGTAATGAAGTGCACATCCTGTATTAATATTCACGCAGTGAATGCTGTGAAAGTTTTCATAAGAATATTCTTCACAAAGTTTAGTTTTATCTGTAGTTGAGAGTAAAACAGACACTAGAAGGAATTTAATGGGTGTAAATTCACTCACTGTCTACAGATAATGATGATTTATTCTCTAGTAAAATTTCTCTCAGAACTGGCAAATCACTTTTTTTTTCATTTCTTGTTGCACATATGTACATATTGGATAGATTTTTTTCCCCTTATGTCATTGAGGTAATGTTGGTTTACAACACTATTTGTTTTAGGGGTTATAGCTTCAGAACCTGTGCCTCTGTATATTTTCACACTCTGCCCACCTCCAAAGCCCCAGTAATCCTCCACCAGCCTCCTTTGGAGCCTCTCCATCCCTTGGTACACACTGGTTGCCTTCGTTTTGCAGTCAGATATCAAGGGTTGTTACTGGTTTGGTTTTGTCTGAGCTTTGACAAGTCACTTTAAAATACTCGCTGAAAAGTTAAATTGCCCAGTATGCTGTTCTTTTTAAACAGTAGCAATTCTAATTATTTTATAAAATTTTCACTTCGGAGAGCCCAAGTGTTGCGATGTTATGGCTGTTTCTAACTCCCTGTTACCTTCTGGCCTCCACCCAGCTCCTTATCTGGGAGAGGACCTAGGGTATTTGGAAACTGGTAGAAGGTATATTAAGAGGAGTGAATGGAGTGAGTTGAGGTTGGAGAAGTAGGAGTGGCCAACCATACAAAGCTCCATAGGTGGTATTAAGGAGTTTGCATCTTATTCTAGGTGTAAGGGGAAACTAAAAACTAGATGTTTTTATTTTAGGCAGTCCACTTCAGTTGCTATGTGGGAAAGAGGTAAAAACAGAGTCTAAAAACAGAGTGAGATGGTACTATTACCTACTAGAGTGAGATATAATGGTTACTTGAGCAAAGGTAGAGCTAGAGAGAAGTGAGGGGATGTGAGGGAGATTTTGAAGATAGATTTTATGATGGGTTGGCTACGGAACATGGGTGACAGAGGTAGGTCACAGATACCTCCCACAGTACTAGCTTAATTAACCCAAGGATGAGAAAGGAGCAGAGTTGGTAGGAAGAGTAAGAGTTGACTTAGGCATGGATTTATACAGCCAAATAGAGATGCCAAGGAGATGTTTGTAAATATTGACAAAGAGGACTGGATTAGAAATGCAAATGAAGGAGATATCAGATCATAGGTAATACAGAGGAGAGGTCTCTAGAACTGATCTGCAAATGTAGAGTAAGAGCCCAGTACTCAGTTCAGAGCCCTGAGGCAAACCAGCATTTAGTTGTTAGAAGGTGAGAAGTGTGCCAAAGAAAATAAGAAGCAACAGCCAGAATAAGATAGGAAGAAAGCCAAGATGTTTCCTATCTCTATAAGAATCTGTTTCACATTCTCATCACATTAATCACCCATAAAGATGACAAACAAAGTACAATGTTACAAAAACACTCCTCCACATAATATAATGAAGTTCCTTAATTATTCAATGAAATCATTGCCAATTCACATTAAAAAATTTTCTTTAGGAGAACTTTCTCTATACACACAAACAAAAATTTGGTAGATAATTTAAGAAAATGTTAGCAGAGATTATATCTAAATGATGGAATTATGAATAGATTTTTCTTTCTTCATTTCACTTTTCTAAAATATTTAATTTTCTCTTTTACTAAACATATTAGAAAAGATCATCTATTTATTTACTTTCCTTGTGAGAAAATAATTTTCTATTATTTAGAACAGGGATAATTAATCTGAATGTTATGGCCCCTGTGATTCTTTGATGCATTCCAACTGGTGTTTTGAGTTAGATATTTACAATTTACATGCTTTTCTGCTACCTTCAGGATCTTTCCATACAGATTAATATGGAGTCCCTTATAAATAATATTGTGAGACATGAACACTAGAGTTAAATTATCTGTATTTGAATTCTAACTTTGCCACTTTAGATCTCCGTAACATGACTTATGTTGTAATGAGACTATTAATTCACATCTTGAAGAGTTATTGAGGAGCAAAATTAGATAAAATGTATGAATGGCATGATCCAGTTCCTGGCACTTAGGTTCTTGATATATAATGGTTAGTAGAGCCAGACAACCACAGTGTGACTTCCCTACATCCCCAAGTCACAGTTTGTAACCTATTTAACCTCTGTGTGTTTCACTTTCCTTGTATGACAAGTGAAAGTCTTCCTAGTTCCAACCAGATAGGATCATGACATACTTACTAGAAGCCACCTCTGACTTAAAATTGTGCCTCGGAGTTATTCATAAGTACTCAACAAATGGCACTTTGTATATTTCTCCCATGATTAAGGGCCTTTCAAAGTTTAGTGTCTAGATTCTGTACTCCCCAGGGGGCAAGAGTCATATCTTACTCCTTTTTTATACACAATGATTCATGTATTCAGAAATGTTTATAAATTTGGATTAACATTTCGTATTTTCATTCTCATGACACAAGGCTACACTTAAATTTTTATCCACATTCCCTTACGATGCATAATTACTGATGCCCAGATGATGCTCACCACTTTGTACATCACTGGCCGCTGTTTTTATGCCTGTCAGCACACTTCTGCTCATAATAGTTGAGCTTTTTTCTTACCAACTTACCAAACAAGAGACTCAGGTTTATTTTGAATTCAGCTAATTTCAATTGTATTTACTATAGTGATATTTATTTAAATATAGAATAAACTAAAATTTTAGTACAACATGAATAATTGATTTCTCAGGAAAACTAGATGCATGTTTTGAAACCCTTGATAAAGCGAGTTCTTAAAAATGGCCATCAAGTTAGGTGTGAATAGTGCTACAAAAATACCTTGGGAGAACGATTTGTTCCTCATATTTCCTCACAAATGCTCTTAACTACTCTTTTTACTTTTTAAGAAATACAAACTAGAAATCATAGGCAGATAATAGATATGATTTATGTGTGTGATTTGCGATGCGCATATCTCTGTCAGTGGACCTGTGACAAAAAATGAGATCTTAGCTCAGCATCTAAAAATTGGTGTATGTATATTTTATTATTTATTTATTTATTCAGCCAGAACTGGGGTACAAGCCAGAGGTGCAGGGTTGGTGAGAGGATTCACCAGAGACAGAGTGGGGAGCAGAGCAGGCAGATGGACAAAGTATACTGCTGAGGGGAGCAGCAGGAGGGTCTGGAGAGGTTTGCCGGCCATGTGGATCTCCTCTGGGGTGGGGATTGAACTCCCACTGAAGCAGAAACAGCCACTGAAGCAGCAACAGCCAGCTTGCAGTGCTGCATCCTAACCTGTTGCACCACAAGGGAGGGCCCATATCTGTATTTTAAGTTAGAATATTTAAGGTATAGCTACAGCCTTTTAACATTGTTTCTTGCTTTAACCAGCAAGATTTCATCCTAATTGTGAAAAAATAAGAGGTATTTTAAGAAGTACTTATAGGCATTTGACAGAAATTTAACGAAGTACCTACTGATTATGAATTTCAGCTTAATCACTGCTACCCTTTTGATTTTGAGCAAGTTACTTATCCTCCTTCACTTGTAAGAGGTATTTTTTTTTAATTAATGAGGTTTTGTAAAAATTTAATGAGACCACATATATAAAGTACATAACAGAGTTCCTGGAAGGAAATGAATGCTTAATAAATGTAGTTTTCTGATAACTACCAAGACCTCTCCTAAGCCTTAGATCCACATTTCCAATTGCACATATCCAGCTGCATCTCTTCTAGATACTTCCCCCATTCTCTCAGACTGGGTCTCAAGCTAATTGTCATTTCAACCACTCTTACAAAAATCTGGCCACCAGGTTTTGCATTTCAGAAATTCTCTCCATTCTATTACCTTTTCCTCCACTAGTCCTTAGCCTCCCTTTCTCTGTCCCTCCTCTCCCTTCCTCTCTAATTACTTTGGTTTATTTAGCTTAATAACTCACTTTATTTTCATTACTCAAAAATGGACTCAAGTAAAGTTTCTATTAAAATGCATTCACAGCTATTCATTTGGCTGAAGACCTTGCTACTTTTCATATTACAGTTCCATCTCTCTTCTTTTCAGTCATACCTTGCCAGTGTTATCTTTCCAAGGACCAAATCTGTGAGTCCACCACTCTGCGCGCACATGTAGGGGAATACACACATGTGCACACATCTGCACGCACACACATGCCTTGCTGTTACATACATCTAAGGACTTAGCTTCTTTATCTTCACATCTGAGACCAGCATAGATCTGTCAGAACCATTGTGTTGATTCAGCTACTTCCTTCCTCTCATCTTCCTGATGTTTGCACGATACTGTGTTGTCCTTGTGTGTACTTTTGCATATGGCGTGCACCATCATTTGGAGTATACATTTGGGTGAGACAATTTTTACTGCCCGAGAGTTGTCTGTACCCCAAATACACAGGGTCAGGGGAGCTGAGGGCAGTGTTGTATCTCTGTTGTTATCTGTGCATGTGTGTATACACTGATTTGCACAGCTGTGGGCAGAATGTATTCTGGCATATTTCTCATGGGTTGACTTAGTGTCTTCTCCCTAATTACTCCATATAGGGCCTCAAGTGACAATAACAGCTGCTTATGCAATTAAAACCCTTGGGCCATGAGTGGAGAGCTCAGTTAGGATGACGGAAGGGCACAGAGTATAACACACTCATTGGTTTAATAAGATGGAAAGTATTCAGCTGCTCAGTTACGCAATTCATTTTAACTTGAATGGAGAAATCAAATGAACTGCAGGCAGGTATAATAAGAGCCAAGAGCTCTGACATCCTCAGTGTTCCATGAAACTGGAGATTGCCCTTGTAGAATCACAGGTGTTTTTTGTCCCTTTCCTTTTCTTGGACCATATCTGCAATATAAAATAAATGTTTAGTATATGCTCTAGTAGCTAAGAGGGTATTTTGATTTTTGTCTCTATCAGCAGAAAAATTTGCATAAAAAGTAATGAAGACCTCAGTGGCAGAGGCTAAGACAAATAACCTGCAGGACCATTACAGCACTGATCTGTGTTCTAAATTGCTGGGTATCTTGGCACAAGGAGAGCAGAGATATATGGGTTTGCTGTTTCCATCTCATTTAGACTCATTCGGATAATTTTGATTCATGTTTCACAGAAAAATAGACTGTCCCTGTTTTCCAATATTTTTTGATAAAGACTGGTATGGTGGATTCATTTTCAAATGGTTTCTAAGATAAGGAGAAACAAAGAACAAATTTAACCTTCTTTTAAAAAACCCTCTTTATTTTACCTCTTGAGAGATTTAGGATGTTTTCTTAAAGGCTTTGCGCATGATCTAAGGTAGAGAATGCAAAACTTAAAAGTATAAATTGGCCATTATTACAGCCATTTTAATATTTAAAGCTCCTGGAAAATGCTGCCTGTTATGGTTACACAGAGAGACCATCCTTTTGTTCTACTTGTTGAAGTGGGAGGTGGTAAGTAGAAGTGGGAGGAAAGCAATTACAAAACACTAACCCATGTGCTACATTCATTTTAATTGTTGAGACGTTTTACATTGATATAAATTTACTGAAATACATCAATTTTAATGACTTCTTAAATCCTCTATACATGTGACTGTTGCTTCATGCATTTGTAGCTGTGCTGTGCAAATGTATGAATTATGTAAATGTTGATCTTCCCCTCCTCCCCCTCCTCCAGTGTGAGCTACTCGAGGACAGGGATCAAGTGTTAGTTAGTAATCCATCATCTAGCAGGATCTTGAGCACCATTGGTTTTTCATACTTTCAGTGAAGGAATTAATTTTATAGACACTAAAATAATACCTACAATGTGCAGGGCACTGTTCTAAGCACTTTATATTGATATCTTAGTTAAAATGCTATTTAGTTTTATCCTCATAACAACTGTATTAGTTATTTGTTGCTGTGTAACAAATGATCCTAAAATCAGTGGTTTAAAGCTTCTAGTTTTTTTTCTGGTGAGGTTATAGACAAGATATTTAGGGCTATAGTCTCTGAAGGCATGCCCAGAGCTTGTGAATTAACTTCCAAGATCATTTATTCACAGGCCTGACACGTGAGTGCTGGTTGTTGGCGGAAGACCATTCTTGCCATAACATGGCAATTCATTTCTGACAGACTGGCTATAAATTGGAAGTTCTTACTGTCCTTTCTTGAGGGCCACTAATTTGCATGGGGTTACAGAACTCAGAAAAATGTTTTTTTTTTTTTTAAATTAAATAGTTACTAGCTTAGGATAAGGAATAAAACTCAGAACCAGTTACATAAAAGAAATACATAGGCCAAGGTATGGGGAAACATGTGGCGCTTCTAGAATATCTCAGGACACCGACCTTTTATCTGTTCACAAATTAGAACCTCTTTGAACCCCCTCCTTTTGGATTTTTGTGGCAGACTCATGACATAGCGATTAATCGTTGGCAATGATGACTGACTCCTTTCCAATCCCTCTTCTCTTCCTGAAGTGGGAGCAAGGAGAGACTTAAAGTTCCAAACCTCTCATTGTGGTTGTTTCCTTTAGCCCTGCATTCCGAGGGGGCTTTCCAAAAGTCACTCTCAATAGCATAAACTCAAGTGTGGTGGAAAGTTGCTTATTATGAACAACAAAAGACATCTGCCGCCTTCCTCTCTCAGAAATTTTTTCAGAATGGAGGACAAAACTCAAATATTATATAAAAAAGGTGCCCTTCTTGCTCTAACAATTTAGTAAGTTTCTGGAGTTTTGAGAGTTCTTTGCCATGAACAGGGGCAAAGACCAAATATATATTCCGTAATGTAAACCGCAGTATCGCAGCTGGTCATTGGGAGACATGGTTACCAAACGTGTCACTGGGAGGCTGGTTACCAAATGGAGTATACGAAACAGGTGCTTTCTCTATATCCATTTTATAGTTAGGGGAAGGAAGACACAGAAAGGTTGAAAATTGCCGTTATGGTGAGGACTAAATGAGATACAAACATGTAGGATGTGGTACATTACATGGCACGTGGTAGAATGAATATTTAATAAATATTAGCTGTTGTATTTTCTGTAAACCAGAATAATTGCCATTGGCAGTTGCTTTCAAATTTCAATGAAGATGGCAAATTAATAATAGTTTCAGTTGGAAAATGAAAACACACTTTGTGGCTGCTGAGAGGAAATGTGCAGGATATATGGCTTGACTTCCAGGGTTCATGCCCCCCTTCCTCCATCCTCAAGGATACGTCATCTTCGAATCCATCTCACATCTTTACAGCCTCTGCTTCCACAGTTACGGTGCCTTCTCTGCCTGCCTAACCTTGTGCCTCTCTCTTATGAGGACCTTTGTGATAACATTACATCTACCTGGATATCCAGGATAACCTCACCACCTCAAGATTCTTAATCACATCTTCAGAGTCTCCTTTGTCATATAAGATTTCATTTAGAGGTTCTGAGAATTAAGATATGGCCATAACTGTGGAGTTATTTTTTTTAGCTTCCCACATGATATATACTTTGATTTTGTTTGAATCGATACCTCTGAACCCTTCCTGGCAGGGGAAATTGAGCCCATCTGCCCTTCTTTCCTAGAGGTGATTTAAAGTTTCTTCTATTTCCTGACAATGGGCCACGCCCATTTGCAAAGCATTGTGGGAGGGAAGCCTGTAACAGAAGCCACACAGGACCCAGCATCAGAGCCTGAGGTTTTGCCCATACTCACTTCTTTCTAGTCACGGTACCTTGGGCAGAAAACTTACTGTTTGAAAATAATTGAATTATGTGGTAACTAAAAACACCTTCCCTGTTCACCTCGGAGTGTTCATCAATTACATAATAAGGACACACTTGGTAAGATGTACAAAGCCAAATAAACTGCGGATACCACTGGTTATCATGGCGTGCTCTTTTGAGGGTTACCTTAGATAGATTGCCTAGGAGTAGAGCAGACACAGTGGGCTTAGTGGGATATTTTTTTTTTAAAGATTTATTTATTTATCATACAGAACTGGGGTACAGGCCAGAGATGCGGAGGGTGAGAGGATTCACCAGAGACAGAGTGGGGGCAGAACAGGCAGATTGACAAAGTACACTGCTGAGGGGAGCAGCGGGCGGGTCAGGAGAGGTCTGCTGCACTATGTGGTCACCTTCGGGGCAGGCGGGAATCGAACTCATGCGGAAGCGGCTTTAGATTCTCAGTGCTGTGCTTTAACCCGCTGCGCCACCAAGGAGGGCCCTTAGTGGGATATTTTTAAAGACCCCTCTTTCCATGGCCAGCTCCTGAGACCTTTTGAGTCCTGGTCCACACCCTCTTTGCTGCCAGTGAGTTTCCAGCCACCACACATGTAGCTCGCACTGTTGGGAACACTGGAAAGGACACACTCCACATTGAGGGACCCTGTAAGTGGGCAGGACAGTGAAAGGGGTGTAATTTTTATTTCATGCCTTTGTGAGTCACAGAATTTTCTACTCCTGAGCCTGCCAGGAAATTGGAGAGATGTTCCAGCCAGAAGATGCTTATAATCTCTTAGGAGCTCCCTTGCCCTAATTAAAAAACAAAACAAATCAAAAAACAAAAACTATTTTCATTTGTGAGGGTAGGTTTAAATAGAATGTTAATCAAGTCAAAATGTTATTAAGTGGCTTTTTGGAGGGAATTCTGTGTTGACTGTTCCTTAGAATTCATTTTTTACTTATTTATGTGTATGTTAGAATATAGGCATGTTGGGTTCCAGTGGAGATGTGTTAGGTAACTAAGTAATCACAGGTGGAGTTATAAAAATCACCGGATAGGCTCAGTGGAAAATCTTCCATTGTGATCACGTAGTCTTGGTGTCTGCCATCTTTTGTAAAAATGCCTTTGAGCTGCTTTGTGTGTGCCTGGGGCTGGGCCCTGACAGAACCCAAGGACTTGCATTCAGTTATGCTTCAGAGCCAGTAGCTACAAATAGAAGATCCCCGGGCACCCTCTCCCCTTTACTTCTCTTCTCCAAATGATTGTACAGTGAAGGCCTGGAATCCTGTCATCTGAGATAACGAACTGATATGGAGTTAGAGAATGGCCCCGTGGAATCAAAACCTTTTGGACTGGGAAAAGCCCTTTAGCCTCTTCATTTCTATGTAGAGCCTTAGAGCTTTCAAAGAGGCTTTTCACCTCTTTTCAGCCAGGGTTCATTTTCTTAAAAAATCATTATTGATTTGTCTTAACAATCAGCTAGTTTTCTATCGCTGTCAATTTTTCTGCCTCTGAATCTTTCCTGTTCTGAGACACTGCGGGGGTTGGTGCTTGGTTCAGCCTCTTGCCAGCAGCAGGCCTGTCTCCTAGCCCACCAGGCCACACACCACAGTGACATCAATCACCCAACAGGAGGTGGCTACAGATGACGCAGCCTCTACCCAATCAGTGTCTTAACAAAAGATGCAGAACTCTTTGAATTGGCAGGAAACAACCTGAATTTCACCTTGTTGTCCTTGAAGTGGAGATTCATAGAACTATTGCTAAATCTCTTTCAAAGAGGGGAATTAACTGCCTGCCCCAAAGAGGGAGTCCGGGAGACTCCTGCCCCTCTGTTCGTTTGTCCTTCCATATAAAGGAAGGTTGGAAAACACATTCTTCATAATCTTGAACAATCATACAAAGATGTGTGTGGGAAAACTACTGATCTTTTAAAAGGCTGCTTTCATAGTGAATGTCAACCCTCCATTTTTCAGGGAGCAAAAAATTCTTGATGAGAATGTTCCTGATCCTTGGATTTTCCCCTCTTTTGCTAGCTAACTTTGAGAGGTCTTAGTTCTCATTAACATGTCTCTTTCATGCAAAAAAGCGAAAGCAAGAGATTTTATTCAATCAGATAATTTTATTTTGTTTTGCAGTAGATGACGTATGTACAGATAGAAGATGTTCATTTAGTCTGTATCCTCTAACAATTTTGTATAGAGATTTATAAGAAAGTTAAGCCACATTTCTGTTATTATGCACTCGGTAAAATTAATTGGCATATATTGTTTGCCAGAATTCTAGTGCACCTGAGAAGTTATCTATCTCTAACTAAAGTACTCAACAAACTTAAGCCAAATGACCCAACTCCACTTTGTGTGCATAAAGGTCCCATTTTCTTAGTGTAGCCTTTGCAAGCCTGAGGTGGTTACCCCTCAGAATAGTGAATGCATTACTTATGGACAATTCATTGTATGAATTGCAGAAAAAATTATGTCCTTTCTGGTATAAAGTGATGGAGATGCGCTGCTATGGAAATTATGATGGAGATGCGCTGCTATGGAAATTAGTTTTAAGGGCTTTTAAAATAAAACTAGGAGAATTAATTAGTACCCAGGTGGACTACCTACCTTACTTATTTTCTGGATTGATTTTACTTTGGGGCTTTCTGAAAAATACAAGACAGTCTTAAGACTGAACATCAAAGCACCTAATGGACTTGCCTCAATAAGGGGAAATATGCATGTGTTAGTTTACAAGTGACTCTAGTCAGGGCTGTGAAGGGGTTGGGATGGACATGGCCAGCTGAAGAGAAGAAGCCATCAACCCCAGTGCTTAGTAAACCTATTTGAATCCCAAAAACATCACCTAAGCAGGCACAGCTCACAGTAAGATGAGAGGGACTAGCCAAGCTTAGGGGGGTAAGAAGAGATTCATTTTCACGATTAACTATGGAGTATAGCATGTTGCATACATTTAATTCAGAATCCTACATTTCCTTACTAAGAATTCAGCTAGTTATTTGGAAATTTAAAGCTACAACTGACAAAGTGCGTTGGATGCATTTATTAATGCTTCATTCATGCAGAACAGGAATGTAAAAGAAGCCATTACCAGGCATGGTTTAAAAGAAGTTAAGGATCACTGAATTGATCACAGAGTACTATTCTCTCAAAAATTGGGTGCCATGTTGTGTATATAAGCACTCCCATCCCAGAGGACTTGGGCACCTTGTATTTTTTCTTCAACCAGGCCTCATTCATTCTGGGATGACAATAAGATAATCTAGTGTTGTACAGAATTTTGTTATTTGTCAAGATAAATGGTGGTTTTGTCATTAGTTTTAGGTTGTGACTCCAAAAAGACTATCCCGATCTGTTTCTTGTCTTTGATCCTTACTATTAGTGTTCCTTCCATTGTCCTGTGCTACTCTGTGATGGACTTGTTGGCGATCTGCTTGGACTGGAAGAGGCTCATTGTGGAGAGTTCTAACCTTTTCTTCACACTTGGTGAGTATTCGATAATCAACAAGTCTTCTGAAGAAAACACTCAGAGGCAAATCTTGACTCTAAGGTACAGCTCATTGCACTTCATTGCAAACAGTTCTCGAATGTTTGATATAAGCTGGCATAATGTTCCTTGGGTTGCACCTATCCATCTAGTATCTGGCACTATGCTGGGGCCAGCAGGGGTGTGGTGAATATTTGTCAAATGGAAGAAAAGGTAGTTAATGAATTCTGCCCATTTTAGAAACTATGTGCAGTAACTGACACTCATAGGAAGTAAAAAAAATAGAATTCATGTGTCCTCTCGTGCAATCCATGCTGACTGCCCCCAGGCTGCCAAGCCTCTTTGATGATTGTTTGTGCCTTGTTGTACTCTGATCTCTTCTTTGGAAGCAAGTGAACATAATTTACCCCTTGCAATATAGCTGAATTAAGTGAAATTATGTGTTCTCCTCTGTTAGGGAAATACTGGAGTAAACTCTATTAAGTGATTGCATTTAACTGTAGGACTTCTCAGGGGGCATTGGCACCAAATATGCATAGTGACTGTCTTAAAACAGTCATGCCATTGATGGTATTTTCAAACTTATTTGACTTTTGGAGCCTGTTCTTTCTTAGAGCACTTTGTGCAGAGTTGAGTTCTACCACACACCTTTTGAGACGCTTTGTGTTTGTCCTACCAAAGGAAAGTGATTATCCCAACAGTACACAGAGATAACTGAGCTCAGTTTTACTTTCTGCTGAGTTGTTGTTAAGGAGAAGTCAACTGTCAGTTATTCTCCTCGAAGGAAGAAAATTGAATCCAGTGATAACTCTGGTAAATGATAGGAAACCAGCGCCCTAGTGTTAAGAAAAGCAAGATTGCCTTCTAGCAGCATCCTCCACACATGACCAGTCTCAAAGCCAACCTGATGCTGCCAGCCCAGTGCTGGGGAGATTCCCATGGAGCAGATGGTGCTGCCTGGAGAAAGTGGCCCACATCCTGGCACCTGGCCTCATAAATGCAGTCCAGCAGAACTTTAGTGTTAAGCAAAATGTTCAGGGAAAACGCTGGCAGTAGGCTTCCTGCTGCAAGTGCTCCAGCACCGCCCATTCTTTTTTTTCTTAAAAAGGGACTTGTACTCTCCAAAATCATATCAGAAATATGGAAGGCAAATGGTGGCCTTTAAAACAACAAACTTAAGGACGCAACATTATTAGTAAGGATGGAGGCCCCCCTTCAGTATTTGGGCTTCGACTGGCATTTCATACGTGTGTGTGGAGGAGGCTTTCTAAGTTGTTTCTCTAACTTCAGTACCCCATCAGTAACAAGGTCTCTTTCCTTGCCCGACTTTGTGAGGCTCTTCTGTGTCTTCTGGGGTCTGTGTATAGCATTGCAAATCTAGTTTTTGAGGAGTAGTTTCAGACAATTATTATATGGTTACTAAAAGCATACTTGTAAGGATTTTTGAGAAACTAAAAAAAAAAAACAGTACTTTCAACAATAGTGGTTGAAAACACAAGTATTGAAATCAAATGTGTGGGACAAAAGTTGAAGTTTGTCTCTGTCTCGCTTGAATTATAGGAACTATAATTTTCTCAACTGTAAAATGAAAATACTGGTGAGTATTAATTGAACAGTTACCGTGTACTACGTCTTGTTCATACGTGTTACAGTTGACCTTCTAAAGGCATTCCATATTTACAATCCTTCCCTTACAATGTTTATTTGTAACTGCAAAATCAACACTCCTGGTGTTTTCAAGATCATTTGTAGACATTCACAGAGGGGTGAAAATGTAAGACACCTGAAATTTGCAGCTCTCTTGCTGTTCAGCTGTGATACGGAGGCAAGCAGAGGATGGAGACAGCAGGAGGAGACGTAGTTAGTGTAAGAAGTTCAGGCTTTGGGGCCAGTGGGGGAGTGGGGGGGGGTTAAGTCCAGTTGGAGCAAGCATTAGTGGGATGACCTCAAGTTAGTTCAAACTAGTCACTTATACCTGATCTCACTTTTTCTTTTGCAAAATAAAGAAAATAGCATCTAGCAGGATGAGTTGTTGTAGGATTGATTATTATAATTTGGAAAAAGTGTGTGTGCATGTGTGAATTCCCCCTAGCAGTAATGAGTCAGGACTCCCTAAGGGAGTGTTCCGGTGACTTTATAGAATCTAGTCACCTCGGATAATGAGAATTGGATGCACTTGCTCAGGAAATCAAGGGATTGGCTTTCCATTTCTCAACTGGTGGGGTGCCTGGCAGTGTGGGTGATATGTGGAGGAGGCTCTGCCCATGGTGCTGGTATTGGTTAAGCTGGTAAGCTGGAAGCCCACTTCAAGTGTTCCGTGTGGGGCTGGAGGAAGTAGGCAGCAGCCACAGAGGGCTCTGGCCACCCTGTTGAGGCACTCTGGGGCAGTGGAACTTGGGCACAGCTGGCTACGGTGAACTGGGCCATGTGAGCATTTGTGGCTCTCCTCTACCCAAACAAGTCCTCATGGTACTTCTGTGCCAGGAGCAAGAGTGCACCTGGCTGTTCATACAGTCGAGAAGGTGTCACATGAGTGAGTGATGGGACTGGCTGGGACCTTGGAGGTCAAGGGACAGCTGGAACTGGTGCAATTACTCCTTGAGATCATGGAGCCTGAGGGTAAGAGTGGCATCAAGTGTTGGGGTCACCATGCTTGTATATCTTATATCTTCTATGACATACAAATTTTGGGGGTGCACAAGTTCGTCCACATACTAAGAAACTGCTGCCACACTGGCACACTGGTACAGCAATGCAGCTGAGTTCCGCTTTCAGTGGAACTGGAGATTGAAGAAGGGAATATGAAACCTGAGGCCCTTCCTAACCTTTCCCCTTAGATTTCCCACTGTGTTCTAGGTACAAGATTCTTTGTTACGTTTGTCCTCATGCAGGCCACCGCATGCCTCCCACTGGGCCTTTTCTTTTGTTCTCTGATGGGCCAGCTCCTTCATCCTGCAGGCTCAGCAGCCCAGCCTAAATGACTTCCCCCAATCTGCTCCACCAATGCAGCTTTGTTCTCGGCCTAGCATTTATCATCTCCTGAAACTGACTCACCTGTTTGTTTACTTGCTTACTGCCTATTTTCCCCTCTCTTGTATGTGACATCCATGACAGCAAGGACCTTCTCTGGTATGTTTGTTCCATTCCTGCTATACTGCCAGTCATATATCAGGATCTTAAAATTATTTGTCCAATGATGGGAACCATTACCCAAATTTCAAGTTGTTTCAAATACAAAATGGGAAGGGGTCCTCTTGCAATGAATGTGATCATATACACTAAAACAAAATTTCTCTTTGTGATTAAGCTTTGCAATTAAGCATATAATTTGCAAGAAATATTTGAGTTATCCTTTAGGAATTTTCTGTCACTTTCTGAAATGTCAAGGCATTTTACTCAACTTGTGTACTACATGATTTAGTCTACTCTGACTATTGTCTAGGATAAGAAGAAGGAATTAACTGCTAAGATTAAGATTTAAGAAAGTGAAACTTTATTAGATCATAGATATCAACATGCTAAGATTTAATGATTTGAATTCTGGACCAAGGTTTACTACAGTGAAACATTCCATTCTGTATGTGCCACTCACCAGCAAAGTATTCCTAAGAAATTATTTACTGAGTGCTGAGAGTGCAATTAATTCTATACAAAACATTAAGGGAGAGTAGTCTGGTTTGATGGCTCTTCCTTCTGGACAGAAAACACAAAACAATTAAGGTGGCAAAGTACAGCAATTGAAAGAAACAATTTAAAAAGGTACAAGTCTTATTAGTTGGCATTCCTCTTATTTGTACCGAACATCTAAACAACTGATACTATTTACTTTTTGAGATACAGAATTGGATTGCTCCATCTTTGAATCTCATTAATATTTCAGTGGCTGACTTTGTTTTACTTTGTAATCTCCATTCTATAGATCATTATGTTTTGAGAACTAAGCCTTGTGTGCACACGAAGAGAATTAATAAAGTCTGCTACCAAAATCTGTAGCTTATAGTATATTTATTTTTTCCCACAAACTTTCATTTAGCTTCTTTGGACTAGATATGCAAGAAAGAAAACAAAAGATATATGCAATCTATGTAAAACCAAATTCTAGACTCATTCTACGATTTAATTCCATCTCTTTATATCTCTTGTTATGGTGACAGGCCTTTACTAACTTAAATTAGGTTCATAAGTAAGCCAAAATATACTTTTTTAAAATAAAAGTAAGCTGTGATTAATTGTAAATTATAGGAAGCAATAATTCTTTCCTATCAGCCTCTTGAAGTGATAAAATGGTAACATAAATTGAACATTTATTTTGTGATTTTTAAAATGCATTTTATGTTATAGGGAAGTGGAGTAATAAATATAAAAAATTTGAGTGAAATATTTATATTTTAGGAAATCCAACCAGGAACATTTCCTTGGATACAGATTTGAACCTTCCTCTTTATGATTTACTTACTGAGAAGTCAAGAATTGGTATTTCACTGATTTTCTTTATTTTTGTCTGAAATAATGATAAAAGTACAGCAGTAGAAAGAGTTAAGAACTTGGGGGAAAAATTCCTTCCCTGAAATGAAAGGGATTTGAAAGGATAGGAACATTAAGAAACTTAAGCCTTTTCTTATTTTTGCGTATCAGAAATCTGGGGCTAATGTCCAAGGTGTACAAAGAACTCATGTACCTCAACAAAATGAAAATTAAGAATCTAGTAAAAAGGAAAAGGGACAGGAGAGCTAAATAGACACTTCTCTGAGGAAGAAATACAGGTGGCCAACAGGCACATGGAAAAATGTTCATTATTACTTACCATCTGGGAAATGCCATAATGAGATACCATGTCACTGGTGTGGTAACATACATCTGAGGAGGTGTGAACTTGTTTCCCTAAACCATGTACTGTGATGCAAAACAATGTGCCCTTAATTAAAAAAAAAGGTTTTCTTACTCTAACAATTCTTGATAATCATAGGCAACATCCATATGAAACACAAAATAGCCAGTTAATACAATCAGCTTAAACAAATAACTGATTCATTTTAATTGCTAAATTATTATTGAATAAAAAAATTGTAGTTTCATTAAATTGAGTCACTGGTTAAATTAGTAACAACAGCAGTTAAATGGTTTTACTCATAAGTTCACCAAGAGTCTCTAATATTTCCCGACTCCACCTACATGTTTTATATTATATCTTTACTGCTGCTGCTTCTCCTCTGAGAGGTTCTGCTGTTGCTGGTGTGTCTGTGTCTGTGTGTTTATGTGTGATTGAGAGACAGAGAAAGACACAGAGAGACATCACCTTTTCTTAGCAAGCCCCATCCAAGGTGTAATGTAAGCTCTTCTAACTTATCTTGTATGGGTGATAGATATCAAGATACATATTTGTTCCAAAGTTGTTGGAACAAGTGAAAAAGCCTAATAATTACACAGGTTTTGACTCACTCCCCGATACCCACCCCCATATCTGCCAAGTGACTGCCTTCTCTTTGTCAAAAGAAGAATTAATTCTACTTGCCTCTCTACCTGTCAGAATTACTCCTGGTAGTTTAAGACTTGGAATTCCCAGGATTTCCAGACTCAGAAAAGGGTGATAAAATTATCTCATTTCTATCTAAACCTCACTCAATTTCTCATTTCTCTATTATGGTAGACTTCTCAGCAAGACCGATTTTGAGACCTCTTTTTCCCAGAGAAAACCCTTCACTCATCCTTAGGAGGCTGTTTTGACTTTGAGCAACACAATTATTCAAAGCCATCAATAACCGAGTCTATCCCATTGTATATATATTCATTATCTTCTTTATCCATTCATTTGTTTTTGGAAAATTTGGTAGTTTCATAATTTGGCTATTATAAATAGAATTACGGTGAATATAGGAGTGCTTATATGCTCTTGAATGAGTGTTTTTATGTTCATGTAGATATCAAGGAGGGCATTGGCAGATCATATGGCAGATCTGTTTTTAATATTTTGAGAACCCTTCATATTGTTACCATAGGGACTGGACCATTGTGCATGTCTACCAATCATGTCTGAGGGTTCCTTTTTCTCCACATCCTGTCAACACTTGTTACTTCTGATCATTTTGATATGGGCTATTCTCACAGGTGTGAAGTGATATCTTGTTATGGTTTGACTTATATTTTCTTCATTACAAGTTATGATGAACATTTCTTCATATACCTGTTTGTAATCTGTGTCCTCTGAGAAATGTCTATGTAGATTGACCATAAAGTTGGTTACTCTTCCAATATAGTGTAGGATACCTAATAAAGCTTGTATTTTGATCCTATATGCCAGGAAACAAAGATATTTATTGAATTCATAGAATCCTAAATGCTGATTTTAACTTTCGATTTGCAATCAAAATTACTTTTCACTTTAGCAAAGTATGGTGATGAGTCACATCCAAATGTACTAATATTGCGTTATTAAAAGATAACTGGGTAAGAGTTGTTGGAACAAAAATAGAACACTAGGACATAAGTAGTAAAAATATAGCAGGAAATGTGTCACTGTATATCCAGTCAGGGGATTATGTCACACAACCACCCCCATGCCCAAAAACCTGAGTCTACATTCTTTATAGCCTACAAAGTAAGTTTCTAAGTCTAGAACTCTGATTGTGATAGGTAGAAGCAATTTAACTGGTTTCATTTGCAATCAAGAAGGTGCCTTGAACAGTCTTGGATTCCTTTAAAGTAGAGTGGAGGTGATTCCCCAGGCATATCCATCACTTACAAAAACTCAATTGTAATTGTGAATAAAAACCAAAGAAATCCCTTTTTAAGTCCTTTGTCTCTGCTGTATTCAGTGTTCAACGACGATATATCTGACCTGGCTTTAAGAATGCTGGAATTCCATATATTCTGCGGGTTAAGGATATTTTCAGCTCTAGCAGATTCAGAAGGACATATCCTGGGCTCATTTGCATTCTCACATCCAAGGCCATGAATGGAAGCCACATGGAAAATAAAAGGGTTGAAGGGCACATCTTGTGTGCAAAGTGGTCAGTAGGTTAAGTAAAAGGGAGTTCTGAGACTTCTGGAAACAGATAAAGAGGCAAAGACATGTGCAATCTAATTAACGATGACAGGTGTTTAACAGGGACTGTAGTTTTCTTCCTTCCTTAGCTTCCTGGCCAGCAGGAGAGACATGTGGCCTGTTGGAACCCTGCATCAATCTCATCCTTGGTTGTGGAAGTTTAGTACCCAACCTTTGCCTACAGCACTTCCAGAAGGTACTTAGAGAGGAGGCCAGTTTATGGGATTTGGTTAAGAAATATTTATTAGAACAAATTAAATAATGACAACTGACTGTTACTGTTTACTGCTGTTAAGTGTTTTGTAGACTTTGCATTTAACTTTCACAACACCCATGAGGTTGTCTGATGGGATTTTCTTTTAAGATGGAGAAATTATTACAGAGGTTGAATCATGTCTCCTTAATGAGATGTAGGGTTGAGATTTAAATCTAGATCTGATTTCAAATCTTAACAACCAAGATCTACTGCCTCTCAATGTAGCAACTAGACAAGTTAATGAACTCATCACTTATCTGATCTCAGGACAGACTTCTCCCACAGTCCTTTCAGCTGCAACATAGGTTTCTGGGGCTTAATTCTGTTCTTGGGTTGGGACCAAGAACAAGCCTGGGCAATTAATTAAGAACCACATGTAGTCAAAGGGAAAATAATTCTTCTGTCACCCACACTTCCCAGAAAAAAATGGTTTCAAAACTGATTACAACTTTGAGTTTTAATAAGTCCATTAATATAGTATTTGAAAAAAAATAATTTTAAGACCATAATATTGTCTTTCAAGTGAGAATTGAATGACTATGAAGAGAAAGAATGTTACTGTTAAAGTTGTATTATAGTTGCAAACTAATAATATTAGTGAAAGCTAGAGAACTTTTGGAGATGGATAATGCTTTTAATCCTAACATGTAAGCCTTTCATTATGATCCCAAACCTCTCACAGTGAAAAATAACTGCTGCTTCTCTGTAATCCACAGAAGCAAATCTTTCTCATCAATTATGTACTACTTGTTGTCATCTTTTGTAGTTGTAAACACGTGTCTCCCTCCTTGCTAGTAGAATCAGTTTTTCTCACATGTCCAGACCTTTCCTAGTAATTGTGATTACCTTAGTTGTTTTATCAGAGTTTAATTCAGGGCATGTCAGATGACTATTTTGAGTCATTGATATAAAAGAGGGAAGTTTTTTGGGTGCTTCTGGCTATGGTTTCCTTGCTGTTAAAAAAGCAAAGATACACAAGGCAAGGTATGCTTTTCTTTCAGTAGATGATTTTGTGTCTGGATGTGATTACTGGAGTGGTGACAGCCACTTTGTGTACCCTAAGGGAGTCATTCTGAGAAGATCAGTGAAAAGATGGGCAAAACTGGCCCCTGGGGTTTTGAATTCTCTGTACTGATGTCAACAGAATGTGTTAATATATGAAATAAAAATACATCCTTGCTTTGGATCATAATTTCCATTTTTCTATTATATGATACTCAAAGCATCCTGATTTATAAGACTTTTCTATTCCTAGTATCATTTAAGCACACTTATGTTATAGGGGACACTTGTAGTTATTTGACAATATCCTTAAAAAATGACCACCTGTTTTCTTTTATTCATCATTCTGTTAATTATGCATTCCCATAGGTAAGTAGATGATAAAATGATAAGAACACACCTCTGCTAAAAACAGAATAAGAAATTCAAATGACAGTGCAAAATAAAAACATAGGTTCTGACATTAAAGGATAATATAAATTTTATATGATATTCATAGTCAGGAAAAGTTAAATGATATTTACTCTTCCAAACTGGGAAAATTGCCTTTTTAGTAAAGTTATTTATTCAGTCCTCTGCTAATTAGCATTATTGCACATTAGCATTTAGTGTTTATTAACATTATACTGGGGACTGTGCTCATACCTAGATTTTATACTATGTAGTCTTTGCCTTGAGAAGAGTATAGTAAAACAGGTGAAAATAAATAGATGTTGTTTATATATTTATTAGCAATAAATTATTCCCAAATATAATGTCTTGAAACAGTTATGTCAGTTTCTAGGTCAGGACTGCAGGCATGGTTTATGCGGATCTGTGCTTCAGTGTCTCTTGCTGTGCTGAAATCAAGGTTTCAGCCAGTGCTTGGTCTTCTCTGAATTCTTGACTAGAGAAGGGTCCATTTCCAAGGTCATTCACATGTTGCTGGCAGAATTCAGTTCCTTCAGGGCTATTGAATTGAAGCTTCATTTTCTCGCTGGTGTTTAGCCTCAGTTCCTAGGGATGTGAACCTCTTTACCATGGTATCTTCATCTAAGTGTGCGGCTGAGAAGGCCATCAAGAGAGGTGGATGTCACCACCTTTTGTAAATGAAATCAAGAAATAAAGTCCATTACTTTTTTACTCATTGTAGAAGCTATTTATTTTTGGATAGCTTACTGTTTATTTATGTCTTTTCCAACAACTTATTCATTTGTGGTAACATTGGTTTACATCACTGTATGATTCAGAGGAATAGGTTCATACCTTCTCAAATGTGAGTCACTTTTGCTGTATCCTGTGCATTAGAAGTATCAAAATAACCAATACCCAAACTGGGAATCATTTGGGATCTTCTAAATCTACCAGTCTGGCTACTATTTTTATATGTGTGTGTGTGTGTACACACACACACACACACACACACACACATATATATATTTCAATATATAACCATGGTTATGCATGCCAAGTAAATAAGAAAAGCTAGTAATGTCTAAAGGAAAGAACCAATTCTTACTATAGGCACAGAGAAAATAACACAGGGTAAATAGTTGGGTGTAGGCCCAGACTACATGTCTTATTTGTAATCTAGTTTGTATGACACACACATATTTCATAATGGGAAAACTTGGAAAATTTCTGTTCATAGCAAGAGGGTCTTTAAAGTCTTATGAATGGAAGATTCACATGGGATTTATAAGATAGAATGGAGAAAAGTATAGAGCTAGAGGAAGGAAGACAGTAGTATTGAGAGTGGAGAATTATGATTGGACTTGTCTTTGGCTTATGGGAGTGCAAGGAAAAGGATATTCGAGAGACAGTGACACAAAAGAAGTGGTTTTGGGGTAACTGAATGGAGAGTTAACAGAAAAAAGAGAACTTGAATATAACTCATTTGACTCTGGAAGCCTGGGCTAGGCCTGTTAATGAAACAGGAAAATCAAGAAGTAATGGGATGGGCGGTAGGGGATGATAAGAAGGAGCAGCTGCAGTTTGAGGTGAGCTAGGGAACCCATTCAATTGCTTCTCAGAATATGTTTATCTCTTGACCAAACTAATATGAACAAAATCTTGTTTTAGGGCAAAGGAGTGAAAAAAAATCTCACCAAACCACACTTAATATCTGCTACTCTAGATGACTGTAGAATATATTACCATCATCAGTGCAGTGCTGGGATTTTGTTTCTCAAATTCCCCAGGCTGAATTCCTGCCTAAGTAAATAGCCATCAGATGGCATTATGGGTCAATTTATCATTGGGTATTATAGATAATCAATTTACAAAGCATTTGGGAAAATTTTCCTGTAGCTGTTTTATTGGCTACTATTAGTGTCACATGTCAACCATCTATTATTTTGGATTTGCAACGGCAGCTACTCTTTTACAAGAAATCTAATCAATTTGGTGCACAGAGGCTTATTATGGAGGTAAAATTCACACAACGAGGAAAGCTTCTTTTGTTCCAATGAGGCTACAGCATGGCTTAAGTTTCCATTAGTGTAGCAATATATAGTGACCATTGTACATAAGTAGGCAGAACAACTCTGATCGATAAACTCGGACGGTTTAATTTAAGAGTATGTTAGAAAATGAGAAAAATGAAGTTTTGGAAAGCAACATTTTGTCCTTACTGTTGTAACACTATACATGGAAACAATCATCTCAGCTTTTTATGAAAGGCAAAAACTACAAGCCAAACTACACAAACTCCCAAGACTCCAGAGCAGAATGAGTGCCAGGACAAAAGTTGAGAGCAAATTTATCCATCTTGTTCCCAGGCTGGTAACAGAGTCCATGTGTTTTTTGGAACTTTGCCTTAGCCAAAGCCAAGAGTCTCTGGAATATGTAACATGGGAAGGTCTTAAAGGAAACGTAGCAACATGACATAAAATGAAACTATTAGGATGACATTTAATTTGTAGTTCTTGACTTGCTTTTAGTTATGTGAATTGATTGGCGTGCAAATAACAAAAAGAGGGTAGGGATTTAGAAATGGCCGGGAAAAGGTTCAAACAAGATTTTGGGTATAGATGAAGGTATGGCTGAAGATAAAAAGTTTTCTTGAGAATTTCTGGATAGGAGCCCACACCACAGCAGGCTCTGGACTGGGAGGTGCAGGAAGCCAGCAGGGGACTGACTACCTGGTCAGTGTGTGAGGGTTTCAGGTGTGTACGGGGGTTTACTTGTTGGGATGGTGCAGGCAAATTATAAGATAACAGAAGCTGGGGGCAGGTCACCACTGTGATCACCGGAAGAACAGAAAAGCTGCCTAGGAAAAGGAAGTAGTTTTGAATACCCCTGAGTTGGGGCTGCTGCATGATTTCTGGTGTTATAGCATAAAGCAAAGCTCTTTACTCACTTTGTTCAATCGAATACCCTTGCTCCACCCAATTCTTGTGCAATTATCTGTGAAGTTGTAAAGATTAGAATTCACTATGTTCTAAAACTCTTCCCTTAATATCATTGAACAAAATGTAATAGCCAATGGACTCATATTTTCAAGTGAATTTTGCTATGTAAGGGAAATATTGTTTTAGCGGTGGAGAAATCTCATTTTTTCTTTATTCAAAATTTCCTAATTATTTACAGAGTTTAAAGTGGTGAAATAGACATGAAAACAAATGGGCTCACTTCACTGAGGGGAAGTGCTCATTGCTCATGGAGGGGAATCTGATCAGCATTGAAGGCTTCCAGTTGTGACCTTACACTATGTTTTCGCTAAGTTTTCTTCTACAACCTTCACCCATATTCTCCATGACATGTTAAAAATGTAGCTTGTAAAAGCGGTCATTGTATGGAAAAAATTACCAGTACAGTTAATTTGGGCAAAAGAAAAATACAGTTTATTTGGGGAAAAAATGAAAAATAGGGAAATTGTTAAAGTAAGGAAGAAGAATAATTTGAAGGTGGACAATTTGCATCAAGGTGGACAACTTTTGAGCACAATGTATGTGTAGTATAAGGTAGCATAAATCCTGATAGGTGAATAATTTTTTGGTAATGCAAATACCTGACTTAAACTTTGATGGCAGGAGACTCTACTTCAAAGTTGGCTGTCTCAACTGAACACATTGCCAGTCATGATTAAGTAAATAAAGAGCAAGGCCGCCTCCTGCCCCTTTTGCCCTAACCCCCACCTCTTTATTTTAGATATATTGGTTGATTTCAGTAACTGACCATTAGGGCCTTCTTTTTTCTCTTCCTGTACTTTAAAGTCTTGTGTTTAAAAGTCACCAACAAAGAGCCCCCCTAGGTCACCATGCTTGACCCTAATAAAAACAGAACCCCAGAACCGTATACACTCTTTCTTTCTCTTTCTATGTCCTTACCTTACCATGTGACCTTAGGTCTGCTTTGTAATTTCCAGGTTCTGTAAGTAATAAACCTGTCATTTCAAAGTTTCCTGGGGGTTACTGCTGACGGGCATCTTGTAATCATAATGAGAACCACCTGGGCTGGTCAATGCACAACATTGTTTATCTACAGGCTGAGATGGCCCAAGACAAAATGGAGGCTAGACTGGAAGCCTGAGAGACAGCAGGAAGAGCACATTCAAAATTTAAACAGTGAAAAAAATATTTTCTACTATTTAAAATTATCAGCAGCATTTTTTATAATTTCATGTTTGTTTCACTGGAAATTGTATCAAGAGATATAAAGAGTTCTAATTCATTTTGTGTTCTTTTTGCCAAGTTGATTCGGCTAACGTGTATTGTTGTAAGGTTGATCTTGTAATCTTTGTACATGTACATAAAAGCATTGACACTTCCTCAGTAAATGGAGAGATATTCTTTTGTGAAAGACGACAATTTCCCTGATAATATGTTTTATTAAGTAAAGTGGCTTATTAAATGTTCTGTCATGTCTTTGTTTTCTTCACTAAATCCCTGTGTAGAAATGTAAAACAAACAAACAAACAAACACAACAGAAACAAAAACAAACAAACAAAAAAAAATAGGGGAAGCTTAAACTGGAAACATTTACATGGAAAAAGATGATTAGAAGCAAGATTGAATTGACAAATATAATCTACTTTACTCTCACTTTAGTTTCCTCAGAAAAAGCATGTCAGAATATACTGTGACAAGTAGCTTTCAGAAGCTGATATGGAAGGCCTAACATCTTAAAAGTAGAATTACTTGGCTCTCCCCGGTGGCGCAGCACTAAGCACTAAGCTAAAACTGCTTCACCATGAGTTTGATCCCCGCCCTGGAGGGGACCCACATGGTGCAGCAGACCTCTCCTGACCTGCCCGCTGCTCCCCTCAGCAGTGTCCTTCATCTATCTGCCTGTTCTGCTCTCTATTCTGTCTCTGGTGAATCCTCTCACCCACCACACCTCTTGCCTGTGCCCCAGTTCTGTATGCATAAATAAATAAATCTTAGAAAAAAAAAAAGTAGTATACTCACAGGTGAAAGTACAAAGAAGCTAAGCGACTTGGGAATTTTTCTACCACAAAGTTCAGTAGTTTGCAACACTCCTCATGGAGTTTGCCCCTCAGATGACAGGACCAGCCAAACCCGTTTTCCACAGGACAGTTACCACTTCATTCTCCAACATCACTTCATCCCATTAATCCCTTTCTTTCAAACTGGTATCCTTGATCTGGGCCTACTCTCTGGTACCTATTAATGGGTAGCAATAACTAATTAATTACTTTAAAAAATCCCTGTTAATGTGTTGGCTAGCGATACCTTGTTGAATAGTAATGTCTTAATCTTTAAATATGAATGCTTAGCAATTTAGTCAGAGGTCTGGCAAAGGAATATTTTTTGAACGAAAGTGGTTATTTTTTTTCTAGCTCTTCTGAGAAGCACAATGACACAAATCTATTCAAGTAAATTACTATTGCCTATTTGATGACTGCCCCATATGGCAGGAAGAAGTTGGCGTGCATATCTAGCTGACTGACATGCACTACCAATTTCTTTATTGTATATACAATCAGTATATTGCAGGGTAATACTCATTGACCTATATATCTGCTAACCTGTATAATATGTTTGTGCAAGATATTACAACTTTTGAATGTGGTGGCATCATATGAAGTGTGGAGGTTCTACAGTGGTTGCTTTCAATTTATCATTTTGTGCAAAGGATTCTTTCAGTATTCCTCAAGACACATAAATGGCTTATTTATTGGTAAGGATGACCCTTACCAATCCTTACCTTTGAATGGTTTGATAGAACACATAGGTAACAGTAATAAGTACACATTTTGTGAAGTTGTCAGTGAAATCCTGATTATAGTAGTCTTAAGAGAAAATAGGGAAAGAATTGAGTTTGGCATGAGTTTGGCAACACATTAGAGGAGTTCTACTGCAAAGGGAAAAAGAATTGGACATGAGCTGGAGGGTTAAGTGGCATCATAAAATGCTGTTCTCAATTTACAAGAGAAAAAATAGTATTCTGTATATTTATGGGAGAAAACAGAGAATAATGAATAATGCAAGAGAAACAAAGGAGAATTGTGAAAGTGATAATCTCCGATAAATGAGAATGGGATCTGGCATGTGGGTCATTGCAGACTCGGCTGACTTTAGGAGCATGGAAGGAGCATGTTGGCAAGAGTAAGTGCAGAGGTCTGGGCTCAAATGTGGGAAGATGTGATGGTGGGACCATGTGGCGTTCTCTTCACATTGCACCAGTGAATCGCAAAATCAGAGACAAAGTCAGAGAGTGAATATGGAGAAGATTTTGAGAAGCTACACTAGAAAGACTTGTAACAGTTTGTCATAGGGATGCGGGATATCCTGGAGCTCACATGAAATGACTGTCTGGACCATCAGTGAGTTGCGTCCAGGTGGAAGTCAGGCCACTTTCTTCAGAGTTCTGAGGAAACTCTGTTAGTGTTTGGCTGCAGAAGATGTGACAGAAGCATGGAAACAAAATGCCTTTTTCCACATGTGCAGAGTTCTTCAAGTGAAGCTGATGTTATTAAAGTAGCCACTACAGGTCATTTAACACATAATCCATCCATTAAAGGAAATAGTGCCTTTCTAAGCCAAAGGCAGAGAAAATGTGTCTCTATGAGACCAGTTCAACTTAATGCTGGTAGCTCCTTTCACTTTGAGGAAGTGAAGAAACATGCAAATGGAATGTTTCTAAATGCAAGAAACATGCAAATACCTCAGAGATAAAATTTCCCCAATGCTCCTGAAAGACTTGGGAAAGTTAGAAAAAAGAGTTAAAAGAGTCATGGAATGTGCTTACCCCTTTTTAAACTTGTCTACTTTCTGGGAGCATTTTTTGTCCTGCTTGTAGGTGAAGGGGCTCTGGCCCTGAACAAGGGCTGAGTTCCAGCTGCCCAGCTCACTGGCGGCACTCAGCCAGAGACCACGACATATCCTGAGTCTAAAAAGAGTCTGTACGTTTGTTGGAAGGCTCGCCTCTTTTCCCTTTTCATGTGGCTGCCAGTATTAATTTCGGCCTTTCTGAATTTATGGAAATATAGCACTGCTAATTAAAATTTTCCAGAGGTATAGTAAAATCATCAGCATTTCTTTAAGAAAACACTGAGCAGTTGCAACTTAGACCCTACTTGTGGTTCTTACTGCAACTAGATTTTAAAAATTAATAATGGAAAATTTGATCTAAAAAGAATTATACTCACACAATTTTAACTTAACATTATTAGAGTTTCATGTTGATATAGAGCAAAGTGGACATTTGTAAACTTTACTTAGGCACTATCCTTCATAGGATTTAGCCATTGTAATAGCTAAATTAGTGTTTTATATTTATTTTACATGATGAATAGGCGAATTGAAAGAAACAGATGATGGATGATTGTACCAAGTGAAAGCATATTATTTACTTGTCTATCCATGATCATGTGAAGCACAAACTTTTTTAAAGCACCCGGACATTTGTAGTGATGGTCAGCTATATCATAGTGTCATCCATCCATCCACCTACCATAACCCCCATCCATCCATCCATCGATCCATCGATCCTCCCACCCACCAGTTTGCCTTGCTCTTGCTCCATTTGTCACAAAGTATGCGCATTACTAGGCTATGTAGCAACAACAGCCTTTATGCTCAAAGTCCATACTAGAATTGAATCGATTGATTTGAAATAAGCAATTATAGAAAAATACAATAGATCCTGTGATGAAAAGTAGAGTTGTTATAGGAACGTATAGGAAGAAGCATGTAGTTGTGAGTGAGAAACAGTCCAAGGATGGTGGATGGTCAAGGAAGTCCTCTCTAGGGAAATAAGCATGAGGCTGGTGCTAACTACACCATCATCACAAAGGGCCGCAGCTCACTCTCTCTCCTTTTATCTTGCTGGAGGCATGCCTACACAGTGGCAATCAATGAGCAGTACCACCTAGGGACAAAGTTCTATAACTCCCTGTTCTTTAACGCATAGCCTTTTAACAGAGCTCATTTTTCTTCTTTATACACATATTGGGTATGTGGCACTCAGCAGACAGACACCTTGCAATTCTTGTTCTCTGTCTTGTCAGGTAGAGGAGGGGGCTGGAATCGTTGTGGTGTCATCTTTTATGAATGATGGTTGGAGAAAATGTATCATTAGACTCTCCTCCATGTGTGTGATCTCTGGCACTGGTGCTTTTGCATATTACAACCTTCCTACATTCATGTGTGAAATTGAGATTATTTTTATCTGATTGCTGGACAAAGAACTGAACTGTACTTAATTTCTGACATTCTGTTCTGTGTTAGTGCTGCCTAAGATGAGCTATGTGTCCAAGTGAGGATTTCCTGCAGGGGGATGGTGTGTGTGTGTGTCTGTATGTGCCTCTGTGTGAATCTTGAAGAGGCCAATGGGAGTCTTCGATAATGAGCCTGAAGTAGGTAGTTTGCAACTCGAAGGTTTCTTTCTACAGAAGCAAGCACTTGGCAAGCAGCAGGAAGAATTGCTTCTGATTGGCAGGTTTGAACAATCATCCTATTTGAAAAGATTCTAAAAGCAGCAACAGATGTGTAGGAATAAAGTGACAGAGTCCTGGATGTGGGAATCTGAATTTGAGCTCAGAAATAGGGGAGATGGAAGAATTTTATGTGGAGTGTCATAGAATACTGTGACCTGCGGGTTTCAGTATCTAAAGGGGAAGCTTCAAATTGAATTTCTAATGTGAATCTGGACCTGGGTGGCAAGTTTGTAGCATGAAAATGGCTGTAAGAAATATTTGACTGATGGTAGAGATTTAAGCAAATTCACAAATAGGTCTCAAAGACCCTAATGTCACTAAGTAATATTAGAGCTTTTTTATAAACTGCATGAGGAAGATAGTAGGTGAATGAGGGCCCTTCCTGGTGGCACAGCAGGTTGGGATGCAGCCTAGCAAACTAGCCACAGCCGCTTCAGTGCGAGTTCGATCCCCGTCCCAGAGGTGATCCACATGGTGAGGCAGACCTCTCCTGACTCGCCTGCTGCTCCAGTGGTAGTGTACTTTGTGAATCTGCCTGTTCTGCTCTTTCCCCACCCCCATTCTGTTTCTGGTGAGGCCTCTCACTGCCCTGGCACCTCTGGCTTGTACCCCACTTCTGTATGCATAAATAGATAAATCTTTAAAAATAAAAAAAGAGTGGGTGAATGAGTAAGGTATTTTTTTTTTTAAACTCAACTAAGCTAAGTCATGATGGCCAAAGAAAGGGATAGAAATCCTTGATATATGGAGAAGTGATTTATGCAATTCTGGTGGTGGCACAAAACAGTTGCCCATTTAAGCAGTGTCTGTACCCATCACTCTGTGGGCCATATTATCTTTGGAACACCAAGTCCAGTTATAAGTCACAGTCATGCTTGTGGGCATGTGTCAGGTTAACAGCCTTTTGAGTCATTCTGTTCCCTCTGGAGAGGCACTTTGTGTGAACATTTGGTGAGGCACACAGTTGGTACCCAATGGTTGTCTTTTTTTCTACTCATGAATATCTGGACCATCAAAAGTGTAATTTTAGATGGCAAGAGACATTATCAAGAAGATGTCAATAATGGGACCCACGGACATATTTTCCCTATGTCATTTTGAATTTGGAATAGTGAATCTGTGTCTTACGAATTAAGTAAGATGTGAACTTCCACCTAATTGAACATAATTCGGAATAAATTACTAGGGAGAGATTTTTAATACCTTCTCAGGTAATCTCATAAATTAAGAAGCTCTCTGTGTGCATGGTGGTCTGTCTTTGAAGCTGTGAGAGATGTGCCTCCTTAGCTGAGTGATATGGGATGCAACCTTATATTCTTAGCCAAGTAAAAAGATTCCTCTTTGAGCTTGGAAAACTGTGCCCTATAATTGGGAGACATAAAATACTAGGGCCAGGCTTGGGTCTGAGAAAGGATGAGTAGGTCAGAGCCTTGGTTGAGTCTAGCTGGAGGAGGCAGTCAGGGTGAGGATTACTGGTACAGCCATGAAAGTTTTTCCATTATTGTCTCAGTTTGCCAGGACTGGGGCATGATTCAGACACTTTCAATAGTAAAATAGGCAGTCTAGGACAAATTAGGATGGTTCACTACCTTAGATGTGTTGAGATTGGCCTGCACTCCCAAAAATTTCAGAGAAGGGAGGTCTGAGTTTTTTTTTGTAGTTTGGATATGAGCCACATGGAAGAGAGTGTCAGCTTGAGTAGGGTTACCAGGAGGATAGGGAACATTGGTAGAAAGCATTTTGAAAGGTAACTGGGGATTGAGAAAGGAACCTGAGTGTTTTTTTATTTATTTCACTTAGGAAGACCATTGTTATCTAACAGGGAACCTCTGAAGAGCCAATTATTAAAGTATCCTGTAGGGAAAAAGTCACATTATCAATGGCCGGTAATACAGATTGTACCATCAGGCAGATGGAAGCTTCTTCAACAAAGAATTGGTCCATTCTCACTTCACCAGTTACACCTCTGGTTGGAAGAAGTCAAGTAGGGACAAATCTATTGAGAAAATGCAGGGAAGTGCCATTCCCCTTCCCTTGCAGAAAGGGGAGAAGAAATAATGTTAAATTAAGTGAAGATTTAATATTAAGTCAAGCCTGGAGTTTTGGTATCTTAAAGTGGACATCTTTATTACTATACCTGTCATTGCATTAAGTTAAAATAACCAGAGTTTATCTAATATCCAAAAATTAGCAATAATTCCCTGTCACAAAGTTTTACCCAGAGGCATACCCACTCACTGCAGTTAAAAATGACAAATATAATGTTATATAATCTTTATGAAACAAAGCAGCAATAGAAATCAGGCTACTGGTATCCTAATGGGAATAATGTAATGTAGAGTAATGTAGAAAATGCCCGGACTGTCCCGAGACAATCATTGCTAATATGACAGTGTCTATCGAATTTGTCTTGGAAATGCTTCTGCTTTACCTTTATATTTTCATTTTGGAAGAAGCCAGAGCTGATGTCTATATCATGGCTATTTGGACCTCCTGAATTGGGAAAAATCTGATATTTTTAGGGCCATACTTCAGAACAATCTAGGCTTTCACTTGCTCTGGAAACAAATATAGATCTGGAAGGTCTACAGGCAGGTAGATCTGGAAGACCCATATTGAAAGCACAACTGCTAAAAAGCTTCTATTTCTCAAAGAGTCCAGACCATTTATCACAGCCAGAGGCAATGCATGAAATGACTGTAACAAACAAATGAATGAGTGCCCAATAAATCACAGTAGCTTGATTAATCAATAAAGATATTGATTTTTTTAGTGATATTTCACATCCCCTCCCCCACCTCTCAACCAAGGGATTTACACAGCCTACTGAAAGATAAATTTATCTTCTTTCTTTGGGACTTGTATTTGACCCAGTGTAATAGGAATTGATCATTATCTAAATGTTGTTTTGGCTGGAATGTTGTAATTCGTTGGATTACGGTGTCTGGAATTGCTTGCACAGGTAACTGTCATCTCTAATTACATCTTTTTTTATAATACAGACTAATGCTTCTTATCAGGAACCCCCCTGAAGCTCTCCTTTCCCAATTACATGCCGGTGAGGAAGAATAATCCCAGTAATAGTAACTTATCCATCAAACAAGAGGCCATTTCCATGGCTGAAATGCTCTGTAGGAACCTTTTAGAATGAAGAGTCCAGACTCCATGCTGTGTTGCCCACATCTTTATCTTCCTGGGGAAGGAAGTCTCCAAATTCCATAATAAGAAGCTTGGATTCCTTCTTACATTCTTGATATGGGATGGGGGGTGGGGAGGTGGGGGTTGGGGGCGGAGGTTAAGTGGAATATTTGCACAGCTCTCTTGGGGTGGGAGAGGAAGGGACAATGGCAATTCTCCATCACTTTGCACACACACTCCTAATTCCATTCTGTGTCCACCCGAGTTAACATATGGCTGTATGTTCTGCCTACATCACCACACTGGAGTGAATCGCTCATTTTCTTTTTGGCCCAAGAAAACCTCAAAAGACTCACGTCATCTAAAGTTTGAAGTCGTGAAATTTAAAAGACAAACAACTGAACCACATGATTTGTACTTTTTCTAATGTGGACACTGGATATTCACTGATTAGTAGTGATATTTTTGTAGGCTGGGTTATATACCTTAAAGAAAGTTTATTACTTACAAAAATTCTCAACCTGTCAGCTGATCTTTTATCTTTTACCATACCTTTAGAGTCTAACGATGTACTCTTTTCTCAGTTTTAAGACATTTCTGAAAACTCTTCTCCATTTATTTTCTTTCCCTACATTGGCCTATCCAGTTGCATAGTTTAAATACAAACAAGATGCTGTGGACTCCCACATATATATGATTTTTATATCTGAACTTCACACTCTTACACTTCCAGATGCTAATGTTGCAGCTCCACTTAGATGTATTATAAGCATCTCTACCTGAACATGTGAAATGGATCTCTTGATATTCTTTTACCTTTAAATGTGTTTTCCCTCAGGCTTCTCCATTTCAGCAAGGAGCCATCACTACTGACTCAATTTCTAAGTCAGAAATTAACCTTCAGAGGTTTGAAAGTGAGATTTGTTATAGGATAAGCCTATATAATATTTACATCCCTTCAATATCATCTCATGAACTTAGAATTAAAATTCTCACTGTGGGGTGAGAATGGCACATCTTAAAACAACTAGCAACAAATGTTGGCGAGGATGTGGAGAAAAAGGAACTCCCATACACTGTGCTGGTGGGAATGCAAACTAGTACAGCCACTGGAAAACTGTTCAGCGGTTTCCCAAACTGCTAAAAATGGAGCTTCCATATGACCCAGCAATCCCACTCCTAGGTATCTATCGAAAAGACACAAAAACACTGATTCAAGAAGACACCTGCACTCCCATGTTTATTGCTGTGTTATTTACAATAGGAAAGACATGGGATCAACCAAAATTTCCAAAAGTAGATGACTGGATTAAAAAGATGTGGTACATGGGCCCTCCCTGGTGGTGCAGCGGATTAAAGCACAGTACAAAGATGCTTAAGCCACTTTCGCATGAGTTCGATCCCCGCCTGCCCCGGAGGTGACCACATGGCATGGCAGACCTCTCCTGGCCCGCCCACTGCTCCCCTCAGCAGTGTACTTCGTAGATCTTCCTGCTCTGCTCCCTGCTCTGTCTCTGGTGAATCCTCCCACCCTCCACATCTCTGGCCTGTACCCCAGTTCTGTACGAATAAATAAATAAATTAAAAAAAATAAAAGATGTGGTACACATACACAATGGAATATTAGCAATCAAAAAAGATAAACACATGCCTTTTGCAGCCACAATGGATGGAGCTGGAAGGGATCATGTTTAGTGAAATAAGCCAGAAAGAAAAAGAAAATACTGGGTGGTTTCACTTATAGCAGGAGTATAGAGGACCAGAGGAGAAAATAATAATAATGAACAACTATATACCAGAGACATTTTATAACTGTGGAGTGGGGAATGGGATCAAAAATGGGGGTGGGGGCGAGTGTACTGGACAATGGTGATAGCACACGGGTGATCTGGTGATGGGAAGCCCATGGGGATTATAATTAAGATGGAAAAAGGCACAAAATGATATAAAAATAAACTGTTACATTATTAAAAAGAAAAAAAATTCTCACTGTGGATTTCAAAGATGTGCAAAGTACAGTTTCTGCCCATCAGTCCATTTTTCTGCAGCATTCTGACTCAGCTGATCTTTCCCCCCTGACATCCCTAATGTCTTCCTTGCCCTGAGATCCTTATCCTTACTGTGCCCTCTGCCTTCAACCTATTTTACTTATTTCTTATTTCAAGATAAACATGACTTCTCTGGAGATGCAATTTTTAACTCACTTATACAAACTAAGTCCTTTTCTTGTTATTCACACAATACCTTTATTTTCTGTTGACCACTAATACCAACATGTAATTGTACTTTTCCTTTAATTACTTAATTTAGCATTACCCCACCCTTATTTTTTTTTTTTTGTGAGGGTGACCATATCTCTTTTACTGATGATTAAATCTCAATACCTAGCTCAGTTTCTGGCACCTGCAAACTTCAATATATTATTTGTTGAATAAATAGATGTCAAAAATGATGAATAAATACCTGATGACTGGTCTCCCCTGCCTTTCCCCTGTCAAATAATTATTTATTAACAAATAACTGACAACATCTGGTGCCGGGGAGGGTGTGGGGCTGTTGGACTCTCAAATACAGTTGCTAGAATTATAAATAGGTGTAACTTTACTGGAAGGCAATCAATCTGGCAATAGAAAAACATCAAGTATGTTTGCTCTATGATCCAACAATCCTGCCTTTAGAAACTAATCACATAATGGGAAGAGATTTATACCCCAGGAGTATATCATAGAGCTATTCATAATAGCACTACATTGGAAATAACCCAAACATCCTTTCAACTGGTTAAGTAAATTATTGCAGTTAAATACAGCTGAATAATAGATGACCATTACAAATGGCACTGAGCTCTATTTATTGATATGGATGGATATCCATGACATACTGTTGAGGAAACTCTCAGACACATACATTCTGTTCCTATTAGGATTCCCTTCATACACTGTTACTTACATTGAAAATATCTAGAGATAAAGTAGAAGTATGTTTATCCAGATGGTAATAATGGGTATATCTTGAGTAATAGAAATTAAAGTCACTTGGTGTTTTTCCAGAGTTGTTTGGTTTTACAAGGAAAGAAAATGTGTCTTATGCTAACAACAAAATTATTTATTAATATAAAAATGGTTAAAATGATTACCATTGTATTTACTGATGGACTCAATTGATGAGTTTTGTTTGGAAGTATTTAACATATATCACAAAAATAAGGTTGTTCTATAACTTTCTCTTACATTGTTTTTGGAGAAGAGTTTTTGTAGGTTTGGCTAGTTAAATTTTAAAAAAATGGGATGGTATTTTTTGATTTGTATTTCTGTATTCTAGAACAGTTTATTTACTATAGAAATGACCAGATTTTTATACCAATAAATTTTTCCATTAGGTAAGTAGAGGATGAAGAGGAGGAAACAGTATTTTTTGACAACTTTTGAAATATCTTCCATGATTATTAGACTATTCCAAGTTACAGCTGTTCAATTCAGAGGTTTCCTTATTATCAAAGATATTGAGATAAAATGTAAATAATTTTCTTACAGAAATGAATTCTGGTTTTATTTGTTTCCTCATTTTTGCTCTGTTAGCTCCCGAAGATTTTATATATTATATTATTTGGTTGCTTCAAAGTAACTGCTTCTTGACTAAGTTTATTAAATTTCTATTTCCTAATTAATTTAGTTGCTTTTAATCTTTATTAATACTATTCTAGATTCCTTAAGTTTATCCTATCTATTCTACATTTTTGAGGTAAGTACTTTGTTCATTTATCTTTGTTTTTACTTAATAACAAAAGACCAGACTAATGAATCTGTATTATGGAAAGTTAAGTCAGTAAATCTCATTTCTTATTTTCATTTACATAGGCTCCCTCTGGTAAGGATGATCAAACAGAGGCAAACCAAAGGCAAAATGCTGATTTTATAATTTAAAACACAGAGGTCTATCTGACAAAATTTGGATAAACGATCACTTATAAAGAAATAATAGCCATTTTAAATACTTTATTTTCCCTGTGAGATTTAAGAGGGCATTGTTCTTCTAAAACAATATCTGATGACATACGAACAGAATAATGTAAGACCCATAAAGATTTCTAATGTTGTTTGCCTACTTAAAAGGACAACGGTGAATTATTGATTGCATTGTTGTAAATCACATTGCTTTATTATAAGAAAAACTAAAATTTTTCTACAATTCATGGAACACTATGGAAATTAAAGAAATAAAGGCAAAATACATAGATTACATATAGTCTCTATGTAACATTTTGTATATGATAAAACAAGAGAACAGGGGAAATAAAAGTAGAATTTTCAAAGAAATTTGAAAACAAGCTATCATGTTGAAAACTCAAATATAAAGCAGAACAATAAAAACTGCTTTTAGGGTGAAGCCTGCTGGGCTTGATGGATAATAAGAAATTCACTGGTGTTTGGGCAGAACCACCCAGTTGTTTGTGGATATGGAAGTACAAAAGCAGACATCCCTTCTGCAGCTTCCTTTGGCTGTGGGCCCTCCACAACGCTCTTAAAGGCAACTGCTTCCAGCTGCACCTGTATCAGGAGCCGCCATGTCCTCTGCTTGCTCAAAATGCCGTTTTGCTTATGCAGGTAGGAAGCCAGGGACGTTTCAGCGGGATCTTTGTGGATTCTGGAATATGGCACTTCCTAAGGCTTTACTGTGACTGAATTAGTTCATCACTGCCGTTGAGGGCTCTTAGCCCTCTTCCTTTTCTATTTTGAGTTGGGTAGCTAGGGAAGGCAGTTGATGAAGTGATGGTGAATGGATTCTTTCCTTAACTCATTGCACAGGCTTTTGAAAAACCATCTCCTGTGGTTGTAGTTTGGTAGGTTTTTCTTCAATCTGACTTAATCTTCATTTGACTATGGAAAAGCCTTAACGATTCTAAAAAAAAATGGGGGGGGGTCACTCTTATTTCCGTGGATGACTGTTGATTTTGCTTCTTTAGAATAGGAATCTGTAGTGATATGGATTCAGATTACCATCTTGGACTGAGTCTTCAAGATGACTTCTTGTGGAAACAGTATTTCCTGTTGCTGTTCCTTTGTTCCTGTCTGTCTGTGTCCCATATTTGGGAGACATTAGTAAAGGAAGATAGTAGCTTTGATTTAGATGTTTGTCTTTGAAATTTCCTCCCCCCCCAGTGAAATTTATGTTTAGTTTTTACATTGAATATTATTATACATAACTGATGTGTTTAAGACTTTGTAAAAACAAACACATTCTCTCTGGGATTAAAAGTTCATTAATCAGTGTTAATTTTGTTTTGAAGTTTTTATGGATTATTTTTACTCTTAAGTCAGTGTTTTCTTTCTGTTTTTAAAGATTTATTTATTAATTCATATAGAACGGGCATACAG
>NW_004567111.1:20137467-20198820 GCF_000260355.1 Condylura cristata
TTGTCATTCAAATCTTTGAACTCAGACTCTTTACCAGATAAAAGGGTCACTCATCCATGGGTTCACAAGGAAGATTGAAGGGGAGCACATAGGAATAGCCCCTGGAGTGATTATTTAGATGAGGAGTTGTAGTATTTTGGATATAAAAATGGGGATCTTTTAAGAAGATAAAGAAATGAGGCATTTCAATGACAAATTTTCAGTAGCCTGTGTAAGATCTATCAGGAAGCGCCTTACAATGCTGTTTTCTTCTCTCCTTTTCTGATAGGAGAAATGTAACTACCCCTGATGAGACTCCAGTTTCCCTAAATACATTTTCATTCTCTTGGTAAATCTGTGGCTTCATATTTTTCTTCACTCTTCAATTTTTGTCATTTTCATGATTGAATCTTCCATTTGTTCTTCCTTCATTCTAAGATCCTGAGCCATCTATGCAGGTCTCTCTCAAAGGAAAATGGCAGAGGAGAAGACATTCATGAGCAGCAGTGAAGAATCTCACTGAGTGGCCTGCTTATTACTCAGTCCCTGTTTGCAAGTCTTGTGGGAATCACAGGTTCTCTGGCTATGATGTGCATTATTCTTCCAGGCTCTAGTCAGGAGGGACTGACTGTGATTAGGATTCTCTGTGTGAGAATTACACTTTGATCAACTTGGAATAACTAAAAATCAAGGTGATAGCATCTTTAATTTATGTGATTTGTACCCAATCATTTATATTGAAACTTTTTTTTGTTGTGAGGAAGTTTTAAGTTATAATTCACCACTCTTCTGTTCAAAAATATCTTTGTTAACTTCTAAAATGAGAGTGAAGTCTAGCATTCTCTCGAATTCTACAACAAATTGGAATTACTATTAGTATTATTATTATTAAAATGGTGATGTTAACTTTTTATTTACATTTTTATCATAACATTTTATTTCTAAGGCCTTGCTCAAAGGGTTGGCACTCTCACTCTGGATTTTAATATTGTGGTCAGTGAACTAAAAATCACCACAGCCAATCATTTGTTGGAAAACTTTTGGGAACAGGGATTGAATTCCCTTCCGAGATCTTAGCCTGGTGATGATAACCCTAGTTCATGTCCCTGACATAGACAAGTTCATTCTTGGTTTTGAAGTCCTTGGAATGCCAAATAGAAACAAATTTTGCTTTCCCTTCAACCATCTCCTCCACTTTTTCTATAGAAAAACCATGTTAACTTTTATGACACCATAATCTAAAGCAATATGAAGGTATTGGATTCTACCCATAAAATTAAAATAAATGCATTCTTTATTTCTTTTTGTAAACTGCAAATTTTTTTTTTTTTGTTTTAAGTTTGGGGTAATTTTTTTTTTCCCTAGAAGCAATGGGAAAAGCACACATCTTCCTTTCCCTTTTCAAGTCTAGTGACAATTGTTCTTCTATGGCTAGTTCTAAGTTGCTTTTCCACTCACATTGGTCTCCCTTAACCTGCCTCCATCTCTGTAAGATGTCCCATTCATTACATTTTCTTGAATCACCTTTTACAGTATGCCTCTGGCTTCCTATTGGGACCCTGACAGATACACCTCCTTTCCTCTTCCAAGACCACAGGAACTATGACAGGAAATTCTCATTTAATTTTCAATGAGCTCTGTGAGGGAAAGGACATGGGTTTTGTTTTGTTGGGCCTGTTTTTATAAATGGATCAGTTAGCGTAGGAACACTGTCAGTCTGCTTTTGGGAAAAGTGCCACTGGAGCAAGAAATGAAAGGATCCTAAAATGATGTCATTTACATTTATGCAAATTCACCATATGACTTGAGCTACACATGCTCTTGTAAGTCTTACATAAATAGTCTTTATCTTGTCAAAGCAAGGGTTTACCTTGCCAACCATAGTATGAAAACAAATAGTACGTGTACTTTTGAACACAGACTTTGTGAAAATGTTTTCTTTTTTCTTTTCCTAGTCTGGAAAGTAAGGATTGTCAGATGTTATTTCATATATACAGAGTCTACGAGTTTATCATGTGTTATTTTAGTCCCACTAAAGACATTAAAAGTCAGCCTTTGGTTTTGCACTTGTAGAACAGAAATATATTGAATGGTATTTAGCTGAGTTCCAGAACTAGTGCATAAGCTGGGAACTTTTATACTTATGCCCTGATGGAATAACAAAATGTGTTGTCCTCTAGAGGTTTGATTTAATAGCTTTTAAGAGATCTGACCCAGCATTTATTATCAAACTCCAGTATTCTAACCTTTCTTGTCATTATTATTATTTCTGTAGAAAAGCATTTTGTACATAGTCCTGGGTATACACAGGAGTCTTAAGCACACACTTGCTATGACTTTTCTATTCTGAAGAAAAAACTTTTCTAAGAGAAAGTAAAAGCAGCAGATAGGACTTTGAAGACATATAAAGGGATGCTTTGTAAGTGTTCAGAGATACCTACTTATGTTTCTTTTGGCTTATGAGAACCTTGTTTGATTTTTCTATAGTTGTCCAGTAATAAGATTTTCCCTGCTTATATTATCAGTTGACTTCCTCCTGACTTTTCTTCTGAGTTTATTTTCCTTTGCTATAGCACTTACTACTTGCAACATTATCTTGTTTTATTTGTTTATAAAACCTGCATTCTCCATAAGGATTGGCACCTGCGATCTCCCGAGATCTAAAAAAGGTCTTGGCATGTAGTGGAGATGCAAAAAGGTATTTGTTCCATGAACCATAATGCTATCAGCTTTAGGCCTTAAGATATTGTTTCACATATTATTTGCTGACAGTTTATGGCACTGCCCATTTTTTAAAAAAATTTATTGAAAGAAAAATGCCTCTTTGTATGTGGGACCTATAAGAATATCCAGACCATATCAAAGTAAACTTAGAGTCAAGGCTGTCTCATCCATCCAGAGATGTTCTATTGCTCAGAAGTCAGTGATTAGTGCTTGTTACCTCTGATGCTTCACTTTAAACAATTTAAGAATGCTTTGTAACTCCCTTGCCTTATATTCACAGAGTAAGATCAAGGATTAAAAAGCTCCAAGAGTTTCCAATCTCTGTGGAAAATTGGCTGTCACATGGAACGAGATATATACTAACTGATTTTGCCGTGCAATTGGGTTCCTAATGAAAGCAGCATAAAACAAAACTGCATTCCTCTGTATTTCATTTGTGCATCTTGTACCTGAAATAAAATGTAACTGCTGTAAATCTTGAAGTTGGATCCAATAAAGCAATAATACTGTAGTGTGCAAACTGACCATTTAGCTTAACGACTGATTTGTTACACCATTAACTTGTACCATGCCTTGTCTTAGGGCTCTTTGCTAACTGAGTAGTTAACTACTGTAATGAACAGATTCTTCCAATGGGAAAAACATCTTAGGCTGGGAAGTTAGTGATATACTGACTGACACCTTAAAGGTGGCTATGGAATAATGAATAGATTTTAAAGTTATTAAAGTTTAATCATGGAGGCATTGTAAGATCTCAAAAATTGCTTTAAAAATGAAATCATGGAAAGAAAAGGCATGTGGAATCTTGTCAAGGCTTTGCAATTTGCACAGTACATGTTAGATTTCTTAGCTGCTACTTAAAAAAACCTCTGTAGTCAAATTACAAGAGTTGGAACTGTAAATACTATTATTAGTAGTAGCATTTTTTTTTTGACCTGTGTACTCTCTGATGTAAAAAATATCCCTACCATTATCTGAAGAAATAGATGATAACTATGGAGACTGTTAATTTAGAGTTAAAATAAGCTGGTGGGCAAGTGTAACCTGTGAGACCTCTTTGACATGGACAAGAGAATGGATGAAGTTGGTCCTTACAACTGGAGTAGAGAGTGGGTCTCCAGTTGTAAGGTGCAGGTGGTTCAGACTGGGCTTTTGAGAATAATTATATTTCCTTGTTTTTATTAAATAGCTTTGTCAGCTTTTTAATAAAAAAGGGTAATCTTCACTGTTTTCTACTTTGGCTTTTTGTAACATATAAGGAAACTGTTTCTCTGCAAAGCATCAGTATTCTTTTAGATATAAAGCTATCTGGCAATTTTTGATATGTGATTTTTGAAGATTATGTTATCTTCTCTTTCAAAAACATAATATAAAAAAAGAAGTCATAAAAATGAAGTAGGGAAACATCTATGAATATATATTTCTATAATCATGGGGCTGGGGGACTTCTTTGTTCTTATAAGGCTTTCTCAGTTTAGCATTTGAGGTAGAATTCACAATTGAAATGTTTATATACTTCTGCTACATAAAAGTTGAAAACAAACATTTTTTTTAAAAAAAAAAATTAATTAATTAAATAAGCCTTCAAAAACGAGGGTCAAGCCAAAAGGGGGGAGGATGAGAGGATTCACCAGAGACAGAGTGAGGAGCAGAACAGGCAAATCTAGTGATATACACTGCTGAGGGGAGCAGCAGGTTGGTCAGGAGAGGTCTGCCATGCCATATGGGTCAGCAACCTGGCCAGGAATCTAACTCTGCAGTGGCTTCGGAGAGCTTCATAATGTGGTGTTTTAACCCGTTTTGCCACCAGGGAGAGCCCCAAACATCTTTTAAAAAAAATCTTTAAAAAATATTTTTTAATGAAACACCTTTATTTTGCACTCTTGTTATTTTGTTCACAATATAGAATTTCTCTCCTCAGTTGTGTTCACCTTAGTTCTTCCACCACCAAAACTCCCACAGTCCATCACTATAGTCCGTTGTGCTCTCCCCAGTCCTTCCCCCCTTTACCTACACTTTTGGATGCTTTAGCTCTATGGTCAACTTTCAAAGATCAACTAGACAGCATCAAGGGAACAATAGCCCTAAATGAAGAACTAGACAAGATGGACTTTGTTTAAAGATTTATTTATTTGTGCATACAGAACTGGGGTACAGGCCAGAGGCTCAGGGGCGGTGAGAGTCTTCACCAGAGACAGAGTGGGGAGCAAAACAGGCAGATCGACAAAGTACACTGCTGAGGGGAGCAGCGGGCGGGTCAGGAGAGGTCTGCCACGCCATGTGGTCACCTCCGGGAAGGCGGGAATCAAACTCATGTGGAAGCAGCTTTAGATTCTCAGTGGTGTGCTTTAACCCGCTGCGCCACCAGGAGGGCCCGACAAGATGGGCATTATATAGGGCATTCTATCAGAAGAAAACTGAGTATATATTCTTTTCAAGTGCATATGGTATATTCTCAAGACTATACTACATACTGGGGTATAAAACAAATGTCAGTGAACTGGAAAAGATTGGAATCATATCAAGTATCTACTCTGATCACAGTGTTATCAAAGTAAAATTTAACTAAAAAAAAGTGGGAAAAACTTCATAAAAATGGAGACTTAACTATATGCTATTGAATAACTCTTTGGTTAATGAGAAAGTCAGAGGGGAAATTAAAAATATCTAGAGACAAATGACACAACAAAAACAGTCCTACATAGTATTACAAACCTTACAGCAAGGGATAGTTCAGATAAATACATCAAAGTGTTTTAACTACACTGTGGATATAAAATGGTGTCGTGTTGCTGCCATTTAAAGAATTTTTACATTAACAACACAATAGTAGTAGGAGACATTTTTCTTGAGTTACGGTCAAGAATGTTTCCAAGTAGATTCCGTCAGAAACCACATTAAATCTCCCAAATTCTTGGGTGTCTAAATTTTGTATTTATAGTTTTCATTGATGGTTATATGATGATTTAATATGTGGACTTTTGCCATGTTAGAGTTTACAGATTAGGGGTAAAATGATGCAGTTAGGTGCTTGTATTTGAGCACTACAGCCCAGAAATTATTCTGGATACAACACTATTGCTCATTCTGGGTAATAAAAAGTCTCTGGCCATAAACTCCTAGCTCCTGCCATAGTTGTGCTGACATAGCACCATAATAGAAGCCAGGGAAACTATCACTGGGAAAATCTTACATCAAAAATTTGCTTCCACAGTTTGGCTCCTTTCTCTACATGTCCCATTGTGATGTTCCATTGGTATGGAATGGATCAAGTTTTGTTCTTACAGAGTTTTCTGTATTCTCTCTTTTCATAGCAGAACTAAGTAATTATTATTATACTTAATTAAATTATTCCAGGGAGGGGGTAGGAGTCCCCTGAACTTGTGTGCACATCTTGCACAGACACCAGCTAATACATATCCTTGTATAGCCACTTGATTTCTCTATTCTTCGATTTCCATATTTGTAACATGGAGTTGATACCACTATCTACCTTGTAATGTTGAGGTAGTTAAATGGGGTAATATATGTAAAGAACTGGGAGAGTGTTCATAAAAAAATACTCACTGAATGTTAGCTATTGTTGTTACCACAGTGTTTGTTAACACATATACACGATACAAGTCTAGCTTAGAACTTTCTTACCTCTTGATCGTGGATACAGTTTTCTGCTCAGTCATTTTTGACAGGAGTCTTGCTGAATTTGCTTCTCCTACCTGCTGTTATATGATATTTTTGTATCATGCCTGTCCAGCCTTTTACCTCTGGTGTGCCTATTGCCTTCCTGTCCTCGCTGATGTTCTGCTATGTCCATTTGTAGGCCATCCATCGACAGAAAGCACCTGCTTGTTTGAACTTCTGCCTAAATGGCTGCTGGCTGCATTAGTATACACTGGCCCAGGCAGAGTTTGTCCCAGCTGGAATATCACTGGATCAACAGCATGATCTCTGTATTAGCTCTGTTAGGCCTATGGGTCCTTCCAAATCTGTCCATTTCGCCAACAACAAAGCTCTTGTTCTGTAATCTGTTCATGTCAGAATCATTTTCTCAACTCCTTTCATGCCATTGATGTCAGCCAGTAAATGAAGTCCTCAACCCATTCTATGAGGAAGAGCAGGTCCCAGCAGTGACCTGACTCATCACTACCATCATAGAATTTTGACATCTGTCTATGTGGGGAGCCTGGGAATTATCCATATGGAACATGCTGGAGGAAGAAAGCAGCGACCACCTCATCTCATGTGCATAAAACTAAAATGAGTTCATTTCCACTATGAAATAATAAATTGTTTATAAAATTATATTGATTTCCTAAGTCTTTCATGTTTAAATATTTTCCCTCAGCTGTCAAGAGACAAGGATGCCCATTGAAAGCAGAATGAAGTAAATGGAAAAATGAATTCTCTGACTAGTGAGGAAAACTGTACTTGAAATTCTCTTGCCTGTCTCCTAGAAAACTGAAACATACAAGAATAACCTTGTATTTGCATATAAAATAGCTACATAAAATTGGTCTACAGCTTATCTCAAGCTGTAAACACAAGGGAAGGAGAAAATATACATTTATATGTACAGCCTCTGCTGAAGAATCTTATTAAAACCTAAATTATGCATTTCTAGTCAGGAAAAACTTTTCCACTAATAGAAAACTGCAGCCATTTTGCTTGCAAAACATTCCAAAAGTTCACATGGTAGGAAGCATTTTGCTCTGTTTACTCAAGCTGTTGCTTACATTGTAAAGCAAAGCATTTGGTTAAAATATTTCTTAGCCTCCTGTGGAATGTGGGTACACTGCTGAGAAAGTGCTGGTTAATGTGATTTTGGGGCAAAGCCTTTAAATCAGGATCTCATGTATGACTGGCTGATGGTTTTAAGGGCAACTGAAAGGTAGTTCTTGTTTACCAGCATATGCTCTGAAATTTTATTATTTTGTTTTTAGGATATTGTTATTCTGTTGTAGCCATCACAGAAAATTGCATGCCTTTCAAGTATATATAGCATGAGGAATTTCATGGTGCAAACATCTTCTGAGATAACATCTACCCAGATTTTAATAAGCTAGCACATTACCAGTTCTGTAGAGCATCCATCTTAATCTGACACTCAGGACCCTTCATGCCCAGTGGCAATAGTTGCAAGAACGGCCAATAATGGAAGCTACTCTCTTGATGCTGAATTTCATAAGTACATTTTGCCTCTTTTTTGATGTTTATGTAAATAAAGACATAAAAATACAATGTGTAGTCTCTTGTTTTCTTGTTCTATAGTCTTTTTTTCTTAATTCAGCAATATACTTGATATTTTAGCACCAATCTTTTGTTTTGCTTTCCTGCTCTATAATATTCTATTTGAATTATTAGCACTGATGATTTAATTTTTTTGTTGATGTTACTTGTACTGTTACTTATTTCAAATTTTTGCTATTATTCTTTTGGATATATATTCACATCTGTTAGCATTTATAACAAGGAATGGAATTGTTGACAGAGAATGTATTTATGATCAACTTTAATAATACTGTTTTTCAAAATATTTTTGGGCTAGTCTAGACATTGAACAGCAACAATTCTAATTACTTCATCCTTGCCCAAAGCTGATATTATCACTCTTCTTAATTTTAGCTAGTATGATGGCAACCTAATGGCATGTTTTTATGGCTTAATTTTTATTTATTCATGAACATTTTAAGACGCTTATTGATCCTTTTCATGTGTTTGTTGTTTCCTGTTTCCTGATGTGCTTGTTTTAGTCTCTTGTTCAGTTATTGGGTTGTCACATTTTTTTTTAAAGATTTATCTATTTATTCATACAGAACTGGGGTACAGCCACAGATGCGGAGGGTGAGAGGATTCACTAGAGAGAGAGCGGGGAGCAGAACAGGCAGATCGACGAAGTACACTGCTGAGGGGAGCAGCGGGCGGGTCAGGAGAGGTCTGCGGGGCCACGTGGATCTCCTCTGGGGCAGGCGGGAATCGAACTCATGCTGAAGTAGCTTAAGCTTCTTAGTGCTGTGCTTTAACCCGCTGTGCCACCAGGGAGGGCCCGGGTTGTCACATTTTTAATGGATTTTAGGATTTCTGGTTACAAATCTTTTGTTGCATATATCCATTGCAAATGTACTCTTATTCTGTGGGTAATTTTTAATTTCTTATTTTTATAACTATCAAATACATCAATCATTATTTTTTTCATTAGTACTTTTTGTACCTTGTTTAAGAAATCCTTGTCTGGAAAAGGTCATTAAAATTCTTTCTTTTCTCCATCTTTTCTTTTAAAATGATAAGGTGCTGATCACAAAGGTCTACAGAGAGCTAACGAGGCTTAACAAAAACAAAGTAAACAACTCAGTCAAAAATTGGGCAGAAGACCTAAAAAGACTTCTCCAAAAAGGCATATGAAAAAATGTTCAATATCACTTGTAATCAGGGAAATGCAAATCAAACTACAAGAAGATACCACCTTACACCAATGAGAATAGCATGTATTTAAAAAACTAGCAACAACAAATGTTGGCAAAGATGTGAAGAAAAAGGATCTCTGCTATCACTGCTGGTGGGAATATAAACTGGCCCAGCCACAATGGAGAACTGTGTGCAGGTTCCTCAGAATGGAGCTTCCATGTGATCCAGCAATTCCACTCCAAGGAATCTACCCAAAGAACACAAAATCGTTAATTCAAAAGGACACCTGAGCCCCCTATGTTTATTGAAGCATAATTCACAATACCAGATGCCCCCAAATAGATGACTGAATCAAGAAGATGTGGTATAGTTACATAATAGAATGTTACTCAGCAATCAAAAAGGATTAACTCATGCCCTTCACAGCAACATGGATGGCAGCTAGCCATTGGCATTATCAAACACTATTTCTCCCCACAAAAATTTCATTTCTAATGAACTACTTGGACATGTTGAGTAGGCTTCCTAACTTCAATTTTTTGTGTATCTCCTTTGACTATACTAAATACCAGCTATGTCAGTTTCAGTGTTCAGAAGCTGACTCCAATATAGAATAGGATGTGCAGGAGATTTCCTGGGAGAATTTGCATGGAAGTTACAGGGAAGAGAGGGCGGCAGTAACCAGAGATAGTCCAATACAAAGCTGATGCCTGTGAAAATAGAGCAGAAGGGGAAGAGGTGAATGTGTAGTGTCCAACCAGAGCAGATCTGATACAGAGATAAGGCTGATAAGGAACGTCAGACTAAAGAATCCTCATTACCACAATTCCACTTGGGCAGAAGCAGCCTGGAGAGTTTGTGGTCTCAGCATGGGTACTTTAGCAGATTCCAGAGTGTGGCATGTGGAGGGTGCTTTAGCTTATGGCAATCTTTGCAGCTTGAAGAGAAGCTGAAGTACATACCTCTATGGCTGTCATTGTTATCATGGTAGCCATTTGCTAAATCATAGATGTTATTTTATTTCATCCAGCTTTCCTAGTTGGTCCTGGTGGGCAGATTATTCTGGCAAACTATAATTTTCCATAGCTATAAGCAGACTTTTACATTTTATTTGTTTTAATAAAAAATTTGATTTAGTATTGGTATCAAGGATAGGCAGTTATGAATCATTTCTGACTGGAAATTCCTTGCAAAATAGCATAAATATGAAGGAATAAAGACAGTGTTTTGACAAAATTTCAAAGCAATGTTTAAAAAAAATAATGGTTTCTTCCTTATTTGGAAGAGCTTTTTGATGCCTACCCCGCACATCCTCATAGTTTACCAGAAATGAAACCTTTATGGGGAGAAATGCTGCTTGTTTATTAAGTCTTTGGTCCCCAAATAGCTTCTCTATTACTATTTTTTTATTCTGGTCACCATTCCAGACTGATTTTTTTTGGTAATTTTTGGGGTTACCAATAACTTTTTAATGACTTGAGGTAAGAGCATGTTGAAGGTTATGAGTAGGTAATCTCTACCTGTTCTAGGCTGAGTCACTTGAGGTCAAGAATTACTTTTAAAACTTATCTTTGTTTATAGAGTGAAGTCCATACTAGCTTTTCCCTTCTTGAGTGGTTGAAGAATGATGTAGATGGATAGAAGCAGTGCAAGTTCCTTGGAATGCATTTGGTAGAGAAAAATGACTTGTGATCTGTAGAGTCTAATTCTCTTCTCATGAACTTCTAAGCAGGGAATGTTTTATTATGGTGGCTAGTTGCTACTGAAAGATACAGAAAGCCTATAAAATGAGAAGTAGTTATTTTAAAGATGGGGAGCATGATAGTAAAAGTTATAAAGAGTCTGTGGGGTATTAGGTGATGAAGACAGTAATGGATTGAGTTATGGGGCGATGGTGGGAAATATTAGAAGGAACAAAATGATAAGTAAGGTTGATACTTTATGAGCTAGTTGGCCAGATTTTGCATTCTGATTTTTTTTTATTTTTTTAAAGCTAGATTTTTTTTATATATATATATAGATTTGTTTATTTGTGCGTACAGAGCTGGGATACAGGCCAGAGGTGCAGGGGTGGTGAGAAGATTCGCCAGAGACAGAGTGGGGAGTAGGAAGGCGGATCAATGAAGTACACTGCTGAAGGGAGCAGCGGGCGGGTCAGGAGAGAGCAGCGGAACCCTGTGGGCACCTCCGGGGCGGGAATCTGAGGCGCACTGAAGCGGCTGTGCTAGCTTGCAGTGCTGTGTCTGTGTCTGTTGTGCCACCAGGGAGGGCCCCCATTCTGACTGTTTTTATAAATATAGTTTTTTTTTTTAAATTCAAGCCACACCTGTTTGCCTGCACATGCTCTGCAGTTGCTCTCATGACATCGCAGCAGAGTTGAGTAGTTGCTAAGACCAAGAACATTTATTATAGTACAAAGCACCTTACCTTATGTTATAAGGTGCTTTACAGAAAATATTGATGACCCCTGAGATCGAGACTTAGAGTGAGCACGAGGAAGACCAACATGATCCATTTTATAGTTTTCTGGAACCAGGTTTTTGTTTTGTTTTGTGATTTCCATGAATACAGTCACCGCATTTGGCAATACTGGATCGTATCTCTTACTTTTTTATGTTCTTTTATTGCCGTTGGGTTTTGTGCAGTACTCGGTTTCCAGCTACATGTAGTGGCCCTAGTTCTCCCACCACCATGTCACTCATGACCATCAGCATATTCCCCGTGTACTTCCCTCACCTGTTTTGTCTCCCCCTCTCGGTCCCCAGTTCTGTGGTCAGCCTCTAGCTTTGCTTTTCACTTGACCTATTTCTTGGTTTCTCTCTATTCCACATATAAATGAGACCATCTGCTATTTATCTTTTTCCTTCTGGTTTCTTTCAACCTACTTCTTAGATGTCTCTCTTCTCCACTGTTGTTATTTTTTCCTATTTTTTCTTTCCCTTTCTTTATCTACCCTTTCCATTGCATCTGCTTTCTTCATCTTCCGGTCTCCTTTTTCTTTGTCTGTCCTCTGTAGTCTTTTCCTTCTCTTTGTAAGAATAAAAATTCCTCCAACTTACTGCCAAGTTGTTAATAACTCATAAACGGAGTTGCAATTATAGATTCAGTGAACTTAGCCTTTAATTTTTCTTTTTTCTAGGTTAGCATTGCCAGTACCATGTTCTTCTAAGGGAAAGTACACATGTACCCTCCCTTGAAGTGTGGAATCCCACAGTGGATTTCACACTAAATCCTCTCGTATCACTCATTTTGGATGCATCTTGCTATGCCAGTTTATGTGAGTGTCACCACCTGCAGTTTAAATAATGGACAATTTCACTGGCTCAGCATAGCCTCTGGCTTTCATGTCATATTTCTTCCCTGCCTCCTGTAAAGAAATGCCTATTTTTCCCCACTTCAAGTTATTATAAATCTAGTCACTATTACAACCGTGGAATTTTCTAGTCCCCTCAGTTTTCTCTGTATTGAATTTTAGCTTTTTTATTTACCCTGCATTTAAAGTAACATGTAGGTATTTTTATCCATAGAGGTGACTTGATAAAAGAGCACTGTATTCTTTGTTCTTAGTAAGAATTTTTTTTCTCATTAGAGGGTCTTATTATTATTTTTTTAAAGATTTATTTATTTATTCATACAGAACTGGGGAATAAGCCAGAGGTGCAGGGGCAATGAGAGGCTTCACCAGAGACAGAGTGGGGAGCAGAACAGGCAGATCGACAAAGTGCACTGCTGAAGGGAGCAGGGGGTGGTCAGGAGAGGTCAAATGCACCATATGGGTCACCTTCGGGCTGGTGGATTGAGCTTGCACTGAAGCAGCTGTGGCCAGCTGGCAGTGCTGTGTCCTAACCCGTTGCACTACCAGGGAGGGCCCTATTTTTAATGAAGTGCTATAGTGGTTTAAATAGTAAGTACTTCCTGTAAGAATTTTTTTTTTTTTAAAAGATTTATTTATTTGTACATTCAGAACCGGGGTACAGGCAAGAGGCTCAGGGGGGGTGAGAGGCGTCACCAGAGACAGAGCGGGGAGCAGAATAGGCAGATCGGTGAAGTACACTGCTGAGGGGAGCAGCGGACCTCAGGAGAGGTCTGCCACGCCATGTGGTCTCCAAGGCAGGCGGGGATCGAACTCATGCGGAAGTGGCTTTAGCTTCTCAGTGCAGTGCTTTAACCCGCTGCGCCACCAGGGAGGGCCAACCTGTAAGAAATTTTATTACTGCATGTGTTCTACCATGATTACTATCATTTACCATGAGCAGTCTAAATTCTGTCATACTCAACTCTGTATTCCCACTTAGACCCACATTCTAGTTAATGGACATCTGCTTCCTGCTTCCAGATGCCCATGGACATGGTATACATTTCCCTTTTATCATTTTTGGAAAGGTTAAGTTAAAAATGAAGAAAAAGTAAAATAGAGGGTATGAGCAGTTAAGAATTTTAATACAATTAAGATAGTGATAGCATAATTATCTTTTAACAGTTTGCTCCTATTAAAATTAAATGGTAGACCACATTAAAAATGTTCAAGGAGGCCCTCCCTGGTGGTGCAGCGGGTTAAAGCACTGCACTGAGAAGCTAAAGCCACTTCCACATAGTTCAATTCCCGCCTGCTCCAGAGGAGATCCACATGGTGAGGCAGACCTCTCCTGACCCGCCAGCTGCTCCCCTCAGCAGTGTTACTTCCTCGATCTGCCTGCTCTGCTCCCTACTCTGTCCCTGGTGAATCTTCTCACCCTCCACATCTCTGGCGTGTACCCCAGTTCTGTATGAATAAATAAATAAATCTTTTAAAAAAATGTCCAAGGAGTATTTCAACTACTTTGGAAAAATGCAAGGTGTCTTAATAGTTTATTTTATTGGAACCTAACTTTGAAGCTCCACAGAGACTCCAGTGAGGGTGGCACTGGTGAGTAGGACAAAGGCATTCCTTTAGAGTAGTCACAGCAGTAGAATATTGAGAATTTTCCTGTGTGAAGAGGGTGATCCAGATTGGCGAATCTACCTTCCTTACTTTAAGTTGCTGGACCTCCGTTAATTAATTCCACAAAAATGGTATTTGGAGAAGTGGCAGAAGAGCGTTAGGCATTCAGTATAAACCAACCTTACTGTGACGTGTTCTTGGAATTCCTTTAACTTAAAAAAATAATCACCAAATGTTATAAATATTACTAATAAGATCTCTAATTTTACATTTAAATAATGCTTTAATGAAAATTCTTGTACACATTTTCTCCCTTGTACACATTTTGACCTTGAGATCAAATGTTTTAGAGCATTTTTGATACTTAATGAAAACAAGCACATAGGAAAACATGACCGCATATACTCTGATGGCATTATTTAACAACTTATCCTATTTCCTATCCCTTACATTTCCTATTTATTACTTTTCAAAAGCATTTGTCAGCTTGATTGATGAAAATGAAAAATTTTAAATTAATTGATGTTTCTTTTATAGGAGAAACAAAATTGTTTCATATCATTATGGCACATAAATACTCTTTACCTCTCTTGTGTATTCAGTTTGTTTAACCTTCTCTTTCACATCACTGGTCTATATCTCTTTGTCTTGATCTATATTTAGATTAAAGGAAGGACTTTGGTTCTTCCTTTGGTAAGTGTAAGTTGTTTAGACCAATAAAGAACTTTTTAACAGTTAACCTTATTCAGACATAGAGTGTGTTACCTTTGGGTCAGTTGTCTTCTTGCTGAAAACATCTATCTTTGGAGATTCCTTCATTTGCTAGAATTTTGGGATAGATGAAAACAACTCTCTGATTTTCCTCTGAAACCCTGGGATTCCTTTGTTTTCAGCAAGAAGACAACTGCCTCAAAAGGTAACACAGTCTATGTCTGAATAAGGTTAACTGTTAGAAAGTTCTTTATTGGTCTAAACAACCTACACTTACCAGATAGAACAAGTTCTTCCTTTAATCTAATATTCCATTAGTGGAATATTAGAACCTGCTTTACAGATGAGGAAATTGAAACTCCCAGAAATTAAGTAACTTGATCAAAGTTATCTACTTAGTAAGATACAGAACTGGGATATCTACTCAATAACATCTCCAAAAGGAAAAATTGAAAACTGGCAGACATAAAGGAAATGTGGATCATTTGTACCATGTATACATTTAGAAGGCCAATGACTAGCATGTATGTGGATGAGAATATAGGAGGCACACTGAGTCGTGAGTGGGATGATTATAATGACAATGTATCAAATGGAGTGTCCCCAGTAGCAGTGTTATTCAGAAGGCTGTGTGTCAAGTTCATCTTTCCCTGCCTGTTATTCTGCTTTTTTCTTTCTCTCAGTGACATGTCCACAAGAAGTCAAAGGTCGTTGCTGCATTTTAGTGATAAGATTTGTTTTATCTCATGGTGATAATCATATTTGTGTATTATTCTTATGCTGTGTATACCACCTATTTATATGCTCTAAAATTCTGCTAGATTTTTTTTTTTTATTTCTTAAACCTAACAAAAGAGGTAAAAGACTTATACAAAGAAAATGCAGATGGCCAACAGGCCTATGAAAAATGTTCAACATCACTTGTAAGAAAGGAAATGCAAATTAAAGCCACAATGAGATACCACCTCACACCAGTGAGAACGACACATATTAAAACAACTAGTAACAACAAATGTTGGCGAGGATGTGGAGAAAAAGGAACTCTCCTATACTGCTGGGGGGAATGCAAACTGGTTAAACCACTATGGAAATCTGTTTGGAGGTTTCTCAAACTGCTATAAATGGAGTTTCCATATGACCCAGCAATCCCACTTGTAGGTATTTACCCAAAGGACACAAAAACATCGATTCAAAAGGACACCTGCACCCCCTTGTTTATTGTTGCTCTATTTACAATGGGGAAGACATGGAATCAACCCAAATACCCCCCAAAATAGATGACTGGATTAAAAAAAATGTGGTACATATGCACAATGGAATGTCACTCAGCAGTCAAAAAAGATAAACTCATGCCTTTTGCAGCAATATGGGTGGAGCTATAAGGCATCATGCTTAGTGAAATGAGCCAGAAAGAAAGAAAAAAAAAACACAAAAACTGGATGATTTCACTCATAGCAAGAGCATAAGGGATCAGGGAAAACAACAACAACAATTGTAATAAAGAAAAGAATGAAAAACAATGAACAACTATAAACCAGTGACATTCTATGGGGGTGGAGAAGGGAATGGGATCAAAACTGGGGTGAGAAAAGTGCACAGGACTGGTGATGGCATGTGGATGAAGTGGTGGTGGGAAGTCCACAGGGATTACAAGAGATGAAAAATGCACAAAATGAATAATAAATAAATAAATAATCTTTTTATTCCCTATAGTACTTTTAGAAGTGAACTCAGGTTTCACAAATAAAAGAAGTGAGGAACTTGATGAGGATGTCATTAACAATTCGTAGAGTTCCAATGAATCAACTTTAAGTTGTTTGAACATGAGCTGCCAATTCCATAGACTCCTAAAACTAAAATAAGAACTGAATGGGAGATTGCTGAGGAGGATTTAGGTTAACTGGGACAGGGGTCTTGGCATTTGTTCTTGGGGGTAGAGGAACTGGAGTAGTGAAGGGACTGTGGGCGAGGCAGAGATAATAGGTTCACATGGTCATGCTGCTTTTGATCGGCTGAAAGTTCATGAACAAGATAATTAAACTCAGATTTCTCCTTTGGAGAATTGTCAGTGCCTCAAGCCTGATATAGGACGGCCTATGTCCTAGGATGGCCTGGAGATGTAACGTTGATTATCTGTAAAATTCTGAGTACTAAACAAGACCCAACAAATGCTAGTTCACTAAATGAATACATGTTAATTTCCACTTTTTTACACCCCTCACACCTTTGAGGTGGTAAAATAGATAATTTCCATAACTTGGAGAATAAAATGCGCTTAGTGTCTGAAAGAATTAGCCAGTTTTTTTTTTTTTGAAGATTTATTTATTTGTGCATACAGAACTGGGGTACAGGCCAGAGGCTTAGGGGCAGCGAGAGGCTTCACCAGAGACAGAGTGGAGAGCAGAACAGGGAACAGGCAGATCAATGAGGTACACTGCTGAGAGGAGCAGCAGGTGGGTCAGGAGAGGTCTGCCACGCCATGTGGTCACCTCCGGGGCAGGCGGGAATCAAACTCATGCTGAAGTGGCTTTAGCTTCTTAGTGCTGTGCTTTAACCTGCTGTGCCACCAGGGAGAGCCCAGAATTAGCCAGTTTTTAAATGATAATAAAATTATAGTGGCATGGGCTGAAAACACTGCATCCTTCCCGAGCAGTTCTCTATTTGCAGCTCTGTGTTAACAGTAGCTCTCAGTTTAGGTCACACATGTAAGGTAGGTGTAGCAATATCCTATTGCACATCAGGAAGCAGACTGTGGATACTTCTTGAACTAAATCACCAAGCGCACACCCAAGATTCCCCAGGCCAAGATTTAGATCCATATATTATTGGACTGTCAAGCTAGTGTTCTTTTCACTCAAAATTAGTGTTCTTTTTACTCACATACATGCTTATTCTAAAAGTCGTTTTAGTGAGGTGATTTTTGAGAAATTTTGGCCACAAGTCTACCTTTTCTTCATTACCTTATTCTTGAATCTTTTCTCTGTAACTTGTAATATTTTAAAATGTTGATTTTATAGTACTTAGTCCATACATAGAGAATGTTCTGTGTATAAAATATGAAGGATATAAAGCAAACTAACACAAACATTTGTGACTCCACCCGAATTGAAGAAGTAGGACATCTCTAAACTTGTTGAAAATTCCTTTGTGTTCCTTTCAGATCTCTCGCCTATAACACTCATGTCAGTGTCTTTTTTGCTAGTTTTTAAGTTTTGTCAAAAGGATTTTATATTGTATTTGAGCTTCTGTGTTTAATCTTTGGACATATTTCTAAGATCCATTTATGTTATTGCTTATACTCAAATTCATTTTTAGTACTATATCACATTCCTCTTCATCTTGCAAAATTTGGTTTTTCATACCCTTTAGATGGGTATGAAAGTTAAATAATTTTTTTTAAACTCTAAGGCAAGCTGTTGCTACTGATACTCATGGAAATATCTTCTAATGTACATGGAAAAGACTTTCTCTAGAGTATATGCTCAAAAGTAGAGGTGTTGAAACAGAGAATGTATTCATCTATAATAAATAATGTCAAATTTATTTCCATAAGGTTGTATGAATTAAAATCCCTATCAGCTGTGTGTAAGAATGGCCTGTGCTGCATGTTGTCCCTAAGTCTTCGGTCTTGGTTCCCATTCTAATAGGTCATAAGTAGTATCTTCTTGTGGTGTCATGGTCATTTCCCTAACTATTAAGTCACTCTTCTGTCTTTATCAACTATTAGTATTTCTTTTGTAAAATTGCATCATCATAACTTATGACTTTTTTTTTTCTGAAACACTTATAGTGTTATTACTTAACCTTTGGACTGTATTTTTGCTCCTTTGCCATAGATTGTCCATTTTCGTTTGGGTTGTTTAACTTTTAAAAAATTTCATTTGAATGAGTTATTATATATTTTGGATATTAATCTTTTGTTGGCTTTATGTTATAAGTATATTATCTTAGACTTTGATTTGCCTTTTGACTTTTTAATGATAACTTAAGTATGTTATTCATTTTTTATGTAATAGAGCTTATTAACCTCTTTGTGTGTGACTAGCATGTTTCTATTTTGATGAAATCCAATTTGTCAATTTTTTTTTATGAACTATTTTTGATGTCATGTCTAAGAAAATTTTGCCTAGCCCTAGGTCTGTCTTATTGATTTTCTCTTTATTTTGTTTCCTAAAAGTTTTATAGTTTAAAATTTTACAAGTAAGTCTGTGATCCAGTTTGAGATAATTTTTATCTCTGATATGACTCTTATCACAGGGAGGTTAAGTTTAGGTTAAGATTCACGTTTTGTAAATGAATGCATCATTTTCAGCACCATTTGTTGACAAGGCTTTCCTTGCTCTATTGAATTACTTTTGTACCATTGTTAAAAATCAATGAATATATTTGTATGAGGTTATTTCTGGATTTTCTATTCTATTCCATTGATCTATGTGTGGATCTCTCTACTGATACCACATTGTCTTGGTTACTGTAGCAATACAATGAACAATAATGTTGATTACAGTGTTTCTATTTTTTTTTGTTGTTGTGCAATTACTTTAATCATTGTAGGGTCTGTGCCATTTTATATAAGTTTTAGAATAAGTTAAGTCTATAAAACAAACTTAATGGAGATTTTGATAGGCATTGCATTAAATTTGTATTTCTATTTGGGAAGAATTGATGTCTTTGTAATCTTGAGTCTTCCAATTCATGAACACAGAATGTTTCCTCATTTATTTAGGTCATTGATCAATTTCATCAGTAGTTTGTAATTTTCAGCAAACAGATCCTATACATGCTATATTTTGAATATATTAAAGTATTTAATTTCCTTTGGAACACTTATAAATGAGATTGTGATTTTAATTTTGTTTTCTGCATATTTATTGTTAGGATGAGGAAATGTGATTGTTTCGTATGTTGATCTGTTATCCTTTGACCTTGATGAACTCATTTGTTGATTCTAAGATTATTTTTGGTATAATTTCTGTGTATAATCATGTCATATGCAAATGGAGGTGGTTTTATTTCTTCCTTTCCACTCAGCCTGCCTTTTATTCATTTTGCCTATTGAGTTATATTAAGAGTGCTGAGACCAGACCTCCCACATGTTTGCCTTGGTTGCTGATGGTATAGAAAAAGGTGAAACATTAAATATGATATTAATTTAAATTTTTGTAGATATACTTTATTAAGTTTAGATTAACCCATCTTTATTCCTATCTTGCTGAAAGTTTCTGTTATGAAAGATGTTGCATTTTTTCAGATGCTTTTTCTATGTCAAATGGCATGACCCTAATCATTTGATTAGCATTTTAATTTGCTTGTTTTAGAAGGCAAAGTACAGGAGACAGAACTTGCATTCAGTTTTGGGCTTTACAGCTGTTAAAAGCAAGTGTTATTATAGTTTCTGAACATGTTAGAAAGCAAATCTTTATTGTAGATAGCCCTGCAAATCCAAAGCTGTAGGAGGTTTGAAAAAATATGCGTTTTAGCAGCAGGTGTAACTATAAGTCTAATGTTGAATTTTTCTAAGTTTCTTAAACATGACATTGGGTAGGAGTCAGTCGTGTTCCATTTCTTAAAGGGATGGAAAGATACTTCTTTCCCAAGTTCTGTTTGCCCTAGGAATCACATAGTTGGTAGAATGAATAAAATCTAACATCAACTTTTGTAGTCGTAAACCATTTGTAATACAAATTCACATTCTTAGATAATATGCAAAGCAAACAGCAAAAATCCTTCTAAGCTTAACATTAAAACTGTTTTGGCCTCTATTTTTGCTGGAATTAAACAATTCATACAAGTGAACTGTCTTCCAGATCAACTTCAAGTGATGAAAAAAATTGTACATAGGGCTTCATTTATACAGTCTCTGTGTTATTCATCATCTCTCACTCAGGCAGTATTCACTTTCCCTCCTCTGTAGGGCTTTGGCTGGGACTTGGAGAGAATACAAAGGAAAATGTGCAACAGATTTTGATATGAAGAAGGAAAAGAGACTCATAAACAACTTAGAGGTTGTAGCTGAAGTGCAGATAAGATATGGATGAGAGGTGACAAAGAAAAGCACTAAAATGCTTCATTTCCTTGACAACTTAAATCCCTATCTTTGAAATTATCAGTGTGATAATCAGAAGCTACAGTTTCCATCTGGATATTTGTTGTATTGTTAACATTGTCCCATTTTGAAGATAACGTCTTCACTTGGTGTTGCAACATGATAGGTTATTTCAAGTTCATTTATTTCCTGTCCTGTAACATATGTTGTTGCAGCTCCAAGAATATACTTTTGATGACATCACAGATCATTCATCCTCAACTCTTATGTCACTCAGCACACTAGACCACAGTGGCACAGATTCTCATCGCATTTATGCCACCTAATTTGCAAACTACTGTCAAATGCTTTAAGAAGGAACAGTAACCCCCAGGAGAATTAGGTGATAATATTATTCAGTGATATCAACTGAGAGCACTTACTTAATCAAAACAAAAGATGTGACACCTACTAGGTATTGCTTATTCTTCCCAGCTGGTGCAGACGAGGCAGCCAGCTTGAGTTCTAGATACCTTCTATCCTGAGTAGTCCCTGAGTGGAAGTTTGAGCAAGGAGGTGATGGGGGGAGGGGTCAGGCCAGCCTAGCTCAGCATGATCTCTTGGCTTCCCGGCAAGTCACTTTGATGTGCTGTGCCTTTGAAGTAAATCCTTTCATAGTGGGCACCCCTCTTCACCAATCTCTTTATTAGCTCCTGCAGTTTATCAGAGGGAGAGGAGTCTTCGATAATTACTTCTTCCAGGGAATCAGAGAGAAGTGAGACATGGAAGGAGAAGAACAAAGCTGGGGAGAGAGTGAGAGAACATGAACAAAAACTGGAAGGGAGGGAGAGAGGATGGGTCATGCGTGCTAAAGCCATTGGCAATTGATTCCACCTTGCCTATATTTAGTTGAAATAAGTGCCATTAAGACAACCAAGACTTGACTTCATAAGGGCTTTTTTATGCCGGGAGGTAGGGGGAGAAAAGAGGGTATTTTTTCCCCCCTGGATTCTTGGGCTTGTTTTATGATGATAAGAAGATTGTTTACTTATCTGTTTTTTAAAATCTTGTATAGAGACATTTTAGTCTTTTTGAGTATCTTTGTTTCACAAATTTTAGAACTTTAGAGAAATTTGAGGCTCATTATTGCCAATATCTTCATATATAAAAAGTGGTTTCACAATGCTGTCTATTTAAGAAGGTTATTATGAAGATGAAATGATCTCATGTTTCTAAGTGCTTGAAGTATACTCATCATTGTATCTGCTGTATAGTGTTTATTAAATAGAATAGTAGATACAGATATAAAATAGGAATAAAAAGATAGAATAAAATATACCGTGTTAAATTAGATGAACTGTCATCATTTACTCCTGATCTGTATTGAATTATCTCCAAAATTAGGTTGGCTTCTCCAAAGAAGTCAGTGTTTTTCTTCCCACTTTTGCTATAATTAGATGGAGTTGAGGTTCCATACTGCTGTCATCTCTTACAGATAGCACAGAAGACACAGGTATCGGTTATTTCAAGTCCTGGGTTTTTGACTTCTTAGTGCTCAGTACTTGTTCTTAGTACTCAGATTTTGGCAAGAAGATTATTATGTTGTCTAGGGTTTGAAGGATATGCAGTCCCAGGTAGCCAGGTGGTGATGGCCTATACTCAGTTAACAGTTTCTTGGCCTGACACAGTTTCTTGGTCAAATGATGAGCATCATCTTTTGACCCTTCTTCAGGAAAAAGCTCAATGTTGTTTCAGATTCTGTGTCTTCTCTATATTTTGGTGAGTCTTACCATGTAATTCAGAAGCAATGCCAGAATAAAGCACTTGTTTCCTTGATGGATATATTTACATGAATCATTGCCCTTTCAGCAGAACCTGACCTTGAGTGCCCAGCAACAGATTTTTTGCTGCTGTTTTTGCAACAGGCTCAGAATATTAAGACAGGACATCTCCCCAGACACGGAGCTGTTGATCACATCATATTCTAGTCTAGATTACTGCCTAGCATTTTAGTTTATGGCTTGCATTCAGACTTTAGGGACTAGTGTGCTAACCGTTCACTGGTATAGATGGACATTGGCTGGAAGCCTGACTTAGGGTTTATAAAATAATTGCAGTTTCCTGATTACCAAGCCAAGTTGCCAGACAACATGTCTGAAGACTCAATTAGGGACTCATTATAGTGGAAACTGTACCAAATCTGTATTCAGGATACTGAGAGTATTGCTAGTCTAGCTAAAAACCAACCACAGCCATTTTTGTTTTTTAGAACATTCTCTTAAGAGCAAAGACAGTATTTTTCTTCATATTGTAATACTGAATGCTTTAAATAGCAGCTACATGTAAATAGGGATTTAGCCACTCTTCTCAATTCCAAGGCTGTGTTGAGAGCATATGAATTAAATTGTGTTACACCTCTGTGGATTATCTAATATTTCAAGATCCTGTGGTTGAAAATAACCATAAAGTTGGACTTGGGGTTTCAGATTTTCTGGATCACAGATTTCCACTTTCACATTGTTTTCTGTGGACAATTACAAGACCCACTGAAACAGCTATTACAATGCTGGTCACATGTCAGTAGTATATTAAGTACATTGGTTATGTTTTCACTCATTTGACTCTGACATCAAGCCCTGAGGCAGTTATTGTTTTCCCTATTTTACTCAGGTTACTTTCTTTCTTTCTTTTTTTTTTTTTGAAGATTTATTATTTATTCATTAGAATTGGGGTACAGGCCAGAAGCACAGTGGCAGTGAGAAGATTCACCAGAGACAGAGTGATGAGCAGAACAGGCAAATCGACGAAGTACAGTACCGAGGGGAGCAGCGGGTGAGAGAGGAGAGGTCTGCTGTGCCATGTGGTTATCTCTGGGGTGGGGATAGTACTTGCATCCAAGTGGGCTGCAGCTCTTTTGCAGTGCTGTGCTTTAACCTACTGTGCCAACAGGGAGGGCCTCAAGTGACTTTCTTAATCACACAGATAGTAATAGAAATGAGACTGGAATGTGGGCCTATCTGAGGAAAAAGCACATACTTTTTATTCACTATACTAAGCCTGCTTCCTCAGTGACAACACTGTTTACTTTCTGTGTCAGGGAGTTCCCTGAACAAAATGTACCTGTTCGGACATGTGGTAAGACTAGTGCATCAGTGTGCTTGCTGTGACAAGGAGTATTGGCCTTTATGGTTTTAAAGGAAGACTGATGCCCATCTACCTAGAACTCCTGTGAAGTATCCACATCAAAATTTGCTCCTCCTGATTTCTCAAGACCTTGGTAAAGTAATTAATTTTCTGTGTATATGAATATATCCCTTAATAAAAGGAATGTATTCCAGTGATAGAATGGGTACACAATACATTCTAACAGGTGGGAGAAAAAATGGTTCACATATCAGCTCCTTGAGGTCCTCCACCTACTATCCCCATTGATGTCTCTCATTTTCCTGCCTCCTCTTCTCTGAGAGCAGCTGGACATCCGTCATGGATATACCATTATAGTGAACAGTATTATGGGCATTATGAAGTAAGGACAGCTAGAAAATAAGACCTTTCATTAACATATCATTCTTTAATAGCTGGAGACATAACTGGGGAATCAAAACTTATTTGGAACAGGCAGGTTTATTAGACAAAAATGAGAAGATAATAGTAATATTACCTCTATTTAAATGAGACCTTTCAATGTACCTGGGACAGAATGATAACAGTAATAGTGACAGTTTTAGATGAGAACATTTTTCTATTTTTTAAGCAGGTACTTAATTCTCATCATAGTCCTTTGAGCTGGATGTCACTTTGGTCATTTATCAAAAGGCAGAATTAGAAGTTGAGGATTAACAGGCAGTTTTCCCAGTGATGGACAGCAGGGCCAAAGCTCAAATGTAGGTGTACCTCTTCCAGATGCTCAGGTTATGCAAACCACCACGGTCATGCATTGGCTGATTGTGTGGCACAGGGTAACTTGGTGCAAGGTAACTTTTGGCTTACTGGAAATCCCCTAATAGAATTGTTCTGAGGGCCTATGACAACAGTTTTGAAGAAAATGGCTCATGGGCGTAGGACACAAGCCAAACAGAGCTCTTCTTGAAATTAAAGAAAATCAACTTACATATTAGATTATTTTTTTCCAATAAGGAATAACATTTCCTTTAAAAAAGGCATGATGCACAAAAATGAGAAAAATGAACAATGTTGTAATAGATGTGTACATAGAAACATATTTAAAAAAGAGAGAGACTATGAAAGAATAAAACTAATGCTAAAAAATGTTTTTTCTAGAAATCATTTTTCTCCAGGATGAAAAAGCAGTTGTATACAAGAGCATGTAGTAGAAAGTGAAATGTAAGATTTAATAATAAGATTTAGTAATCTGTATTTCCCTTTTACTTGGCATATAACAGTGTACCCCCAAAGACTTAAGTACGTTTCCTATAAACAAGGATATTATCACATATAACCGCAATGTGACCACCAAAATCAATGATTTAATACTGACACATTATTACTATATAATACTCTGACCCTCTTCAATTTTCTTAAATGGTGCCAGTCATGTACTTTATAGAAAAAGGATCCAGTTAAGAGTCACATACTGCTTTTGGTTGCTGTTTCTTGATTCTCCTTTTATCTGGAATGGTTTCTACTTCTCTTACAAAATTAAACTTTAATTTTTCATTTTTTTGACTGTGACACTTTTGAAAGTTACAGATCAGTTTTTTTTTTTTTTTTTGGTAGTGTGTTGATCCTTTTGGGATTCCCAGATGTTTTGAAATAGTCAGATTTTGATGATACACCTTTGGCGAGTATACCATAGAGGCAATACTGTGTGCTGCACAGCTGTAAGGCGGTGTACAGTTTTGTTCACTTGATTAAGGTGGTGTTTGCCAGGCTTCTTCACTCAGAAGTCACTTTCTCCCTTCCTGTGTACTTAATAAGCAAGTATTTTGTGGAGAAGTACTTTGAAAAAATATAAATATCTCATTTAAAATGAAACCTTCCAGTGTTTTCTATTTACTTATATTTACATGAAGTCAGGGTTCTATACTATATCTAAAGAATTACAATCAGTTATTATAATTATTCATTGTGATCCCAAAATAGTCCTAGATTTTCAAATAACCTTTGTGTCATTTTTACATGTCTTCCTCATTTTCTGAGCACTTCTTTGCTTTCTGGAAAAGCCGTTCCCACAGTCATCTTTCCCTTCCTCACCAGGCCTGTTACCCACCATTTTCTCATGGATTCCTGGTTCCATTAGTGAATTTTAGCACTTAGACATCAAGATCTGAAGACTAGTTGTTATTGGGGTATTGCTGTTACCAGGTCCATGCTGTTATCTCTCCCTGGGCATATCCAGATGCACATTTTCTGTTTTCCTTGTTGAGGTAAACTAGTTAACAATACTTGTTATGATTCAGGGGAGTAAGGGAACTCCACCTCAGGTGTGCGTTACCATATGGCACTCACAAGTACCATAGTCCTGTACTCCTCAATAACACATCTTTGAGTAGCTTAAACAACGAATATTTATTTCCTGCATTTATGGAGGCTGGAATGTCCAAGGTCAAGACTCCAGTATATGCAGTGTCAGCTGAGAATCCATTTTCTGGTTTGCAGAGGGCAGTATTCTTGCTGTTTTTTTTTTTTTTTTTTTTTTTTTACATGGCTGAGCATAGAGCTCTGATATCTTATGTACTAATAAGGGCACTAATCATATGCTCATTTTCTGCCAAAGGCCATCACACTGGGGATTAGGCTTTGCTTTAGGAATATTTGGATAACACAAACATTCAATCCACTATCATTAAGAATGTAGCCTGAATAGAGCAGGGGAAAGCAAAGTGTGGATGGGGTACAAATAGGCTATCACCAGAGCTGTGGGGTGCCTTGGTGGCAGATGAGGTGTGGTTACACACATCTGAGGAGATGTGATCTCGTGCGTCTGAATCACAGTGTTGTGAACCAAGGTAACTTCAATAAAACAAGTAAAAATAACATAAAAAAATGAGCATATTTTGATTTCTAGAATTTTGTCCTTTTGAAGTGTTTTACTAGAATACTGTAGCAGGGGTGATTTTACTCAGTCACCTGAGTAAAATTATAATTTTATAATTATAATTACAGAGGATCACCAGTGAACTACTGTTATATCAAGCAGACAGACACACACACACAGATATATATATATATATATATATATGGAGAGAGAAAGAGAGAGAGGAGAGAGGAAATTTTAAAAATAAATAAAATAAAAAGCCCAAAACAAAAATCAATAACAAAAAGTAAATAAACAATAATCTATAGATATTTCCATATGTCTATAATAATGTTGTTGAAAAGTTTAAAAGTGAGACATCATAGTCTTTAAGCTGATTAAAGTTTTACTGGAAATTCTATGATATAGAAAGCAAAACTAAGAGTGCCAACTCAGTAGGAGATTAGTTTTCTTCTGCTCTTTTAAAAATGTTTTATATACTTTTTACATAGTTGTTTAATCTCCTCTCAGATATAATCCCCCTAAAATTAACACCACCAAGACTGTTACCATAGTCTCTTATGCTCATTTGAAAGAGGACTCCCAGGTTTTAGAAAAACTTCTCTGCCATCTATAAATGAATTAACTTACTCACTTTAAACAGAAACATAAGGTTATACTCCATGTCCACTATGGACAGTTGTTTCATCATCGTTTGAAAAGACTCTTGCAGGAGAAGAAAGGTTATCTAGGGTCACAGCCAGGCTTGAAATGTTAGCAGTCTCCATTCAGGTAAATACTCCTTAGCCTTTTAATTCTGTATTTTCTTTTACATATTTTATGAGAGCTGAGAAACTAAACATAGAAACACATTTAATTTTCTCTAGAAAAACTATGAAAACATATTCTCAGATACAGAACAGATGTACAGGAGATGCATTGACAACAGTGTAAACACTGTTATCTCAGCCCTCCCCACTGCATTTTGTCACCTGCTTGGGAATTGTGCCTTTCTGGCTTGTTGAATTGAAGGCTGCTAGATCAAAAACACTATGCTCATTATTTCTTAGTTTATATTTTACTCTTGGAAGAAATAAGTGTTAAACTACATATTTAAGCCTAATGGGATGGTATAAAAGAATGGACCTAAGTTTAAGAAGACAGAGTTGCAGAATACCTTTTAGATCAATCAGGATTAACTTACATAGCACCCTTCAATTTCTAGATGTACTGAGCTTGGACAGTCTAAGCCAAACTGCATTATCTAGTCTTTTGGACCATAGGTCTTTATAATCCTAAGAATTCTGCTAAACTTTCTGAGAAAATTGCCACAAGATATTAGTACAAATTTTACAATTCTCAATCCTTTGGGAAAAAAAAATTATCTTTGCTAAAAGACATGATTTCCCATTGTCTCTAAGATTCTGATTTATTATTACATTAAACAAATTAGTAAAGTAGTTGTACAATTGACAAAAATATATTCTATGTCCATATATGAAGATAAACAATCTTAAATTTTTGAAGCCTCCACATCCCCCAAGAACTGAAAAATCCATAGCTATCCCTTAAGTGCTCATGCTCTGCCAGATGTGCCTTGAATTCTTATCTCCATTCTAAGAGGTTGCAATTTTCATCTTCAGATGAAGAAACTATGGCCTAGAAAGACTGAGGAGTCTCTGATTATGGTCTAGAGAGATGGAGGAGGGCTTAGGCCCACAGACTGACTAATAATACAGTGGGGGAATTGAATGTTACAGACTAATCCTATGATCTATGTTCGTAACCTTTATGCCACAGAAGATGAGTGGGAGACCAAAGGAAAATACAGTGCAGACTTTTCAAAATTTGGTTACTTTGCTTATGTTAAACTGACTATACTCTGTCACAGTGCTGGCATTTCCTCAAGTACAAATGGAGTCCTAGAAATAAATGGAAGAGACTATTGTTGAGATGAGCTGTTAGCTACCCATAGGGAAAATGCTCAGGATACCCTAACCTCGGTGATCCCTGTGGCTTCCTGGGCTCCAGAGCCATTCCTGCCTTTCCAGGACCAGTTCCAGGCAGTGCCCACCAGAGTCAAGATCCCAGGTCTTGGAGCTCAACATACTTGAGTCCTAATCCCATTTATCACTGGACTGTTTGTCACTAAGATTTTTGGAAATACGACAACCTCTGTGCTCTACGTTTGTACTTGTGAACAAGAAGGCACATAGCAAAAAGTACCTTATTGTATTTTCAGACTTACTGAGATCACACTGGCGCATAACATGGTCAGCCTTTTGTCCCCCGACCAACTCCTATTCCTGTTGCCCTGTGGCTTAGGTGGTTCACAGCCCTTATTGTGTTATCACTCTACAATGAGGTCTTGCTTGCTGTAAAGTTCATTCTCTTCCTCTCACATTCATATTCATATTCTGTCTGAGAAGCTTGATCTCAGTTTGAATATTGGAAAAAAGCAATTGAGTGAGCCTACTAGAGTATTGACATCTTGAAAGCAAAGGCTACTAACCCAAACAATCTAGCTTGTAGAGTGCCAGGCTTGCATCACAATAGAACAGGAATTACAGGCAAGGTAGCAGAGACATTTGGGGAAAGGCTTCTCAAGGCGCAGTGTATGAAGCTCAGTCTGTTTGTGGAGTGAGAACTTCCTCATGTCTGCCTTACTTCACAATGGACCCACTTGTAAGCCTGAACTCTTTCTGCTCCAAGGTTAGAACAAGATGATTTGAAGATTGGGCAGCCTAAATTTGAGAAGTTAGTGACCCTTCCTTAGAGGTACATTTGGGAAATTTTATAGTGTAGAACACTAGGTGACTCAACAATTATAATCAAGTATTCTGTTGGTTGATGTAGATGTCAACGATTAAGAGCCACATGGTCAGTGAGTTTTGTCACTGTCTTCAAAAGAAGACAGGTGGGACAAGATTGCTTTTGGAAGATAAGACAGGCTAAATATAAGTATCCTTATAAATGATATTCACTTAGCTGATATCAAGGAATCTATGCAACTTGGTCTAGCTTACAGTAGCATGAGTGTTCTCATTGGAACCTTACTGTTAGTCATAAAACAAAATAGAATATTTTCCCTTCTTGACTACTCAGCCCTCAAGCACCATTTGAGATACACCTATTTCCAGTGGCTTGTGTGTTGAACATTGGCATAGTTAATAGGGGAGTCCAGGGAAAAGTATCCATCTGTTCCTCCTTATTTGTCATCCTTTAGAAAGAAGAATTAATAGTGCTGAAGTGTCTACCCCCACTTTTTTTCCTCATGATTTGGACACTTGGACTTCTTGCCGGTAGAACTTGCTTCTTGATACTTGTCTTCTGTGGTTCTATAAGAAGTAATTTGAAGGGTAATTCTCTTAGTTTTCAGTTCAGAGAGAAATACTTTTTAAGGTGCAATGATACTTAGTACTATTTGGCTTTTTCCATAAATTCAGCATAAGCAGCCACCACAGGAGTGAAGATGACTAGTCCTTTAAGGAATAGAGGGTAAGGAAACTTTGAAAACTTGAACCTGTTGGAGGCAAAGATTTGTTCCTTGTGAGTATGACTCTAGCAGACTATAGAAAACACAGGAATGCAAATACCACCCAAAGTAGTGTGAGATCGTGCCCTTTGAGCAGCTTTTTTTTTTTTTTTTTTTTTGAGCAGCTTTTAAATCAGAGACTTTCTGCTAATGGATTGTGAAATCGAACACCAGGCCATATATTAGGGGAAAAAGGTCATCTACAGAGTAAAACTAAGAGTCTGGTACTAGATAGTGCTAAATGGGCTACTTTATACCTGTATAATAGTGGTCATCTTGCCAAAATAAAAATGCTGATTTCTGATGAGTGTTGTCTGCTTGGAAACACTACTGGAGCATAATCTTTGAGTTTTCCCAATAAGATTGTTGTTTTAAAACCTTAATGAGAAGAAATTTATTTATAGGTAGTTTCAGATATTTTACTTTTATTACCAGTTTGGTCTCTGCTTTGTGTAGTCTAAGATTTTATTGTTTAGGATAAGGTATGTTAGCTTATAGAATTATCTGTTTACTATCCCATCCCCATCATTATTTCCTGTTTAGTATTCCTGACCTATCCCACTGTATTCTGTGAATTATTATCTGACTCTGTTTATGTCACTGTCTGTACCTCATGATTACTTTTGTGACCTTGGTTATATCACTCACCGTCTCTGCCTTAGTATACCCTTGTCCTTTGATACAGAAGAATGATAGCTAATTTTAAGCTTTAAAAAAAAATATGTGCCCTTAGTTATTTGTGGAATATTAATCAGAGTTCTGGGAACTGTAAAACTGAAAAGATACTTGAACAAAAATATAGCATGGCAAACCTCATTTTTTGGTTATTGCCTATGTTTCAAAACAAGGCAATTCGACTACATGGTAAATAGTTGCTATATGCTTGAACACATTACTATGCTAGATTCTACACACCTGTCCCTTTCCATTTGGATTAGTGAGGACGATATGCCCAGGATACCAGTGGCATCTAAATGGGTGAACTAGATAAGTCACATCCAAGCACCTCAAATCTAGGGAACATAAACAAAATTTTAAAATAAAACATATAGTCAAATCTGAAGGTTCCTCCAGTATTTTAAACTAGTATATATATAAAAAAATCTAATTGATGTGTCTTTTATAAAATGCTTAGGTGCCAGGCTCTTTGCTGACCACTGACATTATAAGAAGATGAAACTTTATTGATGAGTTTATAGTGTATTGGGGAAGACAGATTTTTGTCCTAAAGGCAAAGGGGGATCATTTAATATTTTATAGCAGGGGGCATGATTTGTATAGACTTGTATTTTAGAAATATTACACCAAGTTTCTAAGAAGACTGGTTTGGCCACATAGTGAAACTGAAGATAGAAGACCAGTGTAGTTTATAGTAATATCAAATGCTGACAACATGCAAGATTGTCTGTTAGGCACTGAAAATTCTGAAGTAATGTATGTGACATGCTTCTTGCCCAGGAGGTACTTTGAGTATACTTACAGATTGTAAGTATATGAAACCATATGAAATTAAATAACAGTGCTAGCTTTGTTTTCCTGCGAGGCATAAGGTATTTTTTTCCGCCTTTTTATTTCATATCTGGAACAGGAATGTTGCTCAGTAAATATTTGAAAGAATGAGTTGAAAGGCTGATTAATACATACATAGTGAGCCCTCCCTGGTGGCGCAGCGGGTTAAAGCACAGCACTGGGAATCTGAAGCTGCTTCCGCATGAGTTCGATTCCCGCCTGCCCTGGAGGTGACCACATGGCGTGGCAGACCTCTCCTGACCTGCCCGCTGCTCCCCTCAGCAGTGTACTTCGTCGATCTGCCTGTTCTGCTCCCCACTCTGTCCCTGGTGAAGCCTCTTCGCTGCCCCTGAGCCTCTGGCCTGTACCCAGTTCTGTATGCACAAATAAATAAATCTTTAAAAAAATAAATACATAGTATATGATTGTAAAGGAGTGAGAATTTCAGACAAGGAAATAATTACCATGGAATGTGATGACATCAGAGAACAGGGAGTAATGAAGTCTTTTCACATTAAACAGTACCTCTATCCATAGTGGATTTTTGGATATTATTTTTTGTTGAATACTAGATTTTTTAAAAATATAATTTTAACACTGAAAATCAGATCCCACCTCTCTTCACACTATTTCTTTTTTAGTTATTTTCCCAAACGAATTCTGTAATCAGGTTATGATTGGACACAGAGTTCCTTAATATCTTGTATCAATAAGACAACCTGTCTTTGCAAGAGATTTTGGGATATTCCTTCAATTTTCAGTCAAGCAGGTTACATTTGTGCATTTTCTTTCACCTTCCCTGCTTTTGCAGTGATTTAGGGTCAGTTTAGGACCATCTTAGATCTTTTTAGGATATACATATAATCCTTCACATGCATGTCCAGCTTTACATATATATCCATATCCATAGATTTAATAAATAAAATTGTTTTTCAAAGATGTTTAAAATTTGAATATACCCGCCCACCCCAAACCCCTAGCTTTTCCTTTTAAAAATTTTGTCTGGCTCATATTTACCACACCTGATAAGGTTGCTTCAGGCATCTAGAAGCTTAATCAATTGCTGTTGATTGTTTTTGACAAATGTGCCATGGAAATGGAAATAGAAATGTTGAATGAGGTCTGAATCAGGTTTTATAGTAGATGCTGTGAGGACTGAAAGATTTTTCAATTAAAGACAGTTCTCTGAATATGGTATTAGAGAGATCCCCAGACACATTTTGCTTCCTCAGGTACCTACTAAGTTGCTTGCTTTAATATGATTGTGTAGTGATTAGTTTTCAAGGATATATCATGGAGTTGTGGACATGGGGATGGGAATAGAACACATTAACATGCCATTGTTTTTAGCAGGATTAGCTTCTTTTTCTTTCAATACACTCTCCTAAATTGTTGCAAACCTTTGGTTAATTTTCTGAGTTGACTTTGATGATTTTTATAGTAGAGACATCAATTAATAACAATTTTATAATATTTGAATTGCTATTATGGAAGAGTAGCTTTTCAGATGTCATTCATATCTGTATTTCCATAAGGAAAGATTTTTGAAGTTTGCAGTGGGAAAAGACAGTTTCCCTGCATTGGATAAGGACTCATGATATTGTTGACTTTTCAAACATAAAACTTGATATCAAACACAGGGAATACTAATTTAAGAATACTAAGTACATAGACTTTTGGGCAAAGTCAATGTATAAATGAAATATGACAAAAGAGACAGTACCACATATATCAAGTTTACAAAATTTCTTAAATTACTTCCCAAGTACTCTTTTTCAAGAAACTATTAGAATATCTCACTTTGTCAACATGAGAGAAATAGATGAAAAAAGACAATTTTGGGGGATACAGGAAGGATAAAATTCAATGCAGTGAAAAAGGCATGGGATATTGCAGGCCAACTGTATAGTTGACTAGTCTAGCATGAAATAATGAGTCCAGATTGGAGGAAGAGTTTTCAAAGGCACATCTCAGATGAAACAAGTACTTATGAAAATATAGGACTTTGTGATGAAGAAATTGGTCTGAGGAGGCTTTTTACAATGATATTGGGGATGTGAGGAGAAAAGAACATCTGAAAACAGGGAATTTTTTTTTAAACCAGGAGAAATGAAATGTTAAAGAAATAAGATTTAATTTTGGTTTTCTATTTTGCTCAATATTAAATAATATTTTGTGTAACCATAAAAATGGAAATGTTGAGGGTCCTACCTGGTGGAGCAATGGGTTGGGAAACAGCACAGTAAGCCGGCCACACCCGCTTGAGGGCAAGTTCGACCCCAGCCGTGGAGGTGACCCACATGGCGAGCCAGACCTCTCCTGACCCTCCGCTACTCCTCTCAGCAGTGTACTTCGTTGATCTGCCTGTGCTGCTCTTCTTTCTGTCTCAGGCGAGTACTCTCGCTGCCCCTGCACCTGTTTGGTACCCCACTTCTGTATGCAAAAATAAATAGATCTTTAAAAAATATATAAGAATTGATGTGGCAGTAACCAAAATGTGTGATGTAACTATATAACAAGGTGGAGTATAAAGGAGAGTGTAAATTCTTGTAATAGCAATTTAACCATGTGTCTAAAATTGTTGAAGATACAGTAGCATATGCATATCATTTAGGAGTTTTATACTAGATTCCAAGAATCAAATCTCAGGATGATTGGCTGTGGAAGATGAAGGGAATAAAAGGCTGGTGTGCTTTTTTGGTGTGTGAAATGTTGTAGGATACAGTTTTCAACTCTGTTCATATATTTTCATGAAAGTAAGCAATGAACACTTTCAGCTTGACTTTGTTAAAGTTTTTTGAGTATGAATACTTATACTAATGGGCTAGAAATTAAAAGATGGTAAGTTAGTGTGATCTGTTCTTCAATGAAATCGTAAGCTAGATTTTTAAGATGATTGGTTGAAAAGGGAGAGGGGAAAAAGCAACTGGGGAAGAGGATGGTGGATTAGTGATTTTATTAATTCCTTTTCTTACATTTATTTAAAAATTTTAGAATTTATATAAGCTGAGGGAAAATGGTTGATAGTAAAATATGGGAGAATAAAGCTTGAGTGCTCTGGAAAGGTGCTGCATAATCTGAGAGTGGAAGAGGACTTATAAGGGTGAGAATGCATATAAATGGATTTCTATAAGGAGAGATGAAAAGCTGAGGATTTTCTTTCCTTTATTTTTTTGGAAATTCTCTAGGCTGAGAATGAAACAGGGTCATCTACTATGAAATGCATTGATTGGTTCTTGAAGATGAAGATGAAAATGGGAATAACTACTTGGGGGATTGGAAATCAGTACTGATATGTATAAAATTAACAAGTGGTGATGAAGAGTCAAATATTTAAGCCGGTATGAATTATGATTATGCTCATCATCTCTGAAATCATTATCAGGTAATCTTCGGAACAGGATAGAACTACTCAGTGGTCTGGGTGGAAAAGCGGAGAAGAGGATTTTTACTGAGGATCAGGAATGAGGAGTTTAATTTATTTGGATAAAAGTACCTCATTTGAAGGTATTAGAAAAAGCTTACCTGAAAAGACATGCCCAAAAATCATGGCAGAATAAGCCACATCAGGAAAATATCTTCTGAAGTAAGGAAAAACAACAAAATATTTCACGGACCACATCACTTATTGCTGGATGTCACCTGATTACATGTACACCTGGATTGTTGAAGGCATTGCATTTATAGTGGAAAAGTCAATATGTGCATTACTGAAGTCAATCCATAGTGCTGGCTGTGTTGGGGAGAGAAGGGAAAGCTCCAAACACGGTTGTGGGGCAGTGCAATGGCAAATGGGAACTGGAACAGGAAGGTCAGGATTCGAGGAAGGTCAGGATTCGAGGGTCACGTGTCTCTAGAATCACTGCACAGAGGTGGCCGGAGGCCACGGCTGGGCATGGAATCCGTGCTAATTCTCACAGCCTGGTGTAGCAGGCAGGGTCCTTTTAGGAGAGCCCTTGGGTGCTACTGCCTCTAATCTACTCTGCAGCTTTTCCCACTAGGGTGCTTGGCTGTGATAGTGTGGAAGCAACAGGAGAAATTCCAAATCTTTGGAGACAACATGGATACAACTGGAAGGGAATGCTACGTGAAATAAGCCAGGACAAGTACTGAAATGTTTTCACCCCTATGTGAAATGTGAGAAACAAAGCAAAGGAGGATACAGACACAGAATAAAGCAAGCTTTAGAAATCTGACTGCAGCACAGAGACTATCAAAAGGGGCAGGTTGGGGGAGGGAGTGAAGACAGAGCAGAAAGGGAATGTGGAGGTTTATCGGGGTTTTGGTGGTGGGCTTGCTGTGATAGCTTACATTTGTACAAGTTGGAGCCTCTACTTCTAAAACACATACAGTGTTTCAAATCAACGTCCCTTACTACATGTAATGAAAAGCAAGTGTGAGATAAAACACTGAGCAGATTTTTTTTAAAGACTTTTATTTAGGCCCTTTCTGGTGGTGCAGCAGTTTAAAGTGCAGCACTAAGAAGCTAAAGCCACTTCAGCATGAGTTTGATCCTCGCAGCCTCGGAGGTGACCCACGTGGTACAGTAGACCTCTCCTGACCCGCCCACTGCCCATCTCAGTAGTGTACTTCGTCAGTCGGCCTGTTCTGCTCCCCACTGTCTCTGGTGAATCCTCTCACCGCCCCTGCACCTCTGGCCTATACCCCAGTTCTGTATAATAATTTTTTTTCATTTATGCATACAGAACTGGGGTATAGGCCAGAGGTGTAGGGGTGGTGAAAGGAGTCACCAGAAACAGATAGTGGGGAGCAGAACAGGTAGACTGATGAAGTATACTGCTGATGCTGAGGGGAGCAGTAGGTGGGTCAGGAGAGGTCTGCTGTGCCATGTGGATCACCTCCGGGGCTGGGGATGGAACCCACACTGAAGCAGCTGAGGTTAGCTTGCAGTGCTGCATCCTAACTCATTGTGCCACCAGGGAGGGCCGCTGAGCAGGATTTTTTTTTTCTGTTTTGTACTGAGCAGGATTTTTAAAAATCCTGGCTCAAGTGGCTGTGCTTGGTGGGAGAAGGGGATGTGGTTAGACAAATGGAATATTCAAGGGAATAATAAAGGTTAAAGCAAAGTTGAAGAATATTGCTAGGGAGTCTAAAAGGATTTTGAGAACTTAAATATATATATATATATATGTATATATATATATATATATATGTGTGTGTGTGTGTGTATATAAAAGATATGCTCTGTATTTTTAGTGAACCCAGTAGCATGCTTAGTTCAGTCCCTTGAGGTTTGTGGTGAGCATATTTAGTGTTTCTTTAGTTAATTCTGTTATATGTAAAGATGAGGTGTAAGCCTATTTTAAATGGGGACTTTTATATTGGAACTTGAAAATTAGGACAGATGGTTTTACTGCTTCAAAGCTGAAAGAATTTCTTAAGGAAATATGGTTTCAGTTGATTTTGGGGTATGGCAGAGAAGAACTTTTGAAAAGGTAGAAGGAAGGGGGGTTCCAATAATTATATAGCAGCAACTGAGATTGGATCGAAAACTGGATTTTAATTCTGAACATTCAGGAATTTTTTTCCGAGAAATATGTGATCCAGGTTAGACTTAACCTTAGTCACTGTATGCTTAATCTTCCCTTGGGTTAAATGTATTCCTTGTCACCTTTCTCAAAAAAGTCTGCAAGGTTGTAAGCTAAAGCTAACAAGCCCTCTTGAATGAATTATTAACACAGCTCATGAGTTTCATTTCACTCTGCCCCTTCTTGTTCAGCTTTCTCAGCCACAGCTGCTGCTTTTAGCTTTCTCCATTCCCGGGTAAGGGCTAGAAAAACACAAGGCAGTATAGAGGAAAATAAATAAAGGGATGAAAGGTCAAAATTTGTTTTTTTTATTAATTTTTAAAAATTTATATAGGAGAACTGGGGCACAGGTCAGAGATATGGGGTTAGAGGATTCACCATAGACAGAGTGGGGAATAGAACTGGTGGATTACTGAAATACACTGCTGAGGGGAGCAGTGGGTGAGACAGGAGAGGTCTGCTGTGCCATGTGATTTAGCTTCTGGCCATAGTGGCGATAGCACTGAAACTTAACTCCTAGGCAACCAAGGACCCCAAAAGGTTAAAATTTAAAGTAAAAAATTAGTTCAGAATAAGAATGAGGCATTTGGAGAAAAAGAGTTTATGAAGTGAAAGGAACGATATTCAAGAAGGAGGAAAACCATGTATGGGAAGGATAAGAATGGCTTGATTCTTTGTCATTTTGAAATTGAATTTTTGCCTGTTTGTTTTGAGGAGTAGCGTATATGGGATCTTGATTGAGAGCATTAATTCTTAGTACTTTGTATTTCACAGTGAGCACAGATGTAAATGGTGAGCACATGTAAGGCACTGCTCATGTATGTACCCAGGTTTAAGAACAATTTGCAGCACAGTAATTTGAATTTTACGGCTTTCTTTTCAACTAAGCATTTATATTTTTAAAAACAGATAAAAATGATCTTGTTATAGAAATATCTTAAAAAATTAAGAAGTCATTAGATCATTTTACTGTATGTATTAAAAATGCTTCTTTAGAACTCTCAAACCAATTACACTATCTGGATTGAGGACAACTATCATAAGTTACTTACGAAATTTTTCATGCCAGTTTGTTGTACAAAGAGAATAGATTCTATATGCAAATGAGTATCTGGGGGAGTGCAATCAATTCTGCAGATAACTCTGGAGCATTTCTAATGCACTAGGAATCTTAGTCTTGATCACTTATAATAAGGATATTACTAAAGCAATAGCCTTGTTGAGCCTGTTCCCGCCTTCTTCTTTTGGTATTTCCATTTCTGCCACACTATGATGTGCAATATGTGTTCTAAAAATAAATAAATGACTTATGGGTGCTTTGACTCTCCCTCTAAGAATATTTTAAACTAAGCAGAAGAAAACATACACAATTAAAATCATGCTGTGATTTTTTAAAATTTATGAACATTGTCAGTTCTTTCCTTGCAACATTTGTATCATCCATATACTGTGCCATTTAAAAGAATTCTATCTTTTCTCATAAACATTCTAAGTTTTGGTAGATACAGAATCAGGGGTGTCTGATGACAGGCATAGCATCCAGATAAGTAAGAGGCCAATTCATTTTAAAGAAGGTCAGCCAAGGAATGTGATAGGAATTGAGTGAAGGGGAGAATGTTGGAAGGTTTGGCCTGTGAATTGTTCTAAAGCGGTTAACAATAATGAGAAAGAACAGAAAAATGGTAAAAGAACTTTTTGAAAAGTTTTATGTGTGTTATAGCTTATATAGCAAGTACAAATGGAGAGATTAAAATGCAAATTAGAGTTAGATTTAAAATATTTTGATTGCTGGAGTGCACTTTAAATGTACTTCATATAGGATTGAGTCCCTAAGACAAAAGGCAATTCTTTTTTTTTTTTTTAAGATTTATTTATTTTATTCATACAGAACTGGGGTATAGGCCAGAGATGCAGAGGGTGAGAAGATTCACCAGGGACAGAGTGGGGAGCAGAGCAGGCAGATTGAGGAAGTACACTGCTGAGGGGAGCAGTGGGCGGGTCAGGAGAGGTCTGCCACACCATGTGGTCACCTCCGGGGCAGGAATCGAACTCATGCGGAAGTGGCTTAAGCTTCTTAGTGCAGTGCTTTAACCTGCTGCACCACCAGGGAGGGCCCAAAAGGCAATTATTCTTAATGGTGGTAGCAATGTACTCTGGGGGTCCAGAATAAAATTCTGATGGGATATTGAGAAAAGCAAATATAATACTTAATTATTTTTCTTTTCATTGAGGTAGCATTATTTTGCAATACCAGATGGATTTTAGGGGTACAATTTCAGATCACACTTACCACTAAATCTCCATTCACCATCAACTACTCACCCTCTTTCTCTGATAACCATTTTTTTTTTTTTTTGGTCAGAATCCTGAGGATTAGCTTTTGTTTTTGTTGTGTTTGACTGTTTTCCATTTTCTTATATTCCACAAACGAGTGAAATCATAGCATTTGTCTTTCTTACTTTGCTTGGCGTAATAATCTCAGCATCTAGCCATTGTCACAAATGGCAGGATATCTTCTTTGTAACTGAATCGTATTCCTTTGTGTACATATACTATGTCTTTGTACTTCTTTCATCAGTTACTGGAGTTATTTCCATATCTTGGCTTTTATACATAATGTTATAATGAATGTAGGTGTGCATGTATCATTTAGTATTTTCATATAGCCGAGGCAGTATTTAAACTGGTCTTTGAAGACTGAAGGAAGTCTTTGAGAGAGAGTTCAAGGTATTTTGTAATGAAGACTTTGCTGAGGAAATACCAAGTTATTTAAAAGTAAAAAAATGCTATGCAAAATAAGTCAGAAGGAGAAAGACAAAAACCCAATGCTGTCTGTCACTTATGTGTGAAATATAGTGAAACCAGACAAACGGTCAAATAAAGCAAAATCAAGAACTAGCCCTTGAAAGCAAACTATGAAACAGAGACATTCTGAGGAGGAAAGGGGGAGGGGTGAGCACAAAATGGCCAAGAAGCACAATGAATAGGCTACTGTGGGTGCTTTTGGGTGTGCTGTGGTAACCTCATTGGAAGGGGAGGATCCTATACTTCTGGAATCAAACAATAATGTAAGCCAGTGTTCCATAATTAAAAAAAAGTTACTAATTAAAATATCTTTGGTGTATTTGAGCATAATGACTGAATGTGGTAGGAAATAATGTTTAAAACTTGTTATAACTACTGTCCTTTAGTGAACACTAGGTTTTATACAGTCATTTTGATTGCTGTAACCATATTGTTGCCTCATTTGTCATCACAGTCAGGGAAGAATTAGGAGAGGACTAAGGGTAGAGCCCTGGTAAATATTGGCACTTACATAAAGAGAAATAGAAAAGCAAAATGTGAATGATCAGTAGTGGTAGCAGGTCAGCAGAGATAAGTATTCCAAAGCAGAGCAGAAATATTTCAAGATCAGTGTGGGCAACAGTGGCAAATTTCAATTATTTGGGGACCTAGTATAGAGAAAGAGTTAACATTTAGAAGATCTTTGTTGGCTTATGGGGAGAATGTTTTTAGTAGGAAATTGGAAATAGAAGTGGCATTATAGGTGGCGTCAGTGAATGTGTGATGAAGAGGTTAGAAGGAACAGAATCAGCTGCTCTTGAGAATTAATGGCTCTCAAATAAAAGGAGTGAAAGACCGGCTCAGGTAACAAAGAGTCAAGTGTCTCTTTATGGACAAAGATCCAGGAACAATAAAGACAGTGGGGCTGATCTATGAGAGACAAAATGTCACCGACACTGGCAAGTTGAGGGGAAGCTCCAGAGCCAGGTGCAAAAGTTGAAGCAGGGAGCCCAAGCTGGCAGGAGGTCTTACATGTAGATCTGATTCTTCACTGAATTTTTGTTCATTATTTTGTACCTACTTCTGTAGGGGTAAAGAAACTAAACCTGACATCTGGTTCACTGTGATAATTCCAGTACAGAATCTGTAGTTCCAAGATCCTTTCTAAAGTAGTTGCAACTCTTGAATATAGGAAGTTTCATTGCAGAGGAATGTATAGATGTGCTCTGTTGATTAGATCAGCTTTTTAATATATGTAGTTTCAGCATGGACAAATGGCATCATATGAAACTCCGGCTTTGCAGGGCCTTATAGATGCCTGAGTCCTGGGCTTTTACCTACTCTGTGGGCAGATTTTCCTCAGTGGATCCCATATGACCAGTCATACCCAGTCAGCATAACCACCAACTGTTCCCAATAATTTGGGAGTGTGAGCACAGAATTCTGTCTAAGCACATTTCCAACACAGTCTGTGTTATCTGAACACAAATTATACTTACTTTCCACATGCTGCAATTAATTTATTTTCAGGAGGATTTTTTCCTTAATTAAAATCTACTCTTCAGTCAAGGAAAATAGCCCACTGATTTTCAGAATGTGGGAACAGATGTTCTGTTAGGTGTGAGTTCCTTATACAATCACGTGATATTATTTGAGTTAATCACATTATATTATTTGAGTGCCTCTTCAAATACTATAATTACTTGATTTACTTTGGATGTCTAGGACCTTAAGTACTAGAAATTTATGTTTTTCTTTATAGCCTTTCTTATTTACCCTATTCAACTTTAAACTTTTTTGAGGTGGTGGTGGTGAGGAAGTCCAAGTCAGTTAACTTCTATAGACGGATTCTTTTGTGGATAGCATGTCCTCAAAATTCCAGGAAGTTAGAGAAAGAAGATTCTTCCCTCTCCCTGTTTTATAGATGAAGAAATGAGGTCCAGAAGGTAAGTAACAATCCTATCTCAAGAATCCTTTACCGTAAGCTAGAAAGAAAAGCCACATCTTTGTAATTCTTAGAGTCATCTTATTCAGCTCCTTAAGAGAAATTAATTGTGTAATTGGCAGGATATCATGGGCTGAGGAACACAGGCTTTATTGCCAGGCTTGAGGTCCAGTGTCATAGCATCATCTGATGAGATGCCTTTATTGAGTGCCTACTGAGTGCCCGTCTTCATGCTGTGTGCTCTATGAATACCCTTACTGAGGTATTGTACTCAGTGCCTCAAGGTTGGTAGTATCCAAATTTACTAAATATGAAATGGTTACCTGTGAAGATGAATAAATTAATTGATGGACCATCTCATAGATGATAGTCAAGATCTGAACCCTTGTCTGCCCGATTTGTTCTGTGTATCTCAGTGGACGTCACAGCTTAGCAAGCCATGTGATCGTGGGAAATTCGCATTAGTTTCAGTTACCTTTAAAATGGATATATTTGTGTAAACGTTGTAGGGCCTTCTGACAATTAAAACACAAGGGAAATAGGAAATGCATTTCTTTCAGCTGCTTCCACAGCAGTGATTGGGATGATTTGTCACTCTAAGTTACTTAGTTGTTTACTGTTAGAGCTGGTGCTGTGCTCTGGGTTTTCTGATTTCCAGCCTCCAGTTACCTTGCTGTGTGATGCTGAGAAAAAGGTCTGTGGGGAAAGACAAAAGGGATGTGAGGAGGTTGATGGATAAACAGAAGAGTGGGAGGGGTCAGCAGTGACAGTCACAAATGTAATGATGGGCATTTCGTTTATCAAGAAGGGACCCTCAGGGGTTATTTAGTCACATGTGTAGAGGGGTGGCTGTGAAGCAGAAATAGCCCCTGTGGGAAGGGAGGCATTGATGGATGTGAAAGCCAGCAGAGCTATTTTTGGCTTAATTTACCATTTATTCGACTTGAGGTAAACAGGAGAAAGATCCATTTAAAATGGATTTCAAATTATGAAATTAAAGAAGCTGCAAATTGCAGGTGTAGAAATTACAGATGATCCAACCTCATCCAGCCACAAAAAGCGTAGAATAAATATGATTAAATCATAATTGGAGTTTAAGGTGGATTTAGTGGTTGTAAGAAAGGATCAGGCTGTTTTGAATGAGTTCACCCATCCATTCACTCATTCATTAACTACTACTCAGCTCTAGCCATGTGGAAGCAGTTAACAATACAAAGCTAAATAAAGAATGGCCCTTTCCTCAGGAATTCAGATTTTGGTAGGGAAAGGTACAGAAACAACTATGATACAGCTTGGGTACATGATAACACTGGAAACAATGTATTAAGAAGTTTGGAACTTTACTGGTGGATAATGGGGAGCCTTAAAGGAATTTGTAGCCTTGCAGCAGAATGGCAGAAGCAGGCAGATGAAGAAGTTAACTCCATCTCAGGTGAGAAATGAATATCTAAAATCAGGCAGCAGAATAGAAGAGGGTCAAGTACTACTATCTTCAGCTACTTCAGTTTGTTTTTATTCCTTGATGATATACAGATGCTGGTTTATAGTGATGTCCACCTAAAAGTCACATAATATTTGAATGCGGTGTGTTCAATAAAAATAAAAGGAAAAGTCAAGTTGTACAAAAAGGCTTGCAAAGAGAAAATGTGTGTGTGTTTCTTTTAAGATATATTTATTTTTGTGTACAGAACTGGGGTACAGGCCAGAGGTGCAGGGGTGGTGAGAAAATTTACCAGAGACAGAGTGGGGAGCAGAATAGGCAGACTGATGAAGTACACTGCTGAGGGAAGCAGCGGGTGGGTCAGGAGAAGTCTGCCATGCCATGTGGGTCACCTCTGGGGCAGGGATTGAACTCATGCTGAAGTGGCTTTACCTTCTTAGTGCTGTGCTTTAACCTGCTGTGCCACCAGGGAGGGCCTGAAAATGTATGTGTTTTATTAAAGTTTTCACATATTGATTTTTTTTAAAGTGTAGTAGTCTTTCTTATCTGTGGGTTTTGCATTCTGTGGTCTAAGTTATCTCTGGTCAATTGCTATCCATAAATGTTATGTAAAATAAGATTATTAAAAATGTTATTCATTTATGTATGTATGTATTTATTTATGCAGACAAGAACTGGGGTACAGGCCAGAAGTGTGAGGTGGGAGTGAGAGGAATCACCAGAGCCAGAGTGGGGAGTAGAACAGGTGGATCTACTGAAGTACACTCCTGAGGGGAGCAGCAGGCTAGACAGGCAAGGTCTGCTGCATCACGTGGATCAGCTGCCTGGCTGGCGATTGAACCCAGGCTGCAGTGGCTGGCAATAGCTTTGATACTTTGAGACTTTAACCCTTGGGCTATCAACGAGGCCCAAAAGAAGATATTTTGAGAGACAAAGAAAAATAGAGCACTTTCACAGAACTCTTATTAAAGTATATTATTGTAATTGTTCTATTAAAATAGCATTGTGCTTATTTTAAAAGTTAAACTGTCATAAGTTTTCAAGTATATGGAAAAGCTTAAGTATATATAGAGTGTGATATTATCCATAGTATCAGGCATCTACTGGGGGTCTTGGAACATATCCGTCACTGATAAGGGACTAGTGTACATCAATTAAAGTTCTTGTTTATTACAACTTCTAATAAATAGCTGGGCATATGGTAAGTTTTAAAGTACTGGATTTTCTCTCTTTCTATTTGATTGCTAAAAGTGATTGGGCATTTGAACAAAGTTGGTGTTTCCTTTTCCCCCTTTAGAAATTACTTAAAATCTACAAGAATGAGAAGCCATTTTTTTTTCTTTTAGAAGACATTTGGAACACTGAATCACATGATAGGAGAAGGAGGTACTGAAAGCAGGGAAAATTGAGCAGATCTGAGGAAAGAAGTAAGTGAATTCTTACGATGAAAATTTTAAATGTTCAGTGAAATTCACTCTTCCAAGGTGAGAGGCATTCTCCATATTTGCCAAATGTGTAGAGATTGCAGACATGGTGGGAGGGAGTTTTGGGAATAAAGTGATTCCTTTGTGGAGGAAGCAGGATTGAGAGGGGAGTCACATAGATAGCCCCCCATGGGTCATGGAGATTTGGTTATGGGGCAGAATTCCTGGAAGTGTTTCCATGGTGAATATCTCTGGTGCTATGTACCTCTGGCCATTAGATGGGGGAGAATCACATGCTAAAAAATACATCCTTACTATTAGAACCAAAAACGGTGTAACCACCTTACAAGACATTTGTCAGTTTCTTAAGTAGTTAAGCGTCCATGGTTGTTATGTTATTCCACTCCTGGACATTTCTTCAAGAAAACTAAAAGTCCTTGTCTAAATAAAGAGTTAAGTGCCTTGGCTTGTGGCAGTGCCAAAATGAAAACAAACCAGTATCTGTCAACAAGTGAATGGAAAAATGAGCATGGTGTAGTCTTAAAGTGGAATACTACTGAGCAGTGAAAAGTGACAACAACCACCAAGATGATTACATCTCAAAACATGGTTTCTTGACATGGGACGAGGAGTATGGAAGGGACTGAAAAGCTTAAAGGAGACTGTCATGGATGATGAATCTGTTCATTGTCTTGATTTTTAGGGTGTGTTTCACAGGTATATACATATGTTAAAACTTAACACACTATATGTTTCATTTTGTGTAAATTTTAATTTAATAAAATATTAAAAATAAAATACACAAAGGACTGTGGTGCCTGATAATTATAAAACATGATGACATTATAATTCAGATGAGAGTGAGTAATGTAATTTCCTGCACTGTTTTAGGCAAACTAATATTTATTAATACCCCTGCAATAATGAAATTTAAATCAAATCTAAATGCTATTTCCCACATTCTCCTATTTCAGTAGATTCCATAGCTACTGAAATTGTGTATTACTTATTTGACTGAGAAGAATAAGCAGCCTTAGAAAGTAGAAAGCAGAAAAAAAAAAATTCCCATGTCTAGTCTCCCTTCAGAGCTAGAACAATAAAACTGTGGCCATAGTGAGTCTTTTATAAATGCTTTGACTTAATTTATAATTGAGGGCCCATAGAGTGTACTCTCAGTTGCTTATTCAGAGTGTGATAATGGAGAAAACTCTTCCATAGGCATACTGTCACTTTAAATATCAGGTAAAAGTCATTCAACATAGTCGAATATGTATATATATTAGACTTCTGACAATTAACTTTTCTTTCAGATCAATTTCATTATATTCTTATCTGAGGACAAGACTTTTTTTTTTTTTTTTCATTTTAGTAAGTTTGATTGAAAGAATGTGGTTATTCGTCAAGATAACTGTAGCATACTGTGTGGTCACCAGTACAAATTTTGTTGCTACTGAGATAAAGTGATACTGGGAGAATTGTTTGACATGGTTATTCTTATTTTCTGCATCTGTTGTTTGATAATTGAGTGCTTTCTTATAAGGCTGTTGCGAGAAACGGAATAACTGTAATGGATGCTGTGTGCCCACAACCCTTTTTAAGCCGGAGATGCTCATTCTCCTAACCACTAACGTGTTGGTTTCTGAGGGCTTGCAGCTGTGGTCCTCTTCAGGCATTCTGGAGCAAGAGAAGTTGTCTAATTTATATCTCTTCCTTAGGGTCAATGGTTGTTCCTTGCAGGAGTAAAAGGCCTGGCATATGTGTTTGATATTTCTCTTATGATTGAAAAAACAAAAACCAAAAAACAGAAAGTTTGGTTTCATATAGTTTACACCATTGTTGATATTAGGGGAAGATTTTTATTTTTTCTTAAAGGTTAGCAGACATGAGAATTATTTAAAGTATTTCAAATTGTATTTGTGGGCACTCTATGTGAAGATTCTACTTTATATCTGTATTTGTGACCAAGTGCCAAGTAAATTTGACATAGTCAATCAAACCTGCAGTCAAACTATTTTAGATTTTGTAGGTTCATTCTCTTGTGATAAAAATATGTTCACCTTCTATTGACAACATTAAACAGTAAGAAGTCAGCTAACATTATCATAAATTTTGGATTCTTTTTGAGAGGTAACTGGGTATAAAAGCAAAGGATAGAAATTTAGGAAAGGAAAATGAAACAGATGTTATTTGCTGGGGTTATAAAACTCCCCAGTTTTGGAATTAATAAATGACCCATTAGTCATGAACTTCTCAGTAGGCCTTCTTGGTAGCTCCGTAGAAGATCTATATTCAGGCTATTGGGATTCAGTCTACATTAAACTGTCTTAAATGTAATTATCATTGAATTGATTCACTTTCTATCAAGATACATTCTCAGATGAATTCTTTTTATGTATAGCTCTTGTAACTTCTTTCTTTATTATGATCCATAAGATGAGATTGTCGTAGGCTGGAATGATTCCATAGCTTGGACGTGTGTGCACGTGTGTATGCTTTGTCTGGATTTTGCAGCTGTATCTCTGCTGAGCTATTTCTATCAATATGTAATCTGAGTGTGTATTTACTCTTCTATTAGATGGAAAGGAAAACACCTAGTTTACAAGTCTGTTTAGTACATTGAGAATACATCGAATCCATTCTTATGAAATTGTTATAAATAACAAGACACTATTTTTTATTAGTTACTTCTTGAGACAGAAATAATGTGAGCGACAACATGGAAGGACAGAAGTGTAGGATTTTCCAGAAGTCATTGGTCATTCAATCTGCCAGGAGTGAGAGAATACAAAAATATCAGTGACTCAGTAGGGAATGAGGTTAGGGTCTAATTGTGAAGTTTGATTGGTAGGCCAAATTTGGACTTTTTATCGTTAGGTAATGCAAATGATTGTATTATAAATAGAGAGTTGACATGATAGTAAAAATTATATGGTATCACATGTTAAAAGTCCTTGAATGGAACATAAAGAATCAAGTAGTTAGGCTATAGAGAAGTGGAAGTAAAAATGAGGACATTTGAGAGAGAGAGAGAAATTGAGAACAGTTTCAGTTAGTTTTATGTATGAAAGGTGGAAGAATAGGAATATTTGTATTATCTTTCCTTCTAAGTTTTGATGACTAGGAGAATTAATAGATGAAGAGAATACAGGTATGGCTCTAAATCTGAACTTACATCTGGTTCAATAACTGGTTTTTATTTATTTTTTCTTTTACAATACTGTTGCAAGAGAATTTTTGTTGTTCTTGTTGCTAGGCAGTTATTTTTCTTGAATTGCCCCTGTGTGTGAATTCATTGTTCAAAATTATACCTATTATATATTCAGTATAATTTCATTTCCCATATTTATGAGCCAACATTCCAGTTTCCATGTGTTCACTTTTACATAAAACACATTTACAGAATTTTTCTGACACTATTGTATGATATGTGTTAGGGCTATATCTGGAAAAGTTTAACAGATAAAAAATTCATTCTTGCAGTTAGGCACATGGGATTCACACAGGCAACTCCCATTAATGTTAATCATCCAACTCTTTGGCCATTAAAGTTTCATGACATTCAGAGGAAGAGGTCACATATGAAGGGGAAGAAGAGAAGCAAGTAAGTCATCTTCATACAGTATGTTGTTGAGCCATTAAAAAATTTATAAACGATATTATAAAATGAAGGAATTTTTTCCCCCAGCAAAAAAACAAAAGGAAAGTATTCCCTTCTTAAGTCTCTTTGGTTTGCTCTGGTTGAGAAGACTTTCTATCTATATTCCAAGTTGATACACTCTTGGTAATATCATCTAAGAATATTCATTGCCCTTACTATAAGGTATTATTTCATTAAACACTCAGTAGTTACTGAAAATCTAGGTTATGTGAGTTGTTTAGACCAGAGGGTCTCAAAGTATGTTTCTTGAAAACTCAGTATACCTAAGAACTTGTCAGAAAAGTAACCTCTCAGTCTTCACTCTTGAATTACAAATTCAGAATACTAAGGTTTGTGGCTTGTTAAAATTCCCTCTTTGAACAAGTGCTGCAGGTGATTCAATGGACTCTGAAATTTGGGAAACTCTTTAAGACACACACACACACATTATATATTATATATTGTAATATATAAATTACAATAATTATAATATGCCCTCCTCTTAGGAATTGCCTTGTTTTCTGATGTCAAATTTGGGCAGGTCTAGGATCATAAAAATAGGGTCTTTAATGTAATTTCACACCCCTCTATAGTGACTCCAGTGTGTGTTGACTGAAGACCAAATGTAGGCATATTACAGAAGAACAGTGCTAAGTGTGTGATTTCTGCTGTTACATTATAAAGCCATAAACAAAATGTTTTATTTCCCTTTATTCTTCTTTGCTCTTTCTCGCATGCATTGTGTGTGCATGTGCATGTGTGTGTGTGTGTGTGTGTGTGTGTGTCTGTGTCTGTGTCTGTGTCTGTGTGATCAGCCAATCCTTATGCAAGCAGCACCCAGGGCTGTGAGACAAAAACTGAGCTATGCCAGGTAACTGCAAAGATAAATGACTAGAAAAATATATTTCCAAAGGAAAGTCATACAAATAACAAAATAGCACGCTTTGATAAATTAGTTTTCTCTTTATAATCTTGAACAGTAAATGGTATTAAGAGCGTTCCATGGTCTTAGGCAAAATTGAAACAGTGAGCACCAGCAGTGACCTTGGATAGTATGAATTTTCAGCCCAGCATTTCCAGGTTTCTGCTCTCTTTCCCTTATGGATTATATTTACTTTTCTTCATACAAGATCACAATAGCGTGGTTAATTTCTGTTAAACCCTGTACATGTCACTAATTCACTAATCCCATTCCTTAAACTAAGTTGTTTTTTCTAAGATTAGGTTTTTTTTTTTTGTTTCACAAATGCTTATGGAAAATTTATGTTCTTACTATTGTTCCCTGGAAAGAAAATAGGTGATAACCAGGAGATATTATACATTCAATTAGCTGTTGATCTTTTAACAGATAGTGGAATTAAGTCATGCACACACATGTATACAGAACAGAGCAACCTGTAAGAATCTCTTGGAGAGGATCTTGCTCTAAGTGTTGTTGTGATTCAGGGAAAAGAGTGGTATGTTAATTTAGAGTGATCTTGCAAGAATTCATCCTGAAAGTTGAAAACGTAGACAAAACCTAGGCAAAGCCAAGAGAATGCTGGGGAGGACCTGCCATTCTTGGGAAGCGCCTGTTTCTTCCCACTGCTTCCTTTCTCTTTCTAGTTTTTCTTTGTATTTTTTTTGTTTGTTTGTTTTTTGTTTTTTGTTTTTTTCAGGGCCCCACTTGTCAGTGTGCATCTGTGTGGCCCAGTAATTGAGGGTAGTGTTAACTCACACATCAGTTATGCCTTGTATTCTGTTTTCAGTTTGCTTAGATTGGGATCTGCCTGCAGATGTAAAGAGTTGTGCATTTCTCTGAGAGTGTAGAATATTAACCCAACTTCATTGGAAAGGCATGGAGTGGTGAGGGAAATGCTAATTGGTTAAGAAGAGGTAGAGGCAGGATTTTAAGCAGGCTTGGGAAACAATGCCACGAGAGGCTCTCTGGACACTGTCCTCATCTATATGCACTGGCAGCCTGTGCCTGACATGATGCTCTGAAGAACCCGCACCTCGTGCCAAAAGCTCCTCCTGAAAGCAATTATCAGGATTTACCATATGATTTCAATTCTTTGTGGACTATAAAAGAGACACTTCACCATTTTCTGAAAAGGGCTATGAGCAGGAATGTTGGTAGCTCATGTATTATTTAGACACTGCCATACTGCCTGGGTCTCACAAAGGAGAATGACAGCATTGTCATGGTGTTTTCAATGTGTGTGATGGTGGAAATAGAGATGTTGCATTTTATAACTTCTCTGAATTACCTGTAATAAGGTGAAACTCTAATTAGCTTGCTGAGGATATTAAAGCCTCACTTTTTTTTTTTCACCTGTCTCTAAAGGTAAGTATCTGGTATCTCATTGTATTAAAGAATTATTGCATATCCATTTTAGAAATGTAGTATAATAACAGAGTTATTAATAACAGAGTTATTAACCCCAGCTCATACTTTAGTGAAAGCCACGTATATGGAAGATTAAAGTACTTTACATGGACTCAGCTGATAGCAGGACTAGATTGACTCTTCTTTCTAATAGTGTCCCCTAGAATGCTTTTGCTCTGTTTTGAGACATTTTCAAGGGGGTACCTAGAAATTTGGGTAAGACTGTTTGCATCAAGACCCAGGGGGAAAAGGTTTGGCAGCAGCACCATCTTAGAGTGTAATAGTTCCCTGCCTTCCTTTCCTTTGTCCACTTATGGATCTCTTTATCTGTTTTGGAGAGGAAGAAGCTTAGGTTTGAGACTTGAGTCAATTTTGCTCTTCCATCCTGAGTATTTGCTGCCTTTTGCACTTCCATGTGTGTGCACTTCTGGAAAGTTTTTTTTTTTTTTTTAACTATTGTTCCTTCTTTCCAACCCTCTAAGTCAGCCCCTTCTTACTTCAGTGGTTCTAGACTCCTGTGGGATTTCTCCATGATTAGAACCCCCTTATTAGAACCATCGTGTGTCATATCACTGCCAATTCAGAAATCTTTAATGACATATTTGCTCTCCAAATAAATTACTCATTCCTCAGAGTAATAATTATGATCATCCTCTAGAGAACATCAGATACTTTTTTCCAGATGGATACCCAGGGCTCTAGATAGCATGAGCTATTACTCTTTCTTTCTTAATTTAAAAATTATATATTTTAGAGCACTTTTAGGTTTATAATAAAATTGAAAGGAAGGTACAAAGACTTCCCAGCTATTCCCTGCCTCCCCCTCTCCAATATGCATAGCTTTCCCCATTATCAGCATCACTCATTAGAATGTTGTGTTTTTTCCATGCTTTTGGACAAATTTATGACAAAGATTCATCATTATACTATACTACAGAGTATTTGCACTGCCATAAAAATTCGATGTGCTTTGTCTATTCATCTACCTCCCATAACAAGCTTGTCCCCACCACAACCACTAATCCCTTTTATTGTCTCAATATTTTTGTCTTTTCCTGACTGTCATACAGTTGAAATAAGACAATATGTAGACTTCTCAGACGCTCATCTTTCAGATAATATACAGTTAAGTTTATTGAATCCTTTTTCATGCTTGAACTACTGTCTTGGTTATTGTATTTTATCGTAAATCTTGAAGCTACATAGCAATAGTTTTCTATCTGTTCTTCAATATTGTGCTGACTATTTTTGGTCACTTGCCTCTCATTATAAGCATTAGCTTGCCACTATTCAATATTGATTTTTAAAAAATATCTTTTGATATCTGTTTGTCAATATCCATAAAAAAAAAAAAACTATGGTATTTTGATTTAGATTGTATCTTGACATAGTGCACCTTCCTATCCATGGACATGGGCTATCTCTTCATTTATTTAGTTCTCATTGATTTCATTTATCAGTTTAGTAATTTTCCATATATATGTGTATGTGTGTGTGTGTTTGTGTGTATATAGATATATAGCACTAAGTTTATATCTAAGTATTTCAAATTTTAGGTATGAGTATAAATGTATTATATTTTAAATTTAAAATTTCACTTGTTTATTGTTAGAATATAGGAAAGAAATTGATTTTTATATATTAGTCTTTTATCCTGCAGTTTTGTTAATCATTTATTACCTCCAGGAATTTTTTTTGTGAATTATTCCTATTTTCTTTTTAGATGATCATGTCATCTTTGAATAAAGACCATTTTTTGTCTGCCATCACAATCAATATGTCTTGTATTCTCTTTCCTTATGTATTGCATTGCAAGAATTTAGCTGTTCAGTGTTGATAAGGAGTGGTGAAGTAGGACATCCTTGCCTTGTAGCTGATTTAAGTGGGAAAGTTTAAAGTTTCTCACCCATTAATTTTTTGTTTCTTGTTGACACATCATGCCTTTATTTCAATACATTTTAATGTTGAAATTAAATCGCTCCTCCAAATTAAGTGACATTTGTTGTGCTGATAAGGGCTCAAATCATAAACATTCCTTAATATATAACCCCTAAAAATACCTTCTCAGTGAAAATGTTACCCTAATGCTCCCAATTAGGTGTTCTTTCCTTTGAACTTCTATGTATTGTTTAGCTTTTGCACAAGAAGTCACCACAAATATAGTAGCTTAAAACAACATGCATTTGTCTTATGGTTTTTGTAGGTCAGGAGGTCTGTGTAGCTCAGCTGGTCCTCTGCTTAGAGCCTCGTAAAGCTGCAATCAAGGTGTCAGTCTGTCTGGGTTGCTTTCTCATTGAGATGATTAAATGGAAATGTCTGTTTCCAAGCTTCCTTAAGCTATTGGCAGAGTTCATTTCCTTGCAGCTGCAAGACTCATGGCAATTTGCTTCTTTAAAACTAGCCCTGGACAGAATGGGAATCCAGTAAAAAGGGCTCTGTGCTCTTATGTAGTCATGCCATGTAATCATGTACACCCTGTCACCTTTGCCACTTCCCACTGGACAGAGGCCAACCACAGGTCTTGCCTACTCTCAAGGGAAGGAATTACACAAAGATATGAACATATTAAGAATTATGGAAGCTTCCTTAGATTCTGTTCACTATACTGGTTGTATGTGTTTAGCTTCCTTTAGGTATATATTTATGTTGCTCTTATTTTTAAAAAAAATGTGACTTTGTCTTTTCTAAAAAGCTCAGCATCGAGGAATCAATGATTATAGATTATTGTGTCTTTTTAGTGCAAAGTATATTTGGGTGAAATATATTAGAATTCATTTGATGAGGACCCTCCCTGATGGCACAACAGGTTAAGGCATAGCACTCTCAAGCTGTCCATAGCCACTGCAGCACGAGTTCAAGCCCCGGCTGGGGAGGTGACCTATTGTTGCCGTAGACCTCTCCTGTCTCGCCCGCTGCTCCCCTTAGCAGTGTATTTCAGTTAATCTGACTTTCGTGCTCCCTGCTCAGTCTTTGGTGAATCCTGTCACCCCCATACCTCTGGACTTTATCCCAATTCTTGTATGTATAAATAAATTTAAACAAAAAGAATTCACTTGATCACACAGTACTTTTATTTTTTCATGTTTTTCTTTAATTCACAGATTGTGATATTTTAAATGGCAAAAGAAATATTTGTAATTTATTTTGCAAAGTAAAATAAATAAAAGTAAATAAATAAATTTTCTCCTATTAGGGAGAAATAAGCTGACTATTTTCTTGTCACTCTTTGAATAAAATTTTTAGAGCCTGATATTAAATTTGCAAGATGAACATAATTCTGCTCTTGAGATGGACAGTAGCACCATAAAATGTATCATGTGAAGGATGCCATGATGTCTGTGGTTCCCCTGGAATGTCATGCCTCTGAGGTCAGGGCACTGTTTTTGCCCATCCTCTTCTTGAACCATTAACTCTTATGGAAAGCTGCCAAACATCTTGAAATAAGGAAACTAGATAAGAAGTACATTTCTGGAATGAAAGAGTGTGGCTGCTCATGGTCAAAAGGTAGGGCTGAGAGGTTCTGGGAAGAAAGAATAAGAAAGTAACATATTTCAGCCTCTAGTGAAAGGGTTTCCCAAAGGAATTTCCATAGGACTCTTGTTCTTTGATATCTTAAATGTGTTATTTTTAAAGAGTGCTATTGTCCAAGGAGTTTAAGTGATATTAAACAGATTCTTCAGACATGCATTCTTCACAAATGCATTCTTCACACTTCTCCATATGCTAATGAACATCATATACTTCCAAGAGGGAGAGTTGGCATGCAACTTCTATGAAAATTATTTTTTCATGGAGATATGTGTGTTTGTGTGTGTGTGCTTCTGAGAGACAGAGAGAAATAGAGTAAAATATGTGTGTGTGCTACAGAATATGAAAGCTTTAGAAAACTAGTTGTTTTTAACTAACTAGTTTCCAGTTGAATTAAATAAATGACATCTTAAATTCTGCAGTGACTGTTGTCTTTGGGAGAGAAGACAACATATTGCCATAAATGCACAGATTTTGGTCAATGGGTGGGGGACACCTGTGTATGCTAAGGAACAGAGATATTAAAGCAACCATATTTGAGTTTTCAGTTTAGATAACTTGAACACAACTTTTCCACTAGCTAGCAAATTGATGAGCAAAAACCCTTCGTCAATGTAGAAACTTGTTCAAGTTTCCAATAAATTATTTCAACAAGTAGTGAAGATATTTAACAGTACATTATATGCCAGAAACTGAATAGGTAATATCCATGTACCCATGTGGAACTAGAAATGAAATAATTTACCAAAAAATTCAAATTAAATATATGTCTGTAGCTTGTCATTCTAAGAATCGCTGTCAATTTGTTTACTAAAAAGGGTACAAGATTCCCCTCTAATAATTAAAGATTTGTTTTGCTAGGTCCAAGGAATGATGTTTTATGAACTTGAGACTAATTGTTAAGAACAATTCACAATAATTACATTGTTATAATATTTATTCTAGAGAATTGTGTTTGTTCTCTTCGAGGAATAAGTTGTGTTTGCCATAGGAAGCTGAATCTGTTAAACTACTTTTTGAAATTGACCTGCTGCATATAACTTTACAGACTTAGTTAAAATTAACCAGATGACATATAACAACTTTTTAAGGTTGAAATGTTATTTGAAAACTATTCTAAGTATAATATGCTCTACAGGAGACTTTAGACTATGTGTTTCTAATAGAATAACTTAGAAAATAAAACATCATTCTTTACAGCATGACACAGAACATCTAAATAACACTAAGAGAGATGATGATATACCCTTAAACAGAGAAGACATTATGAAATAGTAATATTTGGTTTGGAGGGAAGGTAGACATGTGGAATGATACATTTCATTTTAGAACTTTTGAATTTAAGGGTAAATTGGTTTTGAAAATAACAATATTCTGATATCACTTGAGAATTAAAGTTCTGGGAACAATATTTCATATGATATGGTGACTTTTGAAAAAATCATTTGAACACTTAAGTAGAACTCACAAATGCTATTTCCATCCCTTCATTTAATTCTTCTTTGAAGTGATGTATTCTCAGCAAGATCTTTAATCGCTCACAATCAGATTAATAATACTCTCTCACTGTCTTTGCCACTTTATTCTTAAAATATAATTTTATTCTTAAAATAAAATTTTGTTGGCATTATCACTGATCTACAGTACTATGTAGATTTAGGGAGTACAGCATCACACCTGTATATGTGGATTAGCCTCACGTCACTTGCCACCTACTATATGTGGATTAGCCTCACGTCACTTGCCACCTACTATCATACTGGTCCTCTCATTCACCTTTCCCTCACCCCATTCAGGTAATCATCAAATTCTTCACGTAGTCCTAAGAGTTATTTTACTATGATTTATGAGTTAATTTGCTTTGGTTATATTCCACATGAGAGAAATTATCTGATAATTGTCTTTCACTCTTTAACTTACTTCACTGGTGCTGATTACCTCAAGTTCCACCTATGTTGTTGCAAAAGGCAAGATTATCTTTTCCCATTGTGTGTATATGCCATAACTTTTATTTTTAAGATTTATTTATTTATGCTTACAGAACTGGGGTACAGTCCAGAGGTGCAGGGGTGGTGAAAGGATTTACCAGAGACAGAGCGGGGAGCAGAACAGGCAGATTGACAAAGTACACTGCTGAGGGGAGCTGCAGCTGGGTCAGGAGAGGTCTGCCACGCGATGTGGATCAGCTTCCTGGCTGGGGATTCAACTTGTGCTGCAGTAGCTTTGGAGAGCTTCATAATGCGGTGCTTGAAACTGTTGTGCCACCAGGGAGAACACTGCCATAACTTCTTTATCCAGTCATCTGTTGATGGGCTTTTAGGTTGTTTCCATATGTTGGCTATTGTGAATAATGCTATGAACATAGGCATGCATATATCTTTTTGAATTAGTGTTTGAATTTTTTTCATCTAAATACTGAGGAGTGATAATGCTGGGTCATATGGTATTTTTATTTTTAGTTTTTAAGGGAATTTCCATACTGTTTTCGCTAGGGCCTGTACTCATTTACATTCCCACCGAAAGAGAAAGAGAGTTCTCTTTTTGCTATACTGTACAGCACATTTCCAGTGTTGACATGGGCCATTCTCACAAGTGTGCAGTGATATCTCATTGTGGTTATGATTTGCATTTTCCTTATAATTTAAGTGAATTTGAGCCTTTCCAACAGGCCTGTAGACCACCTGTGTATCTTCCTTGGAGAACTGTCTATTCATATCTACTGCCAATATTTTTTTTATTAGTGTTTTTTGTTGTTGTTGAGTTTCATGAATTTACTATATTTTTTGGATATTAACCCCTTGTCAGATATATGATACACAAAAAACTTTTCCAATTCATTAGGCTGCCTTTTCATATTTTGTGGTGGTTTCTTTGCTGTACAAAGCTTTCTAATGTGATATAATCTCATTTATTTATTTTTGCTTTTGTTTCCTTTGTTGCTGGAAGTGAATCTCAAAAAAACTCTGGTCTTACATTCAATAGTGTGTCATCTATGTTTCTACCATTTCAGTTCTTATATCTTAGTCTTTTCTTAGTCCATTTATGATGTTAAGTAATGATCTAGTTTTGTCTTTTATTTTGCATGTTACTGTCCATATTTCCCAATATCAGTTATTGAGGAGATTTCCCTTTCTCAGTTTTATAGTCTGGCAATTTTTTTTTTATTTTATAGGTATATTTTTTACATTATTCTTCATTTTGTACATTTTTTCATCTCAGTTATAATTCTGTGGATTTCCCACCACCATTTCACTCATGTGCCATCACTATCTATATCCCTATCCCTATCTCTATCACTATCTTTATCTCTCTCTCTCTATATATATATATTTTTCCTGATCCCTTCCACTCCTGCTATGAGTGAAACCATCTAGTATTTTTATTTTTGGCTTATTTCACTAAGCATGATCTTTTCTAGCTCCATCTAGGTTGCTGCAAATGGCATGAGTTTATCTTTTTTGGTATTGTGTATCTATATACAATAGAATATTATTCAGCCTGGCAGTTTTTATCACAGATCAACTGTATGTATACATGCAGGTTTATTTCTGGATCCTCAGTTCTATTAAACTTGTTCCAGTGTCTGTTTTTATTCCAATACAATGCTGCTTTGATTGTTATTGCTTGATAGTATAGTTTGAAGTCAGGCAGTGAGATGCCTCCATTTTTCTTTTATAACAGGATTGCTTTGGCTTTTATGGGTCTTTTGTAGTTCCATAAATATTTTTAAATTATTTTATATACTTACTTTAAAAATACTATTGGAATTTTTATAGGTAGTGCATAGAACCTGTAAATTGCTTTATGTAACATGGCCATTTAACAATGTTTATTCTTTCAGTCCATGAACATGGAATATCTTTTACATTTCTTTGTTGTCATTTTATTTGTCTGTTTCTCCATGCCCCCATGTTACACTATAACCCCATGGTGGTACAGCATAATAATTCAAAGAGTATTTGTTGAAGGAATTAAGTTTTTTTTTTATGTCACAACCACACAATTATAACAATTCTAAGAGAAAGATCTGAGAAAGCTGTTGCTTTAGCCATGACTTTTCCAGGTTTTGACAGGATAGTTTTCTAATAATTCTAACAGAAATAAAAATAGTATTTAATGGAGAAAAAAAAAGACTTAATCTAAGCAGCCATTTTCTTTCTCTTTGACACTCTTGTGCAGTGCCTCCTAATTAATTTTAAAACTCTACCTATAAGACTTCAATAGTCATATTACAAACCTAAGTTCTCAGGGCTGAAATTTATTAAGTAGTAGAGTGTGGCAATATCACTTAGAGTAGATTGTTTATCCAGAGGGTCCCGTTGGAGAAATCAGTCAAGGCCTGTATAGTTTTTTTTTTTTTTAAAGATTTATTTATTTATTCGTACAGAACTGGGGTACAGGCCAGAGATGCGGAGGGTGATAGGATTCACCAGAGACAGAGTGGGGAGCAGAACAGGCAGATTGACGAAGTACACTGCTGAGGGGAGCAGCGGGCGGGTCAGGAGAGGTCTGCCACCCACGTGGTCGCCTCCGGGGCAGGCGGGGATCGAACTCATACTGAAGTGGCTTCAGTTTCTTAGTGCAGTGCTTTAACCCGCTGCACCACCAGGGAGGGCCCGGCCTGTATAGTTTTAAGACTGGCTTAGGACGAGTTGCTTCTTTCTGCCTGGGTAGAGTCATTGGCCTCACCTTTTGGTGGGCTCTCTTCTGACGGATTTCCAATTACAGTTCTCTTTAGAATCTCATGAAAAATGATGAGAGTCTTTCTTGCACTTTATCTTGTGTTCCTGCTAAACTGACTGAGACCAATAGCAGCTTCTGGAAAGCATTCTAATAATCTCCAAAATGTTTTAAGAAGCATTACTCACATTATCACAGAAACATGTCTTTCTCCAGAAATGTATTTACTGTTCTTTTTAGAAACACAGATGCAGTCTAGGTAAATAATACAAAACAGTTACTTTCTTGCCAAGGGAAAATCCTGTTTTTGTATTTATCTGTTTAAAAAGCAATGAAATCATTTGTAGTCGAGAAAGATGTATTATAAAGATCCTAGACTTGCCCACTTCTTACTAACCTATATGCTTACTCATCATTATCTTTTCAAATTTATCTCTATTTGGTGTAACTGGGCTAGACCTGTTTTCTTTTAAGTCAGCCTGGTTATAATAAACAATAATGTGTAGATTTAACTCTTTTGATGTTAGGAGAGGAGCTGCAACTTTTGTTAATTTACCAACTAGCAACATACCATCAAAAAGTGGTTTTGTGTAAATCTTATAATTAGAAATTTAAAGTTAGCATTTAGAAATTCTTTGGAGTAATGAAAGATAATCTATTAACCCTTTGACAAATGAGACTATGAATGAACGAATACTAACACAAATGAGTGGGTCTCTTTCTGCTCTTTTCTCTTGTCTCTTAGTTCATGATATAAGAGCTATGCTATGCTATTACAGTTAGATGGCCATTTTCTGAAAGGAAATATGTTTTAAGTGTGATGACTTCTATTGCACCTCAGCTGCACTTATGTGATTTAAGTTATAGTGTGTGGTTGAAGCAATTCAAGTTAAGGATGTAAATCTATAAAATACTTAATATGAGCAAAGTGCCTGGCTCATGGTATGTACTCAATAAATGAATATTGAATGAATGTGTCTTTGCTACTTTAATTCCATTTCCAATATTGAAATACCATGTAAATTCAGCAGAAACGCATTGCTTATGAGATTGGAGGAGATGGTATTTTCAATCTGGATCTCCACAGTATATTTGCCAAAGAACTCTAAGTGCAGCTGAAGCAGCTGGCTAAGGTAGAAGCCATAGATATTGCTATGGGGTTCATCTTGGATATAAGAGGAGAGGAAAATAATTTATTATGGGAGTTCTGCTGATTCTTGTCTGTCAGTAGGCTGAGTCTTTGGAGACCCATGTGTTTGAATTGGGCTAAAGTGAGTGCGCAGATTTCTCAGCCACAGGCATTTCTTGTTCTGCTGCGTTGTCTCATAGAGAAAATCCAAAAATGAGTCAGCAGGAGGTTTTGACACTGACAGGAGCTCCATTTTGGGCTCAGCTGTGTTGGGATGGGAAGCAGGATGAACTGCTGGCCCACCGTGTGGCATATGTTATATGACTTCTTAGTCTTGGAACACTGCTAATGACAAAAATAGAAAATCTAATGGAAAATTAGCCCACCGAACCAATATGAATCAGCTGTTGTTCCTCCTCCATTGGAATTTATTTTACAAATTATAATCAAGCCTGAATTTATAAAATTTTAAATCTCTAAACCAAGAAATAGGATACTCTTAAAGATTCAGTATTTTTTCCATCTTGTATATTGAGTCAGTTACACAAATTTTATGAAGAAATGTGGTGGTTAGATGAATCATTGATCACTTATATTTTTGTCTTCTTTTTGGTGGTGGGGGTAGGATGAGTTCATACCCTTCCAAGTGGTTAAGTATTCATTGAACTTATTCATTTCTGTGAGTTAGGAAAACAGACTTCCATAACACGAAGCCCTATCATGAACTCCTTTATGAATTTCTGCATCGGCATTAGATGCTCCCTCTGCGCATTATCTTCCTAAAAGTTTAAATGTCTGTCAGCTCTGTGCCTTTTCCCTCAACTTTTTATGAAACCTAGTTCTGGCTGGGGCCATGATTAAATATTTTCATGATTATTGCTGACACAGAAAATGGAACTTCACATTTACCTCTTGTATAGGCTGGGATAACATAAATGACAGTACTTGTAAGACTGAAGTGAAGATTAAATAGGATTTATAGAAAACATCAAAGTTCTTGGCATCCAGCAACTGTTTCATATAAATGTTGATCAAAAATGCTGATACTACCTGTCCAGAGTTGACTGGCTTTTTTTTTTTTTTTT
>NW_004567111.1:20199150-20211977 GCF_000260355.1 Condylura cristata
GGATTCACCAGAGACAGAGTGGGGAGCAGAACAGGCAGATCAACGAAGTACACTGCTGAGGGGAGCAGCGGGCGAGTCAGGAGAGGTCTGCCTCGTGATGTAGTCACCTCCGGTGCGGGGATCGAACTCGTGCTGAAGTGGCTTTAGCTTCTCAGTGCTGTGCTTTAACCCCCTGCACCACCAGGGAGGGCCCCTGACTGGCTTTTAAAATAGAATATGTTGTTAAAATTTGGGAAAGAAGAAAATTCATATGAATAGAACACATCGGAAACATATCACAACCAATGATAAATGTTTCAGATTTCATGATATTATATTGCATTCTTTATTCTTGCTCACTAATTCATGTGATTGAAGATGAACTTCTTTCTCAAATTCCACCTGAAAGTAGTTTACTTGAGAACATAAGACAGTTCAAAATATAACTGCCTTGTCCTGTTGAAAATATAACTGCCTTGTCCTGTTATTTCTGTGAGCAGAGTCTGTAGAAGGATGAAAGAGGCAAGTGGTTTGGTCTTCATCCCAGTCCTGTCTGAGTCTCTGAGTCAGTCATTTATCATAATGGATGGCAGACTTTTCATTTTAGAGTAGGGGTGATAATAATACTTGCTGCAAGAACCTTAAAGGATTGTGGGATTGCCATTTGCCATAATGAAATAACGTATTTGAAAATGCTCTGAAAATTGGAAGACATTATGCATGTATGACATTAAGACATCCAAGGGGCTGTCCAGATTTTCCTAATCATTTCACAACAAATAATCACTGTGTATAGAGAGCCATTTGTGGATTCTTCTCCTGAAGAATAATGGAAAACAAGCAGTTATTTATTGAATATTGTTATTCACAATTAGTAACAATCTTCACGGTTTTCACTTCTAATTATAAGGAAAGCCAAGTTACTTGTTTTTTTATGTATTCATTGAATTTAATTTATTTTCCACTTGTGAGATCCCAAATTCAGTGCTTTTTTAAATCCAGAAACTAGTCTATATATTCCCAGCATAAAATGAGGAATTCTAGTCCATGGATTAAAGACAATTTGTAATTCTAGCTTAATCTGGTGTGTAAAAGTATTTGAGAGATTTTAATTTAAACTGAACAATATCTAGCATTAGAAGGAAATGCTCATTTGCATCTCGGGTCCTAGAGAGTATGTCCATAGTGAAATAAAACTTGATCCCTGACAAAAGAATGCATATGACTGTAAGCATGCAAATGGTAATATTGGGATTCACAAATGGCGTCGAGTTATACTGCAAAACAAATTGCTGTGATCTTGGAGCCACAACTGCCATTAGCTTTTAAATGTTAGAAATAATATACAATTCTATTCCATGTGTTCATTCAACAGATACTTTTCAGATTATGTCCTATACACCCAGCGTTGTACCCTAGGATACACAGATAGACAAATAGTCCTTTCCCTGTATTTTGGTGATTTTAACTAAGGTGAATTTTGGAGTTTTTAAAAAATCTATACTTTATTCCTAAAGATCCAAGTGCAAGAGCCTTGCAGGGTGACCTAAGATAGTAGGTTAAGAAATCCACCGTTAATAACCAAACCTTCCCTTGAGTTTTGATGTGACACTAGTTTTAATCACAGCTCAACATATTAATAGTTGGGGACAATTTTGGTAAGGACATTTTCCTGAAGTGAGCAGGATATTAAAGATTCCTAAAATATGGACATTTAGTTTTCCTCAGAGGAAGCTGGATAGGAAAGAATTTCTAGAGAATATAACCCCTAATCTTTCTAAATCCTTTGTGTTTTTTCAGTCACAAACTTAATGCAGCAAACCAATGAAAGAATGTGCACATACATACAAATTCATCTACTCTCTGTGAATTTGATATTCTTAATTTTGTCATAATACAGAGAGTGTTTTTCTTATTCACTTTTGCCTTGTGTAGATTCTTGGATTTAAGTTCTTAAATAGTCTGTGATTCAGGGAGATATTTCATAATTACTTTTGACGTTTTCTCCCAGCCTTTGCTTTGTGGTTTTTCATTGTTTAAGTTTTGGTACTTACTCTCTTCTTCATATCACCTATTTTAATTTCTTTACCCCTTCTTAGCCTTGATAGAGTCTACAAACTGTTTACTCAATAGTCTTTTGTTTTGAAGTTATTATATTATCCATAGCCAATGTTTCCTCTTGGTTCTTCATTTTGATTTCTGGTCCCTTTTCATATACTTCTAATCTGCTCCATTTCTTTGAGACTATTCTTGTTCACTTTATGAAATTGTCTTTATTTGTAGTGAAAGCACCTTGTATTAGTTGTCTGTTGCCATGGGACAACTTCATTATACATTAGACTAAAACTTAGTCACTGTGAAAAACAAATCTTTTTTTGTCTCATGATTTCTGTGGGACAGAAATTCAGACAGCATACAGCTTAGCTTACTTGTCATTTTCTAATGTGTCTGGGGCCACAGCTGGGTGACTTGACTGTTGGAACTGGAATTTTGTGAATTTACTCTCATATTTCTAGTAGTTGGAGGCCTGACTGGAACTGTTAGCTAGAAGAATCCACATGTGTTTGCCTTGTCTGACTTGAGATTTCTTAAAACTTACAAGTAGGAGATAGAGGGACACTGGGAAGGAAAGAGGGCAAGGGAGAGAGTGAGAGAGAAAGAAATTAAGATGGTCGAGGAGAGTTGTGCTGAACAACATCACTGCTGCTTACTCCATTGTTTGAGACTTGTGTGAGCTCTGACCACATTCAGGAGTAAAGACCACAGATGAAGTCTTATCTTGGTGAGACAAATGTCAATTGTATTGTATGAAGAGTATGTGAAGATGGATAAGCATACAGCACAAACCATACTCCTTTTGTGTGAGTGTGTGTGTTTTTTTTAAGATTTATTTATTTATGCACACAGAACTGGGGTATAGGCCAGAGATGTAGGGGAGGTGAGAGGATTCACCAGAGACAGAGTGGGGAGCAGAACAGGCAGATTGACGAAGTACACTGCTGAGGGGAGTAGCAGGCAGATCAGGAGAGGTCTGCCGTGCCATGTGGGTCACCTCCGGGGCAGGCGGGAATCGAACTCATGCTGAAATGGCTTTAGCATCTGAGTGCTGTGCTTTAACCCGCTGCACCATCAGGAAGGGCCCCTGTTTTTTTTGTTTTTCTTTTTTGGTTTGTTTGTTTTAATGATTTCACTTTCCCCAGAGTTTTTTTTTTTTTTTTTTTTTTAATCTATAGCCTTTGTTTTAAACAAGGAGGGTTGTTGAACCTAAGCATTGACTTGTATGTCTTTTGGTAAATTTAAGGAAAGAAACAGGTATCTCCTTTTTCTTGTCCAGGTGGAAGTTTCCAGGCTCCTCTTCTGTTTCTTTGCAAGGAGTTCTCTTAGTTTGGATCCTAATTTTCCTTTCTTATTTATTTCTGAATTTATTTTTTTGAAAAAAGAAAACAGTAACCTCTGCTAGTTTGTCATCTTTCAGGAACCAGAAATTCCCTATTATCCTATTTTCTAAATAGTCTATAATTACAGTGGTGATTTCTTCTTGCCCTAGGATTATCTAGAACAGTGTGGTTTTTGTTTCTTTAAATTTCTATTGGATTGGTATTCAAATTTATACTTTAAAACCTCTTTCTACTTTTATTACACCATGGTCAAAGTGGCCTATACTATTTCTACTTTTTGGAATTTGAAGTTATTTTTCTCTCTTAATTATATAGTCAGTTTTTGTTGGCATTCAAAGGCCTTTTGAATACCATGTATCCTCTTCTTTGGGAAACTGTTTTCTTTCTGCTTGGATTCCTTTTAGAAGTCTCTTGTTATCCTTGAAATTCAGAAAATGTTAGAGTCACTTATAGGTGATAGCCATTCCCCCCCCATTTCTTTGATTGTTACATAGCAAATCATGTAAATTTGCAAGTTCAAGGTTTATTTCAGGACTTTTTCCTTTGTTGTATTTGTGATTATTACTTATTATTCCTAGCTTCATGAAGCCTTTCTTAGAATGTCTTCTCTATCTTTTTCACTTTATGATTATTAAGTGGTTTTAAATGCATTTAGGTCTTTAATTTTACCTGGAATTTTTTTATTGATGTGAATTAAGTGGCTAATAATTATTTTATGCATATTCAAAATTTACATACCGTTTTAATATCAGTGATGTGCAATGGGACATTTTATTATTTTTAAATTTCCAAGTATATTTAGATATGTTTCTATATATGTTCCTATATGATTGGGCTCATTCACCTTTTTTTTAAATTCCCTTTGACATCACCAATGTTGTTTTATATATTAGCTTTATATGTTTTGAATATTACTTTAGGGCAAGTGTCCCTCATCTTTTTTTCCTTTTCTCGGTATTTTTCTCTATGTGTGTGTATGTATGTATTTATTTTCAAATAGACATTTAAGATTCACCAAGCTCATACACAAATTTGTAGTTGTCTACCACTCCATATTAATGCTTGAAGAAAGTAGTGTTCCAGGTGGCATTGCACAGGATTGTAGTTACTAGCCACATAGGACAGCTCAGCTTTTGAAATATGGTTAATGAAACTGAGGAACTGATTTTTAATTTAATTTAAGTCATTTTAAACTTAAATAGCCATATATGCTTGTGGCAACTATATTGGACAATGTGACTCTAGAAGACAAGGGAGAGTTCCCTGGCAGGGACCTTTTTTATATTTATTTTCATTCCTAGTATTTGTCGATATCAGTGTGCAGATAAAATTCTTTACACAGGCTTCTTCCTAATGCTGCCAACCACCATATCAAAGGCGAGACCTTCTTTAACTGGTAAGCCTTTCTCTTTTTATGTTTTTTAGACCATTCAGTTGGTACAAGTTGTAAAAGATCAACAACATGTGTGATTACCTCTTCCGCTGTCTGCTCTCATCCCCTCAAATTATGAGCCATCACTGAGCAGCTCCCAGGTCCTCTTCTTTGACTTTCTTCCTGTGTTAATTCCTGCCATTTCAGTTTAGGCAATGGAATGTTTGTTTTCAGTTACTTTTTGTTTTGATTTAGAATTTCTGCCACCCCAGTTTAGGAATGCATAGTTCTTGAAGTGGCCACATTGCACAGGATAAACCAGCCATTTGAATATCTGCCTTGTCCAAGCCATATCTTTTCTTCTAGTTTTCTAGATAAGCATACTGTATTATATGGCACTTTACCTTTTGCCTTAACTGTGTAGGCCACAGGAATCTGAATTTGCCTCATCAACACATAAATTGCAACATCAATCTCTGTGCTGGTATTAAAAAATGAGTTGTGAGTTGAGGGACCTGCCTTGTGGCACAATGGGTTGAAGCACATCACTGAGAAGCTAGTGCAACCACTTCAGTGCAATCTTGATCCCCTGCCCAGAAGGTGACCCACATGGTGCAGCAGACCTCTCCTGTCTCACCTGCTGCTCCCCTCAGCAGTGTTCCTCATCAATCTGCCTGTTCTGCTCCCCACTCTGTCTTTGGTAAATCCTCTTACCGCTTCTGTACTCCAGTTCTGTGTGCATAAATTAAAAAAAAAAAAAAGACAAAAAAACCATGAGTTCATTTTTTTCTAAGTTTGAACTAAATAAATGATCCAGGTAGTCTTGCAATAATCAGTTGAGAATTCATCTAAAAAAACTAGGCCTGACTTTGTTATAGTGCCTCACCGATGAAGTGATGAGGCAGCCTAAACTCCGAGTAATAAAAGGAGGAAGTACAGAAATGAGAGAAGGTTGGCTGTGGTAGAGATAGACCAAGTAAGTTTAATGGAGTTGCCTGAATTTCTGAGGTCTTCACAAGTCTTAGAGTACAAGAATGCTATAAAACAACCATTTATTTTGAGCTCAATTGCTGTAGTGTTTATTTATACCACTTTATTTAGATATAAAAAACAGTATTAGTAAGTAGTTGATACATACTGTTTATTTTCTTGAGATTAATTTCTGTCCTTCACGATTAGAAGCCTTCTGATTTGATAAAAGTTTTTTTTCTAATTTTAAATTTCATCTGGTTCTCTTAGGCAGAGAATAGTGATTATAGACCTGTGATTTTAAACCCCCTTTTCTCTGAAAATTTCCTGAGTCCTGTGTGTGCAAATGGTATGCATCCTCGAAAGGAGGATATTCAGGCAGGGAGAACAGTGTTAGGAAAGGGGGAGGAGAGGCAGCTCGAACAACATAGTATATCTTGGCAGTTACAAGAAGTTTGTGTTTTGTGGATATTAGGTGGAGAACAGAGAATGAAAGATTTTACTCAGGTAAAGTAAAATAATTAATTGAAGGGATGATTTTTGTTTTGTTCATGCTGATCTTAAGAGATGCAAATGAGAAGCATTTTCCCTCCCCTATGGTGTTCACTCATTCATTTATTAATCTATCTAGCACCTATTTATTAAATGCTTAATATGTGACAGGCACTAGTAGGCAATCAAGATATTTTACCTGACAAAAGAGACAAAAATCTTAACCTCCTGAGACATAGGGGAGAGACAATCAACAATAAGAACAGAGAGTAAATTTATCATTTAGTGCGGTAGAAAGTGAAATGTGCTTTGGGAGAAAAAGAAACCTAGATCAAGTGAAAGGGAGGTGACATACCTTGTAGGGGGTACTTGTAATTTTTACTGATCACTTGTAATTTTTCCCATGGAAACTGGAACCTTTCAGTGAAAACTTGAGGGAGCAAAGGGATGAGCAGTGAGGACAAATGTGCTCAGGTAGATCTGTCAACCAGTGCAGAACCTGAGATGATGACATGTGATGACATCCACAAAAATTTTTCAGTATTTTTATTAGAAAAAATTCTTCCAATTATTAAAAGTGTTATTATATTATCATAGTCTGACCAGAACCTGATAAATAAAATACTGTCTATAACACTCTTTATCGATTTCCCGCCTTTCTGTTATTTCTCCACACCTTTTTTTGGCTCCCTTCCTACAGCCCACAGACCATCTTCTTCACCCCACTTAAAATACTCCTATTTATTCTACTACTGCATCACACCTTTTATTTCTTACATAACATCCTAAAATAATAGTCCAGACGCTCTTTCTCATCTCCCAATCACCAGTTTCCTTTTGCAATCAAGTGTTAGATGCCATGACTTAAAACAGTTGACATATATTGTATTGCAATTTATTTTATACTTTGCTAGGCTGCCTACCTTAGAGGCAGGCAGGAAGAGCTGTCTTGCATCCTTAACATCTGGCCAAAATGTGTACTCAAGGAAATGAATTTATTCAACATTGCTGAAGTCTCATCCTTTCTTCACTGAAGCTTATATAAAATGAATTTGTATTTATTTGAAATTGAGAGTAACAGAAATCCAATATACTCTTTCTTCTAAGTATTATTCTATATTGTATTTATTTTCCATTAACATTCTTTAGAACTGCTTATTGTCTATCTCTGTCTGTCTGAACCTACCTACCTACCAACCATGTAATTATCTAGCGTATATCTATCATCCAATTACACATATAGCTGCCTATGTTTATTTTTAAAAATATTTTAGTTATTTGTTAATTCATGCATAGGTAAACTGGGACACAGGCCAGAGGTGTGTGTGTGTGGAGGGGTGGCAGTGAGAGGATTCACCAGAGACAGAATGGAGAGCATAACAGGCAGATTGAAATACACTGCTGAGGGGAACAGTAGGCAAGACAGGAGAGGTTTGCTTGCCATGTGGATCACCTCCTTGGGGGGGCGGGGATTGAACTGAGGCCGTGGAAGTGATAGCACCTGGGAGCTCATAAATCCTGAATCTTTATCAGATAATAAATTGATTTTATACTTTTATGTGTTAAAGTTTCTTTTAATTATTTATTTATCTTTTTTACTGAGGTAACATTGGTTACATCACAATAGGGTTATGGGAATAGTTTCACACCTCTTCAGATGTATGTTACCTCACCATACACAGCACAAAAACACCCATAATCTTTCTCCATCTCTTTCTAGTAGCCTCAATTTTCCAGTCAGATTTCTAGGATTTGTTTTGGTCCAGTTTTTTTTTGTTTTGCTTCTTTACACTCCACATATGAATGGAATTTCCAGCATTGTCTTTCTCCTAACTTATTTTGCTTAGCATAATTCCCTCCAGCTTCAACCAAGTTGTTGCAAATGACAAAGAGGTTTTTTGTTTTTGTTTTTATAGTTGAGGAATATTCCATTCTGTATTAATAACATACCAAATGTTATTAACCTCATCATCTGCTGTTGGGCATTTAAATTGTTTCCCCTCACTTGGCTATTGTAAATAGTTCTGTAATGAGTAAAAGACTGCATCTTTATGGTTCACAATTTAAGCAAATTTATATGTTAATGCAGGTGTGTGTCACATTTTCATTAAGGGAATGTCTGTGTAGCTGCAGGAATAGAGTTATGATCAGGATCGCCAAGACCAGTATGGTGGGACTGCTTGCTCTAAGTGTGGGACACATCGTTACACCTCAGAACAGACGATGCTACTTGACATGGTTGCATGATTAGAACCCTGGACTGGTACTAGTGGCAAAGGAAATAAAGAAAGGGACCCTGACTGGAAGACATTTTTCTATTTGACTTAGGCCACACATATGTAAGCACATGATTTGAGTCATGAATGCACTAGTTTGTTTGGGTCATGTCTACTACCAAAGAATTGCTACAATTATTATAAGATCTTGAGGAAAATGCAGCTCATCTGCAAAGTCATTGTGGAAGAGGTCAGCTGAAGTCATGTGAAGAGCTTTCATCGTAAGTAAAGAAAAAGAGGCTCACTTTGAAAGAAGGATAAAGGCGTGGGGGTGGAGAGAGTGGCATGTTTGAGGGGTAGACAATGAAAGCAAGCAAAGTGGTAGACAGTTTTGACGCTGCCAATTAATAGATGTAAGGAGCAATTCTGGATCATTTCTCAACTGAGAAAACATGTTAAAAATGAGTATGCGCCAAGAGGCAGGAAATTGTTGCTATTTAACAAAAGAACTCTCGGTCTTGGTATATAATTATGGATATGAGACTGGAAAGTCAAAGGAGTAAGTGCAAGTATGTGACATGGTGTATGGCCAGGAGGAAGAATAACACGGCTGGTGACATGACAATCCTGATGTCTAATCAGGGCGCTCTTGGAGACATTGGGCAGGTCCTGAAAAAACCTTTGTATTTGAAAACAAAAAGCTTGGGTGGGCCAGTTGTTCTCTAGACAACCGAAGATAACATCCTATAAGACGGAAAAGGAGAGGCGGATGAGAGGGGAAGACTGACTGAGAGAAGAGGACGTTGGGGGAAGCATTATTTTAAAAGTAGCCAACAAAATGGGAAACTGGGTTATTTAAGAGAAAGAGAATGGTAGAAAGAGAGAAAATGAGCATCTTGCATAGTGCTAGAGGCACCAAACTCTTTTTTCTAAAAGAGCTAGCACAAAAGCTTCACATGAAAGTTTGTTCGAGGAGAGTGGCCTCCAGAGAATTTGATGAAGTACAGAGAGGTAAAATAGAGGCATGAGGTTCTCAAGTGTGGTTCTGGCACCAGCAGCTTCAGGATCACTTGGGAACATGGTAGAAATCCAGGTTGTCTGGCTCCACCCAGACCTGCTGAGTCAGAAACTCTGGGGATGATGCCACAGTTAAAAACCTGTGTTTTAACAGGCCTCTTGGTGATTGTGAATCATGTGATGTTTGAGAAGTACTGATTTAGGAGATGGTGCATGCTCACTTATATTTCAACACATTACTCTGAAAGAGTGTCCATGGGGACAGGAAGTTTGCAGGATATTAATGTCAGCAACTCTGCAAAAAGAATGAATTCATGAGAAGTAATTGGGAGGAAACTGTGAGAAAGAGTAGGAGAGAAAGTTTCTGCTAATAAAGTGCATCCTTTCAACCTTAAGAACAAGGAAAACATTATATTATCTCCACTGTGGGGTTTACATTAATTTTGTTATAATGATTAATTAAAGAAAGTAATTTGTGAGTGGTGTTAACAAGAAGATATGTTAAGAAAACAACTTTCCTACCTTTTTTTTTTTTATCATTTTATCAATGTGGTGAGGCAGAAGATTCTTACTTGTTCCTTCATTTTGTTTTGTTTTTACAGATTCCTCTTAAATTTTTGTTTATTGAGATAACATTGGTTTCCAGCATTGTGCAAGATTGAGAGATATAAGATCACAGTCATTTTTTTCAATCACAAGTCATACTTTCTGGCCCCAAACACTATTGCCTCCTGAAATCTTTCTAAGATAAGAATGTAACTGTAGTTTGTGGGTTAATCCTTTGTAATGGTTGTTGTGAAAATGGGAAACATCTGAAAGATATGATTGACTATCAGACAGTATTTGCCTTTTCCATGTTAAACAAAGTTGGTAACAACAAAGCCATCTTTAGGGGTAATTGTACCGGATGTTTTAAGTTTTAAGAATTTGAGGAAAGAGCATCAAAGCACATATTGCAGTGGGTTGAAAAATATGTTCACATACTTGTTCATATGTTCACTTGTTCACAAGTTCAAGAACTAAATAATTTTGGAGTGTGATAACCACACAGAAAGGCCCAATTTTAACCCATTTTTAAAAATGAAGTTTGTTGAAAAATAATACAGAAATGAAAAAGAACACAAAATGTAGGATATACTTTCTTTAATTAATCATTATAACAAAATTAATTAATCATTTCTTTAATTAATCATTATAACAAAATTAATGTAAACCCCACAGTGGAGATAATATAATGTTTTCCTTGTTCTTAAGGTTGAAAGGATGCACTTTATTAGCAGAAACTTTCTCTCCTACTCTTTCTCACAGTTTCCTCCCAATTACTTCTCATGAATTCATTCTTTTTGCAGAGTTGCTGACATTAATATCCAGCACAGAGCTTGGTGAATTAGTACAAAGTGGATGCACCTGTGTGTGTAAGCGCCCCTAACACAACATGGGAACTAGAAACTGCACCAGAGTCCTTGCTGTTGCTGTGCTTATCCTCTTTCTCTAGAGGGAGCATCTTCCTTGAATAATCATAGATTAGTCTCTAAACATGTAGCTCTCTAAAAATGTATAAAAATCCATCGTGTGATGGAACTTTCTTTAATTCTGTTTTCTTTTGCATATCGTTATACTTGAGATTGATCCATGCTGCTGATTGTGGTGATAGTTTGCATGTTCATGGCTGTGTAGCCTTATTTTTATATTTTGAAGGTAAAATTAACTCACTATGAAGCAATGGAAAAATGACTGTGGTGATCAAATCTTTGTTAATATCCAAATATAGGTATAATAATAATGATTTTGATAAGCATAACATCAGGTTGATTTTTCCCAAAGTTGACCAGTGAGACTGGTCAGAGTAGGGAGTTGCTCTGTTGCTCTTTATGGTATCTGAGACTTACTTCTACTGGAGACCTCTGGGAGATGGTGTAGAAATCACCCAAATTGTGCTGCTCAAGGGGCATAGAGGTTGGATTATTTATCTACCACCTTCTACATGAGTCGGAAGCTGCTTCCTCTGGTGTAAACTCCTTGAACTCATAGGCAGAATTTGTTCCAGGGTTGAAGTAAACTGTCAGGTAGAGAGCTCCAGGTACTTTCATTGGTAGTCTACTGTGCAGCTGGAAAATCTAAAGCATCTGTAGATTATCAGTAGGCCTCTGACCATATCTGTTACAAATACATGCAAGCAAAAGGCATCGGTGATAAATTACTTGCTGATTGCTAGTTATAACCACACGCAAATGAAAAAACATATTGGTTTGAACAATCATCTCCATATTTTGAAGACCGTGCCTTTTCACAGAGACACATAATCTCTTTGGAGTGCCAGACTGGGTCCTTTTCTCAACTACATAGCTATGTGCCAGTCATGGGTCCATTGGATTCAGGATTTGATCATACCCCTAGCTTTTTATTGTGATATTCCTATTTACTTTGATGGTTAACCATTGCTATATTAAAAGAACTTTATTAAAATTTCAGGAAGGATTATATCAGTAAATACAGTAGGGAGGCGAAAATATTTTATTAGTTTGTATCATTTAAAACTTGGTCTTTTATTTAAAATCAAATTAAAACTGACCTTTGATTGCTGATGATATACGATTGCAGTGTTTGTGAGTTTGAATTATTTATGTTTTAAATGTATAAACTGCTTATTAACAGACAATCATACAGATCTGTTTCTTCTTGAAAATACCCATATACAGCTATGGTGTTCTGTGGTCTCCCTCCATGTGCTGGTCTCAGAAACTGGTTCTTGTAGGCCTAAATTTTGTTTAGTTGCTCTAGGTTTTCATGCTGTTGTTCAGGCAACTGGTTGTACAGGGACAACTAGTACCTGGGTGTATTTCCTGTTCTTCATGTCCTTCTGTTTGTTCAGGAACCAGTCAGGAATCATGTACGGCATGGACTCTGCATAGTATTGATGAAACTTGCCACCTCTTCCTAGGTGAACTCTCCTACATTCTTGAAGAAATGATGGCTGCTTTCTTCAACACTACATGAGCATATCTTTGCCCCACCATTAATTGCCATGATGACCAGGCCTAGAGGCATGGCAGCAGCCCTAAGGTGGTGTGTAGGGCTCCTGTGGATAGATTAGTATGAGTTTTAAATTAAGAAGTGAAAACTCACTTGTGTTACTTGGAGATTAGAAAAAACCTTTTTACTTTGCATAAGGAAGGTTTATAACATTCCTGATGAGGTTCAATTTGCTCTTTACTATCTGGAATGCATTTGCAGGCTATGCCGAGTGCTGCATATTCATGATTACTCATAAAGGATATGATTCAGGGTTTGGTTTTAAACTATTGCTCCTAGTTTATATATTCTACCAGCTTCCACTTTCTTCCTCAGAACTACTCAGAGATGTATATTGTTCTAAGAAGTTAG
>NW_004567111.1:20212402-20222790 GCF_000260355.1 Condylura cristata
AAATCAGGTTAAACTTTTATGAAAGTTACTTTTGTAGCAGTAAAATATATTATTACAGAAGAGAATAAACATTTCTGGTTGAATTCATTCTATTTGACCCACAGGCAAAAATGTCTACAATCTAAAGCTTAATGAAATGTGCATATTTAGAAGGGTCAACCAGCGTCCCCTTGGCAACTCATCTACACTTCACTCCACTAGGTTTTGTTACTCTATTGCTTTATTCCTTCCTGCAGTGTTATATATGATCATTGTGATCATACAGGCACTCACATCCCCACCCAGTGTATTTTTGTTGCACATAGTTCTGCTAAAAAAATGATAATGGCCAGTTTTACCAGTTTTATCATGTATCATGTGTACACACTTCTAAATGCCTTGTAAATGTTAACTAAAATGAAATTTAATAGTCTTAATAATTCTTTGTGGTAGGATTCTTTTCATCATCATTGATAAATGAGGACACGGAGTGACCGATAATGTAAATCTTATGCCCAGCACCTCAGAACTGGTGTCAGAGCTTCAGAGCTCTAGCTTTTGCACTGTGTGCACTGAACTTCTTCACTGTGCTGGCTCATTAGAGCCAGAATAGTGTAGAATGAATATCATCCAACATTACTATACAGAAAGTAGTTCTTCATGGGCTGTAGTTATATGTGTTTATAGAACTTGTAAGCAACCCTAGTTATTGGGGAAAGTGTTAAAAGATTAAGTCTGGGTGACCGTTAACATTTTGAGAGTGTGTTTCCATTGAGAAATGTATGAAATAGGCAAAGAGAGTTCCATTCCACCCAAAGTAAGTTACAAGTGAGATTTAAATTCACTTTCTGGGTACTCCTTGGTGGCGCAACAGATTAAAGCACAGCACTATGAAGCTCCTGCCGCCACTGCAGCATGAGTTGATCCCCTGCCCCGGAGGAGATCCACATGGTGTGGCAGACCTCTCTGACCTGCCGGCTGCCCCCTTCAGCAATGTACTTTGTCAGTTGGTCTGTTCTGCTCTCTACTCTGTCTCTGGCGAATCTTCTCACCACCCCTGTACCTCTGGCCTGTACCTCAGTTCTGTATGCGTAAATAAATAAATCTTAAATAAAATCACTTTTGTTTTCAAAAAATTATCTGGTAGTCTCTTATACAGAATATATTAATAATTAAGTTATTTCTTTTCATCCTACTTATATTGTGTTGAATGTGTTTTACATCTAAAATATGCATATTCTGATTGATGTTATGTTTTACTGTGTCTCCAAATCTCTCCACTTGTTCTTTGGATTTTACGATTCATGGTAGATATGGTCTATTAAGTCACGATGATCAATGAAGTTATGAGCATTGAGCTCTAAGAGAAACTCAGAATTAGGCTCCTGTGAGCCTCTGGGCACATTTTTGTCAACCAGTCTACATGTGACCTTATTTTATAAGTGTTTCTTCTAAAGACATTTAATTTATATTGTAGATTCACTTAAAGTGAACTCATAGCCAATAGTCTAACTGATGATTGAATGAAGCTTATTGAACACATGTGTCTTCTCCATAAGATACATCATAGCTTTCTTGGCTTTAGGAACACAAGACAGTACATGAGCACTATGCTTGAGGATCATTTTAAATAAAGCACAATAACCAACAAAAATAGGTAAACAAAAACAAAAACCCCTAGCATGAGAAAGACACTCATTTACAGCATGTGTGCTAAAACATGAAGGCAAGAATTAACCTCATTTGATCTTATTTAGGAACGTGTGCTGGGAAACGCATCTTTGCTACTTTGCTTACTTATGTCTACAAGTGACAATGAAAACATGATACATGCTGATTTTGGGCTTATAAACATTTGGTAACAATGAAAATGTTCAAAAGTAAAACCTATGAAGATCAACTGTATATATTTGACTTTGTATTTGATTAGAACACAGACATTGCTCATTTTGTGGAGGCATAAATCGAGATTGAATTTAAGATGACATTGATAACTGAAGAGCTCAGAAATATCTAGAATTTTCCTCAAGAGGATTATTTCTCCAAAGATCACAGTCTTTTTAGATCATCTTTTAAAAGTGAGATTCAGGGTTATTATTTTGATTAAGAATTCATTCATTTGCTGATAAAGGTTAATAGGATTAACTGGATTTGAAGTCTACAATTTTTGTTTTCTTTGTCTCTTGGGAACATTGAGGATTGCAGCTACTCCATTAAATTTTGTTTTTTTTTTTTATAAAATTGTCTTAAACATCTTCATAGGAGGAGCTGATATAAAGACAAAATTTGTCAAACTCCTGGAGAGCTTAGACAAGTCAGCAAAGTAGGCAGGGAAAATAGAAGCTATGTTACCCTAAAAAACAGTACTAATAAACTTTATGACCAACTTAACAAAAGTCAATATGAAAGCCAAGAGATAATGAATTGTAGTGAAAGAGCTGAAAGGAAAGAATGACTCACCTGCGTTAAGTAAATTGTGGAATAGTCTCCGAAATTGAAGGATGAAGATTGTTTAAAATAAAGAATAAGACAATTTGACAGTACACCTGCTATGCAAAAATAGAAGTAGATGTTAGGCTGAAGAAAAGTGGTCTTTGACTAGCACTTCAGGAAGGAATAAAGCAATAGAGTAACAAAACGCAGTTGAGAGATACATGTGTGGGTAAAGATAGTACAATATTGACTCTTTAAAACAGCAACGATAATAATGTCTTACGGGGTTTATATAATAATGTCTTACAGGGTTTATAACGCATTTTAAATAAGAGCTGTGAAAACAATAAAGAAAAGGTCAGAAGCAAGTAAATGGAATTAAATACTTGTAAGTTCCTTCCATTGTTTGGGAAGTGGTAACAGTATTCAGTGAAGGGAAGCTGTAATAAGTGAAAGCTGTGTGTTGTAAGCTTTGGGATGACCACCAAATAACAGCATGAGAATGTATAAATAAGAAAAGTAGAAAAGAAAAACAAAAAATGCTTGATTCATCAAAAAGAACACAAGAAAGGAAGAACAAAGGAACAAAAATCCAATAAAAATAGAAAATAATAAGTTTCTAGGTATAGCCCCAATTATTTTCTTAATTATATTAAATGTTAAAAGAAGATTACTCAATTAAGAGATGTTACCAACCTGATTTTTTTTTAAAAAAAGCCCAAATATTTGCTCTTAATAAGAGATACTACTAATAGGTTGACAAAATGGTTGAAAGCAAAAAATGGAAAAAAAAATACAATTCAAACACTAACCCCTCAAAAATTTTATGTTAAAAATGTTTGGATATACTTTGAAGTAAAAAAGAATGTTTCGTAATCCTTAATGTCACTTCCACCAGAAGGTATAAAATGTGTGTGTCCTGAGTTATAAAATTAAAAGTCTATAAAGCAGAAGTTAACAAAAGTAGAATAAATAAATATATTTACAGTCAGGAGATTACCCCTCTCAGTTATAGGCAAAGGATATAGATAGAACAGCCATTAAAGATATACAAAATTTGTACAGTACAACTAAGAAACTTGGCCAAATTGAAAAATATAAACATGCATAGAACTCTAGACTCAAATTTGGAATGCATATTGTTTTCAGATGCTCATAAAATATTTACAAGAGTAGACCTTATTCTAGACCATAAGTTATATGTGGAATATAGACAAACATACAAAGGGTCAGAGCCAAATCAATAACTGAAAGTGAAGTCTGATTGTACAGTTGAGACTACCATGGAGATAGATAAAGGGAATAGCGGGGGTGGAGGGTTGCCCAATGGATGATGGCACTGTAGACAACAGCATGGCACTACCCACTGGGCATCAATTTATCTCAAGGAAAGGTCTCATGTAGGTGGTATAAAACTACCTCATTTACAAAAGGGGAAACTGTATGAAAGCACATGCCAGGTTTGTGGCCACTCAGAATGTCACTATTTTTCCATTGTCCATGTACAGAAGTGAGTGACACTTTGCTATTATTGTGATCACATGTGGATAAGAGCAACACCTCTCCACACAAGACACCACCACCCCCTTCTCCATTTACTCCTCCTTCATCTAAGGGTACCCTGCTGTCTTCAGACTTCACTATGATCCTAAGTTAGGGGCTGCTGTGCCTTATCAATCAGATTACTGCCACTGCTCGATGTCTTTCCATGAGGAGCAGCAATTATATTTTTTGCTCCAAGGTCTGGCTGACTGTGATGTTTCTGTTTACTCCTGTGATCTACACCCTGTCCCTGATTAAGACTGTCACCTTCACTTGAGCATCCTTCCCAGACAAAATGAGAAGGCAAGGGAAGGCATCCAGGGAGGTGCTTGAGGGCGTGTCCAGACTCCTCATTTATTTATAGATTTTTTTAAAAAATTAAGGAATAAACCTCTACTGTACTTATTAAAATGTTTCTGAATCCCCATGGCCAGAGCTATTGACAGGCTTTTAACATGCTTTTTATCTTAGCTGATCTGCTTACACCAAGAAAGCCCAGAGGAGTTCAGACTTCCCATCTTGCAGGCACAAGCAAGCTCGACTTTTCCTGGCCTCTTTCTTTGGCTGATGAGCTCTGCTTCTTCTCAGAGCCTGTTTTTAGTCTATTTCACAGCCCGGTGCCTTTCCCAAGCCAGCTTCCCTGGGTTGAAATCATGGTGTGCAAATCCCCACTTCCTAGCTCTAGGAGAATATCTGGTCCCTCCCTTTTCCAGCCTGTGCTGGCATTCCTTGGTTGTGATCTCTACACTCCTGTCTCCCCTTGTCTCATAGCCTCCTTTGTGTGTGTCTGAACTCTTCCTGCCCCTCTCTTGTAAACATACTGGTGATGACATTTGACCCCATCTTGATAATACTGGGTACTCTTTCCTATCCCAAGATCCTTAGTAAATTTAGTTAAGACCCTTTGCTCAAGAAAGGTAACAAGTGACAGGGATTAGGTCCAAATGTCTCTGGGGAGTCACTTTTCAGGTGTGAACTACTACATATACTACTGCAGGTGTGTAGTATATGCGCATTTGTGTGTGGGTTTATAGGAGGGTGCGTAGATATGTGTGCATGTGTGTAGAGTTGTGTGAGTTTGCACATATATGAATGCACACATGTGCTGTGGGGCTCATAAACACACATAGGTGCATGCACACCTATGCATGTACAGTGCATGTGCAGGACAAACATATGTGATGTCCATGTGTGGGCATATGCATGTAGATGTGTGATGGGGTATGTGTGTATAGGTGTTAGCATTTAGACATTTCCAATTTTTATGGGATGCAAGCTCTTCATCTGACTTGTTGAAAATATTTGATTCAAACTTCAAAATGTAAATCAGTAGAAAGTTTTTTCTAATGAATCAGTGCTATCTTAACAGATGGTTCAATAAATACAAAGTTTCTACCTTCCCAGAAGTCATTTTAAGTACAAAATTGTAATTAGAAAAGAGCAACCTTGTGTTAATGCTAGTAAACAAGCAAGCACATACCTCTCTTACCTCTGTCCCAACCTTAGAAAGAGAAACCAAGTGGGAGTTCAACTTAATGAAAAATGCATTTGGAGCTGACGGCATGGAGGGTCTGTTACTCATTTTAATCTCAGCCAGCCAGGTAAGTAGGCACTGGTCCGTGAGCCCTGGCCTGAAAGAATCAGGGAAGACTTAATGAAAGTCAGGCAGAGGCCCTAAGTGAGGGCTGTAAACTTTCTTTTCTTCTGCATTTTAAATCCTGTCTGTGGGCCCACATTTGGGTTTTATGAGAAGTGGAAGGTGTTATAATGTGCATTCGTGGTTGGCATAAGTGAGAAACTAGGAAAGATGGAGCCATGGTGACTTTACTGCATTAGAATAACTTATGTAAGGCACAATATATATTATATGTGTTACAGTATCTATTGTATTTTCTAATGTATTGTTAGTATATTATATATACATATGTTTTCAATGATTATTTGAAATATTGTGTTTGTTGAGAGTCTGCAGTACACTATGCTGGTGAGATCTTGCAAGCTATCCCAGCGGTTGTGAAGGTGATGAAAGTGTGGTACCCACCTTAAATAACTAATAATTTATTTCTGGAGATAACATAACATAAATGGAGACGGGTATTTGACAGAGAAGTGCTGCTGTAGGATTTCTTCATTAGGTGCTATAATAAAGTTCCATAGACTGGTTGGTTTCTAAACAACAGAAATTGATTTCTCACAGTTCTGGTGGCTGAGACATCAAAGTGTTGACAGATTCATTGTATAATGAGGGCCTCTTCCTGGTTCATTGCTGGCTTTTGTTGATGCGTCTTCACAAGGTAAAAGATGAGGAGGGAACTTGTAGGCTTCTCCTATCAAAGCACACTAACTCCATTTCTGAGGGTTCTACCCTAGTGACTTAATAAATTCCCAAAGGTTCCATCTCTAAGTACCACTGAGTTAAGATTAGGTTTTAATATATGAATTCTGTGGGACATAAATTTTCTATCACTAGAAAGTACCTAGGGACACTCCAGGGGAGGAAGAGGCGCTGGGATGCATTCATGAAGCAAGGCCTTCATCCATAGCTGAGAAACCCATTGTTGTAGCTGACTATAGGGAGGAAGAACTAGTTAGAGGATATATAAGTGAATAAAGATAGGAGAACCCAGTGCATATTTGGATAATATATCATCCCACCTTTCTGAAGCATAGCCTACCTCTTGAATAGGGTGTCTCCATCTCAATAGTATTGGCCTTTAGGATGAGATAATTCTTTGATTCAGGAGCCTATCCAGTGCATTGTAGGATATTCAGCAGTGTATCTAACTAGAGGCTATAGCATCCTGCCATCCCTATGTCTCCCCTCTCCCATGTTTTGACAAATAAAATTTCACCAGTCGTTGTCAGATGTCTCTGAGGGATCAGATGAGAATCACTGCTCTAGAACTTTGCTACTACTACAGGTTTCATTAGCACCAGCATCATCAGGGAATTTGTTAGAGATGGTGCACTGAAAGCCATGCTCCAGACCCACTAAAAAATAGATTTTGTGTATTAATGAGATCCCTAGGTGATTCATAGGCATGTTAAAATCTGAGGACTCTGACTATGAGGAATAAAAGAATGGTGAGATTGATTGGGGGTAGGAAAGACAATTTTAGACTTAACTTGGTAGGCAATGAGGCTATATGGAATGTTTTCTTCCTATCACAAATTTATTTTAGAAATACCAGGGTGACAGCTTAATTCTGCCTACTTAACATTCTTCTTACTTTTCCTACTATCTCATTTTTTAGGAAGAATGGCAAATATCAGCCAAAAAACTGTATTTCCCAGTCTCCCTATAGAATGCAAGCTGGCTGCAAGCTGGAGACTATATTCTAAGCAGAATTTGCTTCTTAGGTTTCTAGGGAAGTTCCTTATCAGAGGCTCATTGAGATGACTTTTGTTTGTTTGTTTCTTCTTCCTGGAAATGAACTGGTTGATTTGACTCTCAGCAGCCATCTTTGAAGAAGACTACCTAAAGATGGTGTGCAGCATGGACTAGAATAAACCTAAGTCAAAGACAGAGAAATATATACCCCAATCTCATTTTGGCCACTACTTTTTCAAAGGCCTGTTACTCAGACGAATGCTGTTCCTAACTGACTAAAATTGCTGTTTATGTGATGGATCAATTGGAGGAAAAGGGCTCTGTGCAGAAAATATTGAACTAGTATGGGTGGGGGGCTGGGAGGATATAAATGAAAATGAGGAGAAATTTAGAGTTGCATCTTCTTTGGAGATAGGATCATTTTTAACTTTGCCATTAGTTTATAATGCAGCTTATAAACTTTTGAAAGTCAGAAGCCAAGTTTAGGATAATGTGATGAGTTTGGTTTTGGCCAGATTGAAGTTGAGGATTATAGTCAGATGCATAATCCAACAGGCTCTGACTAAGAGATATTTCCTGTGAAATATGTGTTCATATCCTTCTATATGAATGGAAGTTGAGCAGGATTGAACCTTGGTAAGATAAAGGGGAGAAAAGAAAGTTTTTTTTTTTTTTTTGAGATACTCATTTGATGGAAGAACAGCAAGAAGAGGAGATAACATGTTGGGAGTTAGAGGATTTCTGATGACCAGTTTCTTCTGCAGGGAGGATTTTGTAAATGGTAAGTGGAAAGGTGGAATTTTGGGCATGGAGAAGTCCCCTTGGCTCGTGCAACACTTCTTCCCCTGCGCAGACCCCTAAATCAGTGAGATCCACTGGTTTTCACTTTCCAGAGTTGACTGAGTCTTTTAAGACTCTTCTGAGTCTGCCACATTCTTCAGGCCTCTCTTTTCGCTTATTGCTGTCATGGGAGTCGTAGATCCATGTATTTGTAGATGGCCTATATAACTGTCTTTGATTTATTGCAAAATAGGACATTTATTAGGTGTTTTCAGGGATGCAAATATGATAAAGCTGTCCCTCAGAGAGCTTACACCCAGGCTGGAAATCATCCTGGTGATGTCACAGTGTGCTGATGGGATATACCTTAGAGTGCTCTGGTTCTAAGACTAGAGCCTCACAGGCACACTTGAAGATAACAAGTGTTATCCCCTCTTGTTCAAAATGCGTGAACTCTGAATTTCTTGTGCTTCTGCTTATTTTCAGACTACCTCCTCAGCCTCCTCTTCACTCTTGTGCTTCTTACTTATAGCCATTACTTCTTCCTTCCTGTTCACAGTCATTGTGAACTCTTTGGAAAGAGAAAATTTATGGGGCCAGAGCTTATCTGCAATTATGAAATCCATATGCTCTAAAAACTAGTTTTTAGTTTTGTTGTTGTTTTTTAAATAATTCATTGAGCATAAAAAGCTGCCAAGAACTGATATGAGATGCTGTCTGGACTTTATTCACCTCTAGAACATTCATTTTGTTTGTTGAAAAATTGTTCATGTGTTAAGGAATGCTGCCTTAACTCTTACTCTGGGAAACAGTATTACCATCTTTTTCAATTTTGAAAAATTCTGAAGTCCCAATCAGATTTCACTCAAGATTTAATATGAGGGAATGTGGGCCTCAAAGTCCTTGCCAATGCAAAGAAGATGAGGATAGGCAGTTATAATGATTGGGAAAGTGGAGACAGCATGATCATCATTTGTAAGTGGGGCCATATGTTAACTGGAAAACCTGTGAGAATCAACTGAAAAGCAATTAGACTTAAGTATGATAATTGAATCCAAAATAGGCCTATACGTCAAAACTCCAGCCCTACACTAACTTCTGTGACTAACCTTAAAATTAGAATTTAAGGAGCCCCACCTAATTTGAATGACTGAGAGCTAATGGCCTGATCTTCTACTCTAAATTTAGTAGCTGGGTCCCTGCCCCTACTTGTGGCCAGCGTTCACTTTGCCTTCCAATTTCAGTAAGGCTCCTGGGATGACAAGTCTGACACTGAACAGAAGCTTTCTGACAGGGAGCCACAGCCTGCCTGGCCAGCTCTAGACTCGCTGCCTGCTTAACAATCTCTTTTCACTCGTTCCCTAACCTGCTAGGTTCCCAAGCTCCCACCGGCTAGATCTGCTCCTTGCTTTTCCCTGCTCTTGCCTCTGAATCCTTGATTTCTGACTTTCTCTAGAAGCTGCCCTTTGCATCACTATGGATAGAAATTTTGGTCTTTTTTAGAAATGGCATTCAGACAGTTTTGTTGCAATTTACCTGCAGATTGATTGTGTAGTGCGTCATATAAACAATTTAAATAATCAGAGAAACAGAATGGTGCATCTGTGCCAATATGCCCAGAGAAGCTGTTGTCTTGGTGACATTTTAAATCTGAACAGTGTCTTATGATGCACCTGGGCTATCGACTGTGAATCATAGAATTGTCTCTGTATCAGGTATAGCGGAAGCAGTGGGAGGTACTTGATGTGGTGCAGTTGGCTTCCCACACCGACAGGGTTCCAGAAGGAATCTGTTCAGAGAGGCTAACAGGTCTTCTGAATCAAATATTTTCTTTTATTTTCTCCTTTCCCTTTTCCCCTTCCTTCTGTTCTATTCACTCTTCATTTAATAGATTTCTTCTCTGAAAAATGGACTTAGTGACATATAGGCTTATTGTGAGGATTCAACAAGTTGCTTAAACATACAATTCTTTCCAAAGAAAGAGTTTTAGTGTCTGCAGTTGTTGTTGATATCAACTCAATGCCAGATTCTGTTCTATGAGCCAGATGTCACAAAGTTGGAATGATCCCATTTTGTAATGCCCGTGTGCACACTTTGCATCCACAGGATGCATGGTCCTGAAGTACAGGCTCCAGAATGAGCGGTCTGGGCTTGAGAGCCAGCTCCATCCCATCACACATTCACTAAATGCCCTTGGCCAAGTTATTTAATTTCTCTAAATCTGAGTTTCTTCCGATGGGAATAATAATAATAATAATAATAATAATAATAATAATAATAATAATAAAAATAATAATAATAATAATAATAATAATAATAATAA
>NW_004567111.1:20222890-20384777 GCF_000260355.1 Condylura cristata
AATAGTGGTTCGTTATCATCAATTTGTTATGACAAGTGAAGGTCAGAGACAAGACATATTTCCAGAGTGAATGATAAATACTGACTTCCTTTATTTGCAGTTGCCCTTGATTGCAGATGCTAAGGTGGCCTTCGACAGGCTGTTACATTAAGATGCTCATCCTTACCATGGGGTAGTAAGGCATGGCATTTGTAGTGCTGCTCTTCATTTGTTACCTGCAAAGTTTCTCAATTCTAATACTTCCCTAATGGTGTGGCTCAGGTCAGAGAGCCGAGGGACCCCATGGTGGAGATGGGGATACTGAAATGAGACTGTCTAGTTTCAGACCTCAACCTTGCAGCATTTCACCCTGAACCATGGGCGTTTACTTAACCTCTCAAATTCTGCTTTCCATCTGTAATGTGGGTATAATAATAGCCTCTAACTCACATTTATGGCGAAAGTCAACTAAGTCAACTAAGGAAGTGAGTATAACAGACTGGCATGGAATCAGTGTTCTATTAAGTTGAAATTACTGTAACTTTTTATTAAAATTGGTTTCTTTGCTTGGAAAAAGGCTTGCATAACTAGGTCTCTGAGCCTCTCACCACTCTGATTTTATTTTTTACTACAATGATGATTTAATAACTTTTTTTTCTTCTTTCAGCATGTTTTTCACTGTAAGAAATCAGAAAATTCTGTTTTTGTGTGTGTGTGTGTGTGCTAATTCTCTCCCGTTAGGCAGAGTGGGCATCATAGTGAGCGAGATGTCACAGGAGCTGACCATCTTACCTAGTCTTAATCATTAGTTGGATTTCAGCCTCCTAAGAAATAAACACCAGAAATCATGATAATTGGTTAATTATCATGAAATAAAGTATAGGCTGGGAGTCTACTTTCTATTTCTCCCTTGATGCTATAACTTCTTAAAATTTCAGGGAGAAAGATTCACTGATCCTTGAGAGTTGGAATTCCTAATATGATCCTTGAGAATGGAAATATACTGCCTGCCATTGTCCTTATTTATTTTCAGTGTTTATTCCACACTAAACAACAGGGGATGATGCCTATAGCTACTGTTTATACAACGTCTGGTGCTTTCTATGCCTCATCTCATTTATTCCAAATGTTAAGCCTGTGAAATAGGTATTAGTTTCCCCTTTCAGTCATGAAAAGACTAGCTCCAGATTAAATAACTTACCTAGGATTATATAGCTAGGATTAAAATCAATCTCAATATGATTTAAAGGATTGTCTAAGCCTCTGTGACCACCAAATTAGAGTGGATATAAACACAAATAAGAAAAAAGAATACCCATACAGCAATAATCTTTACTGAAGGGACACTTTTGAAAATACATTAGGATAAAAATAGAATGAGAACATAAAAATAATGCTACTATTTAACTACATCCTAAACATGTTTTTCTTAACCTCCTAGGACTATCTCAATATAGGCATCAAGTGCTTATATTTTAATCTAATTCTATCAGTCAATTGGGTTCATAAGATTTTGATCTTATTTAAGTTGTCAGAGCAAAGAAGCTTATAATAAATAAAAATGCAAGAGCAATCAAAAATTGCAAACAAAGAACTTAGGAAATGTCCAAATACAAATTGCTTTCTAAATGCAGGTTTCTCTTATCGTTGATTGTGTAAGAACATGACCTCAGACCTTTCTAGCATTGCAATAATGAAGAAATTCCTTATGCTCAAAATGATGAAATCATTTAACACACGAAGTGAGTGCTGGAGAGAAAGTCTTATCTTCATTATACTAAGTGTTTGCAACACACTGAATATAAACTCCCATAGGCTTTACTAAATATCCAAGCTCTTTAATTTATTTTATCCACTTGACATCACCTTGGGTTTAGTAAAGGAAAAAAAGAAAAACTTCACAATAATAAGTTGGTGTAGTTAACAAGATACTTTAATATACCTTTAATAAAGTGCATGTGGGATTGAAGGTGATCATCAGCTCACTCTGAAATCACATCAATTGGTGGCCAAATATTTTATGGATGAGAGTAAATTTGTCCATCATCAGGAAATAATAATTAAAATTACTGCCTGTATATGCCTTTCAGCTTAAGTTATAATCATGCAATATCTCATAATTTATTGCTTCCTATCAAAGCACTTTATAAAAAAAGAAAATAATCAACTTGTAAAGGACGTTGTATTTTCCATGATGCTTTGCATATAAGCATGCACTGAAGCTAGTTGATTGGCTGAAGGGAAACAAATATTTTATTGTTTTTCATCATATTATACCTTGGAGGGTCTGGATATGTTGGTGTTTATTTATTTAGTTCCCATAGTTTTATTATTCTTAAGTGATACTGATGGCCAGGACATGCAGGCTTGTAACATTTTGCTGAAAATTTTTGTAAATTTTGTTTCCTTTTAGTGAAGATCAATACATAATTATTTTAGTAAGTGTAGCAAAGGATTAAATTAGGGTTTTTACAATCCTATGTCATAGAATAAACAGTGTGTTCATCAGTGTTTTTGTGTGCATATATTTAAAATAAGAAAAAAATTCAATTTTGCTAAATCTATGCTTTGTAGTTGTTTTGACATAGTAGGATTTTTTTTTAAATCAAAAGTCACTATTGAGGTGTCAGAATCCAGCTAGTGTCTAAATACTCAATAAACATTTGCTAAATAAACATGTTATTATAATTTTACATTCCATTCCATATTCTTCTACACAATATTCCATTCCATGGATATATTCTAATTTATTGATGTCACTGATTTTTTTTACCATTTTAGTAAGAATAAACATTCTTGTGGTAAAATCTTTTCTGAGAATTCCATTTTGACATTCTTGAAACTGTTCATTTCAAATGGAAACAACAACAAAAAAGACAAAATACAAATAATATAAAAACATAAGTACAAAATGAATAGGAAAATAACATAATTGAAAGTCACCCACTATATTTAAATACTTCATTCTGTAGGACTGATCCCATTTCCCACACTTTATGATTGACAGGTCTCTGATGACAAGTTTCTTCAGAAAAATCTCACTAATGGGTGAACCTCATGTATCAGCATTTCTTTCTTTTTTTTTTTTAAAGATTTATTTATGTATGCATACAGAACTGGGGTACATGCCAGAGGTGCAGGAGCTGTGAGAGGCTTCACCTGAGACAAGAGTGGGGAGTAGAAGAGGCAGATCTCCTAAGTACACTACTGAAGGGAGCAGCGGGCAGGTCAGGAGAGGTCTGCTGTGCCATGTGGGTCACCTCTGTGGCAGGGATCAAAGTCATGCTGAAGTGGCTTTAGCTTCTTAGTGCTGTGCTTTAACCTACTGTGCCACTAGGGAGGGCTCCAGCATCTACTTCTTAATGAGGTTTTATTTTAATGAGTGGACATTCTATAAAATGAATTAAAGTTCTCATTTTGGAAATTGTAAAAGCTGTTGGAATGTACAACTTTCAAATGTAAGTAGTCAGTGTTATCTAATGTCTACTGAAATATTCTTTTGTCAGGTGGAAGAATGAAATTTCAGCAGAAAAGGCATTTCTTTGGCTTGTGCAGATCAGTAACTCATCCTAAATCTCATTTTAGAAAGTAAATACAGCTGGAGCAGTGATATATGTCCCAGAGGTGTCAGGTTAGGATGGATTTAACACTTGATGATAAACTATAAATAAACAGGATCATTTTGAAGAGCTATCACACACTCATTAGTGTCAAGGAAGGAATTTGGAAATAAAATAGCCATCAATCAGCAATTGTGGTGATAGTAACATTTCAGAATTCTTCATTAGCAGAAAAGAGAAAATACATGATCAAGAAATGGAATTGAAATTGAAGGGATTTTTCAATTATCTTTTGATACTGAGAAGATGTAATTTATTCTCTTGAGAATGACCCCTTAAATGTGTGAAATAAAAATGGGCTCTTTGGATAGCCCAGGCATTTCAAAACTTCATGAACTCCTTGAAAGTAATTCACTTGAGCTGTCAAGTTGGATATAAAATGGTGCTAAACAATTTAATTTTAAGTACAAAGAAAAAGAAAAAGCCACAAAAATTCAATAAAAATACTTATAACAGTGGATTTAAACAGTTGTTTAAAAACATCCTATGGAACTGAGCAAAACAACCATGGTAGATGCTGAGAAATACTGAGAAAAAAGCCTGAGAATAGAGGACAGCTCCTGAAAGGCTGTCCTATGATAAGAGTGTACCTAAGAGGAAACAGCTAGATCACTTTTCAAAATTACAGATAAATGAACTTAGTACAAAATTATTGATGTACGGATCTGAACATAGTAGTGGTTAACTTCATGTGTCAGCACACTGGATGTCGGATGTTTGGTAAACGTTCCCTTTGGTGTGTGGGGCAGGTCATCTTTGGACAAGATTAGCCACTGAATCCTTAGACTATGTCAAGAAATGACTCTTTCTCCATGCAGGTGCCATCATCCATCTGTTAGGGCCTGAGTAGAATAAAAAGGTGACAAAGGTTTCCTTCCACTGTTTTGACAGAACATGCCCCTGTCCTAACAGTGAGAATCAGTGCTCCTGGTTTTCAACTTCCAGACTTAGAATGGAGTCACATCATCAGTTCTCCAGTTTTCTGGTTCTCTTATTTTCCTGCCATTCCAGCTTGTATAGGATAGATTGTGGGACTCATTGACCTCCAAATTCACAAGAGCCAATTCCTATAATTGTCTCATCTATATCTATATACGTTTTTGTCCATCTAGCTGTCATTGCCATATGTATATTTTGTTGGTTCTAGTACTCAGATTCACTCTAATGCAAATATAAAAGCTTTCTTTTTATGGTGATTCTTCCAAGAACAGAGGAAAAGGATTATGATGTTGGGAAAAAATCTGTCAATTTTCTTCTACTGTCTCTGCTGTCTTCCTGCTATTCTGTTGTTGTTGTGTGTTTTAGCTTAACTGTTATCATATAGGGTTCAGACATAATTCTAGGGAGTACAATCTTCATATAGGGTGATAATTAGAACTGAGAGCAGAAAATGGATTACAAGTTGGTGTAAGGAAACAGAGTGTTGATCTTTCAGAGAGTTACCTACACTTCTTTTTCTTTGCTCACCTACTGCCTATTCTGATTTTTGAAGAATTATTTTGGGGAATTTGGTATATTCACATGAAAGTAATCTAGTTGTGTGATCTACTAATGAAACTTTGGACAAACTAGGAGTTTGGGCAGCATTTAGTAGAAGTTAGTATGTTTCCTTTGAATTTAAAACATCCCAGGAAGCCCTTTCATTCCTGGGTACCCAATACACTGTATAGGAATTTCAACTGGTGGCTCTCCAGATCATCTTCCCACTGAAAGATGTGGTTTGACAATGGAGGCCCACCCCTGGGAGATTTTGAGTTCTGTGTGTAGAAATGGCATCTGTTCACTTTTACTTCTTTTCTAATGACTAGAACTCAGTCACTTGTTCATTCTAAACTGCAGAGACTGGGAAATGTGGCCAAGATAAGGAGGAAGCAGTTTTGGTGTATATAGGGTAGTCTCTGCTATGTGAATCTTAACCCCTGACACGAATCTTTTTGAACATAGTAGTGTTGTAAACCAACATTACCTCAGTACAAACTAATAAGGATCCTAAGAAATGTTTGTGTTTTAAGCTTTTGACATTGATTTCATTAAGTCTGTCTAAAAGTTATTTCAGCTCTTTTGAGGTAACTTTTAAGTGGTATATTATTAAGTCCTCACTTTGTAAGCCAAGTGTGGATCTTCCTACCTTCAGGAAGTTGGTTGCTGCTGGCTCACAGCAGGGCCCCTCCCTGGTCTCTGCCCTCACCCCAAGGGAGCTGAAGCCACTTGCCCAGGTCACAGTTCTTCCTTGGAGCAGGTCTCACTGACATGGATGTGGAAAGGAGGAACTGTACACTGCTTGCCTCCCCCAACCTGGATGGGACCCCCCGAGACTTCTGATGTTACTGCATCTCATTCCCATCTTTCCCTCTGTGCAAATTTGTTTTCCCCTCACTGCTCCACAGGTGCTGCTTCCTGGAGTCATCTATGATAAGCACCTTCATGAGGATCATCCATTCCCAGAGAATCTGACCTACAACACACACCTTCAACTTTCATTTTAACTAATACACGTAATACCCACTACTGTGTTTAAAAGGTTAATCCCCTGAGTTAGGAAAGTTGAAATCAGTGCTTCTAGATCTACTTAAATGAAAAACTTAAGAGAATCCAGGGCTTGATCGTTGTCCAACTGATGCCTAATTATACCTCTCAGGACACCTGCTATCATCAGGTCCTTTATTTAAAGGTAAAGAAACTGAGGCTTAGACAAATAAATTGGCTGTAAGATAGTGTTAGAAATAAGCTTTCTAACATTTCGGTCACTAATCTTTCTGTTGCTCTATACCACAGTCCCAGACTAGTGAGATAAATTAGCAATTATAATTTATTCACAAATCTTAGACTTTGGTTACTTGAAAGCAGTATTAAAATATTTATGTCTGATGCTCACTGGGCTATGTGAAATGTGATGTGTCTCTGATACTGCTTTAGTATTCAGAACTGTGAACCACCTTCCTGATCAAGATAACATTAACTAATTCTGAGGTAAAGGGTGTAGATAAATCAGTCCACATATGTAATTATGAAAACAGCTCTTATCATTGAATAGCAAGCATTTTGGTTTGGACCACATTGTGCTATAATGAGTGTCTGTTCCATGCAAATCTCCTCAAGGGATTACAAAGAAAAAGTAAACTGTTATTTTCTCTTTTTAAAAAAGAAAATTATAGAAAATGTTTTCTTTTATTATTTTACTTGAAATAAAAAGAAAGCAATTTCTAAGAAGAAATTATTTTCAGCCTGCATGTTAACTATAAAAATTGCAATCTGAATCAACTGGTTTATTTTAAAAGTATCAAGTCAGTAGACCTCTTGGCTTAGAATCACTGTAATCTAAAAAAAATATATATATAAAATCTCATTTTTTTCCAAATTCAATTTTTTTTGCACAAAATTTTGTAGACAAAATTGAATTATTTTTCTCCTTCCATGACTTGGTTATAATATACATATATATGTTTAATTACACATGTGTGAATATAATTACACATAAAACACATGCTTACACACAAATTTACATGCATATATTTGTGTTACATATAGATTATGTATTATATATATGTATTATAAAGCTTAGACACAGTAAACTTACATTTTAGAGAAGAGTTCTATGTAATTTGAGAATAAAATGAAGACAGTCCAGTTTTCAGGATAAATCTTTCAAAGAAATATTCTAATTAATATGTGCATGAATAATTATCAGCAACTCACACTGTTTATTTCTATGAACCAAAACTTTCAATTTGGGGCTATTAAAAAGAGTACGGCTGTGAATGCACTTGAACATGTCTTTTGGAACACACATATATACATTGCTCTTGGTTCAGAAATCTTCTTTAAAATCCTTGCGAACAGAATCCAACAATTCATCAAAGGGATAATATACCACAACCAAGTGGGATTTATTCCAGAGGTGCAGGGATGGTGCTGAACATCCAAAAAATCAATTAATGTAGTCCAACACATCAACAAAAAGAAAAATAAAAACCATATGATCACATCAGTAGATGCTGAGGAAAGCATTTGACAAATTCCAACCTCCAGTTATGATGAAAGCCCTCAAAATCCTCAGGACAGAAGGAACATTTCTTATCATAATAAAAGCCATATATGACAAACACACAGACAGTATTAGTCTCAATGGTGAAAAGCTGAAAGCCTTTTCTTTCAGATCAGGAACAAGACAAGGATGCCCACTCTTGATGCTGCTTTCCACTATAATACTGAAATTCTAGCCAGAGCAGTAGACAAGAGAAAGAAATACATGGAATGCAACAAGTGAAAGTAGAAGTAAAATTATCACTATTTTCAGATAATATGATCAGACACATAGAGAAACCCTAAAAACTCCACTGAAAAACTAATTAAAATAATAAACCAGTTTAGTAAAGAAGCAGGATACAAAATCAACACACAAAAATCAGTAGCCTTCCCATATGCAAAAAATCAAGCTGACGAAGGAATTAAGAAAACCATCCCAGGGCCCTCCCTTGTGGTGCAAAGGGTTAAAGCACAGCACTATGAAGCTGCTGCAACACAAATTCAATCCCTGGCCAGGGAGGTGACCCACATGGCGTGGCAGACCTCTCCTGACCCACTCACTGCTCCACTCAGCAGTGTATTTCAGTCAATCTGCCTGTTCAGCTCCCCACTGTCTCTGGTGAATCCTCTCACCCCTATACCTCTAGCCTGTACCCCAGTTCTGTATGCATAAATAAGGGAAGAAAGGAAGAAAGAAAAAACCCATTTACATTAGAAACAAAATACCTGAGAATAAACCTAACAATGGTGATAAGTGACCTCTACAAAGAAAATTATAAAATATTGTGAAAAGAAATAGAAGATGACATTGGTCAGTCAGTTCTGGAGAAAGAAAAACACTGGTTTTCAGAACACAAGCCTGATGTTGAAAGCTTGAAGTAACGTCAGGAATATTTTCCCTCAAGTTACTTAGGATGGTGATAATATCACTCACAATATGAGGGTTCAATCAGCCATCTCAAGTGACAGAGACACGCAGAGTGGCTTGCATATAAAATATTTAATATATTTTATAGGGTGATGGCAATAAAATAGTCTTCATTTAACTTCATTTGGCAACCACATACTTGGCTGTGGACTTTAAAAAATACTCAGGTGAAGTTCAGTATTTGTAGACCCTCCCTGAGCATGCTTTATATGCCATATGTCTTCCTAATCCCTTATTGTAAACTCGAAGGAGCTAAACACCTTCCTTCCATTTGTAGTTTCTGAGATAGAGGGCCACAGAGTATTTTTTTCTCTGCAGATAAAATGTACTAGACTTTATAGGAAAAGAAATACATTAAAAAGCATTGGGCCTAGTCAATCTTAGACCATGGAAAATAAAATAAATGGTGATTGTTCTTTTAATTCTCTAAATTTTGTCTAGTTGTTCCATAGCAGTGGATTACTGGATTAGCAATCATTCGCATTGGGTTATCTCAGCAAGTTCAAACGTAAATGATTTCTTTCATTTTTCAGATAATAACAGAAAATACTATAGCGTATTTGTTTATGCCAGGCATTGTTCTAAGTGTTGCACAGATATTAATTCTTTGAATTTTCACAGTGGGCCCTTGAATTAGGTATTATTTCTGTGTCCAAGTGAAAAAATTGAGGCTTAAAGAAATCAAAGGTCATAGAATTTGCATTTTGTGCCAAGTTTTGAACTAGCTGGTCTGACTCACAGGGGCATTAGCATCTGGAATGATCCTCAGCTGGTCAGCGAGGCTGCACTGCAGTAGCTGGCTGCTGGTATTGGTGGCACATGCCACACTGTCACAGCTGGGCTGTGTAGTGGCCCTGTAGGTGGCAGGGGCTGCTCACGGGCCTTCCAGAAGGCGGGTCTGACAGGTCATGGACTGTCAGAGGCTAACACAACGTGGGGCAAGACCACTTGCTGGTCGGCTATTTTTTGGGAAGTCTAAGAGGTGCCTGCTAGCTTGCTTGCTAGCAAGAAAGACTAGCTGGGAGCAGGACTGCTTCTTTGCAAGTGATGGTCCCTTTGCAAGGATGGATTCTGCTGGGTGTAGAGTTTGGAGGTGAGCTCCAAACCTGCATGGTTGTCAGCAAGTTTATGGATGGTTGCCACGATAGCCTCTGGGTTGATGTCTACTCTAGCTTTATATCTTTTTTTAAAGATTTGTTTATGCTTACGGAACTGGAGTACAGGCCAGAGGTGCAGGGACAGTGAGAAGATTCACCAGAGAAAGAGTGGGGAGCAGAATAGGCAGATCGATGACATATGCTACTGAGGGGAGCAACGTGTGAGACAGGAGAGGTCTGTTGCGCCATGTGGGTCAGCTCCGGGCCTGGGGATCCAACTCACACAGAGGTGGCTTTAGTAGATTGCAGTGCTGTGTCCTAAACCTGTTGCGCCACCAGGGAGGGTCCCAGATTTATATCTTATTCTGCTTCCTAGGCCAGTGATATAAAGATGGTATCTGGAACTCCTTCAGATGAGGGTTGGTGCTTTTGAAACCAATAATAGGGCTTTGGGTTCCAGGACAAGCGAATCTTGCTTTCATCCTGTTAATGGGTGCTTCTTAGTCTCTACTCATTCCTCAGCTTTCCTGTACTCATTTCCATCTAGCCCTAAATGCAGGGATCCAGGTGTTCACCTTGCCATGCTGGATTGTAAGGGTGAGGGTTTTGGGTATTAGTTTTTCCCTAGAGAAAGCTCTTGCCCTTTAGAGATGGCTTCCCAATTGCACCTCGTTGCCCCCATGATGGGATTTCTTCCTGGGTAAGAGCATCTCTTGGTTCTTTTACTCACCTGGCTGCTGCATCATTTCTTTCCTTGTATAAGCCCCTATTCATCCAAGTTTCTTATCAGCTTCTGTGTAGATTATGGCATAGTGGGTTGTAGATTTGTTTTGATCTTGGGAGGAGGTAAGCACAAATCCTATCTAGTTTTCTACATTTGCTATGCCCCTAAATTTAACACAATTTTAAAATAACTTTTTAGAGGGTTAGGACTAGGAGAAGGGGGTTGAATTTTTTTTTCTTTGTACGATAATGATTACAGTAGAAAGTAAACTAACCACAGAGCCCACACACGCAAGTTTGGGATCCTAGTTTGACCTCTTTTTGAGGGGCCTGGGATGCTACCCTTTATCTTTTGATAACAGGTGGCTGCAATTCGTTCATAGTCTGTCTCATGGGACTTTGTAAGGACTTGATGTTTAAATAAAAAGGAAGTTCTTTTAATGTACTCTATCCATATTTGGTATAATATATAGTCATTTTTGTGTGATTTCCAGCTGGTACCACCACCCATCCATATTTTCAAGTTATTTTTGTCATTTTATCTGATGTATTGAACAAGAATAAGTAGTCCACAAGCCAGCACATGGGCTGACCTATAAATCACACTTCTGTCCTTCTCTGAAAATCCAGCATTTCTGACATGTGTTTGGCTTAACAAAACCATGAGTATGTAATCCCTTGCCCATTTATTTGTATTGTTTCCATTAACAGAGTTCCTGGCATTTTGTACCATATGTAAACACTAAGAGTTGGAAATTTCAGTAGAGCATTTGAAGTTTTATAATGATTTGAGTATTGAGGTTTTATTTAGGTATAAAAAATGCACATTATTCCTCTGTATTAAGGTAAAATGTAGCTATTGTTTTAAACCCTATGTAAATTTTCCATATGCAAAACTATGGGAATACTTAGAGCTTCGATAACTTTTTTTGACAAATAAAATTGTTGTAGTTAACAATAATTCTATTGGATTTCATTCAGTGAAATTAAGGGGATTACTATTGAAAACCAAGCATAGTCATCAAGAGCAATGTTAGTGTAGTAGACTATTTCTTATGATGCACAAATTTTTTATTGCTTTGAGACTGATGTTGATCTTCCAAAGAGACTTTTTGGGAGAGAGCATTGTTTCATTTTCCATGGCATCGTGTCAGGTAGGTAAGCTGGTAGGCAGATTTTATTCACTCTCTCTCTTTATCTGTAACATTGATAAAAAGAATTTCACAGAATAAATGCTACTTGGGAAAAGCTTTTCATTTTAATATGCAGAAGTGACTTGTCATCCAGAATTTAAAGTTATGTTATTTCATAGAGTCCAAAGCACAACAAAATCATTATTTTATCAACTAATCACATGCTGTTGAATTTGATTTAAGCCTGCTTTACTGCTCCCATAATATTTAACAAATCACTGTCTGCACTTCAATAGGCTCTATGCAATGTGCTGGTGGAATCTATTTCTGTCCATAAAGACCTTCCTATCTCTGGAGTGACATTAATGATTATCTCTCCCTTTCACATGGTCGCCCACCAGCTGAATTGCCTAGGTGATTTCCTGCCCACTTGGATGATTAGAATTTTGCAACTGACACCACACTTGGAACTACACTGACTTAGGCTGCAGGATCAAATTCTTCACCTCCATCTGGCAGCTTCCTGCTTAGTCTTCTGCTCCCTAAGGACAATGCGAGGGCAGCAGCATCACCCTCACCTACCTCTCTAAGGGTTAGAATTTCTCACTGAATGCGAAGCCAGCAGGGCGTTGCTTCATTTTATGTGAACATTAATATCAAACAATAGATCTCCCTGGGTGTGGGCTGCTGCTGCTTGAATGCTAAGTTACTTCATTAAGACTGAAACTGAACAAGAAATAAAAAAGGAAATTAAGCTTAGAGAAAGGACTGAGGAAAGCAATAGATTTTTAAAGACTCAGCTAGAGATATTAAGCACAATTATTTGTCTATAAAAGTTGGTGATTTTCCATTGCTCCATATAAGGAAGTCACTTAAAATACCCACTGTCAGGGAGGTAAGCTGGTAGGCAGACTTCATTCGTTCTCTCTCTTTATCTGTAACATTGATAAAAAAGAATTTCACAGAACAAATAATTTAGGTTAGTTGTATACTTACCATCTCACCCAGAACCTCAACATTTTCTACTACAATGCAAATGTATTTTTCTTGTTGCAGCGGTCGGTATTTGGGGATTTTTTTTTTTTTTAAAGATTTATTTATTTGTGTATACAGAACTGGGATACAGGCCAGAGACTCAGGGGTGGCGAAAGACTTCACCAGAGACAGAGTGGGGAGCAGAACAGGCAGATCGACGAAGTACACTGCTGAGGGGAGCAGCGGGCGGGTCAGGAGAGGTCTGCCACGCCATGTGGTCACCTCCGGGGCAAGCGGGAATCGAACTCATGCAGAAGTGGCTTTAGCTTCTTAGTGCAGTGCTTTAACCCGCTGCGCCACCAGGGAGGGCCCTATTTGGGGATTTTTGCAGGTTAACTTGACCCCATTGTCCACACCATATCTTTGTAATGTGATTTTGCTGTTCCTCTCTTTAAGAGATGGCACCAAAAGTTCCCACCTGTGGAATGGGGTTGGCATGGTACAAGCCTAAACCTTAAGTTCTCTCTCCTTAACTACTCTCTTAGAACCCTCCACAGCTGCGATATTAGCCTTCTAGAAGGTGAGACAACCTGTGTTAGAGCTTCATTGTTCTACTATGGCCATTTGAGACAAACCTGTAGGTAACTGAACACCATATAATGGAACTGTAGCCCACCGACCACAGGTATATAAATGATTATATCTGAGGCATTGGCTCTAGTGTATATAAGTGTTCATTGTTAAGAAGGAGGGAGAAAGACCAGGACAAGGGTGGGGAGAGAAGAAGGGACTATGATGATGGTGCACAGGTGAATTGGTGGTGGGAATTTCAAGAGGAATTCATACATTTTACAAAAATGAAGGATGATGTAATGAATAGATATATAAAAAATACCATAAGTGTTCATTGTTTTAAGATTCTCAATCTTGGAAGCTTTATTATGCAGTAATAACTACTGATACAAAAACCAAGAGTATATGTCATTAAAACATTTTCATCTACTCATTAAGGAAGGCAATATTGATAGATTTTTAAACAAATAAAACAACGAGATAACATGAAGTAGAGGTCATTAACCTACTGACAGCCAGATCATCTGGGTGGCAAGAGAGAGAAAGTTAGAGATGTAAATCTGAGGTTCTTCTAAATTCTATGAGTCGTAATGATGCAACATTTTCCCCCTCAAGGGAAAAAAAATTAATGCTTTTGCTTTGAAGTATTTATAAGAAGTTGCAGAAATAGTACACAGACTTCTGAATTATTCACTTATCTCCTCCAGTGTAGCCTCTCATTTTGCTGCAGCATATCAAAACCAGGGAACTGACTTTGACAGAATGGTGTGAACTAGAATACAAAGCTTATGTGGTTTTCATGTGTACTGAGGGTGTGTGTGTTCCAAGAGTCTATGCACTTTGATCCTCTGTAATCATTATCGCAATCATGACGATCCTTAGTATATATGGTCAATTAGGGCAAGTATTAGAGCAAGACACTCAGGAAAGAATTTGTCCCGACACCTGTGTAATTGCAGTGTGTAACTCCTAAGTGGTTGCAAACACCTCGCTCCTAACTGCTGCAAACACCTCACTATCCTTTTTCCTGGGCCAACAGTGTTTTCTCTTTTTTCTTCCTGGAAATTAAGTAACTTCTCAAGTGTTTCCTTTTCTTCCCCAGGCTTTATTGAGGTGAAACCTGACAAATGCAATTATAAGATATTTAAAGTGTACAGTGTGGTGGTTTGATGCATGTATACATTGCAAAATATATCTATTTAATTAACACATCCATCACCCCCACAAATTTACCTTTTTTAAAAAATTTGATGGAAATATTTAAGTTGTACTTTCTTAGCAAATTTCAATTATACAATACATTGTTATCAACACCATATTACTCATTAGATTTTCACTTTTTTACCCTAAAACTAAAAGTTTGTACTTTTCTACTCATCTTTTATTTCCCTTTCCCCCCATGTGGCAGTCTGAACTTGGACACTAATATAGTATTTTGCCTTTCAGGTCTGTGTTCTCTAGCTGCTTATGAGGGAGGACAAAGTCTGTCATCTTCATAGTTTTAGCAATAGCACTCAGCACATAGTAGATCCTCAATAAATACTTTACAAATGAGTTAAGAGAACTTCATTCAAAAACTCTCTTATGGGTTATAGTAATAGAGTGAAACACTTTCTGCCCTCTTGGAGATCAACCTTCCAAAAATAAGACCATATAATCACACAATAATGAGCTAAATTTTATGATTAAATTATGGGCATTAGAGAGACAGAGGTGGTCTTAGAACGACCATCTGGAGACTGTAGTTTGTGGACACATAGTTTGAATCTCTCTTATATGTCCCATTATCGTCTTCCCTGATTTCAAGTCTACAGAGTAGCAAGGCTGTTCCTTGATAGTAAACAGGCAAGGGCTAGAAATATCTTTTTCTGCACATGAATTTCCTAATGAAGCAGTTGGAGATGGGGTACAGAAAAAGGAATGTGTATGCTAACAAATTCCATTTTGCAGGTTGTCAGGACATCTAAGTGGAGAATTCTCTGGATCTCTTAAAATCCTGGGTTTGGGGTTCAGAGAAAAACAATCGGGGTAAATTGGAAATTTGGATGCCATTACATAAAGCAATGTTTTCAACTTTGGTATGAAGTGAGATAACTAATGTAAAGAATGGAAGAGTGGAAAGAAGCAGAGGCAGACAGACAGAAATGTGTGAAGTCTGTTCATAGTCACTGTGTTTCCAAAGCAATAGCCAGCTTTTCTGGTTTGTCTGCAGAACAGCCAAAGCCCCCTTTAGTAAGGCTTGTCTCATGGTAGAGCTGACACCCTGGACAATGGGAACACCTATGGGGCTGCAAAAATAATAAAAGGGGAATGTGGCTGGAATTTTGTTTGTTTTTTTGTTTGTTTTCGCTGGTTGGAGCACATAGCCTTTCTTTGGTTTTTCAGAAGTTAGACTTGTAACCAAACATCTATTCTTAAAAGATGATGGTCCTATTCATGGAAATTTTTGTACAATTTATTCTGAACAAAACTGTTGTTTCCTGCATTTTAATTGCTCTCTCTCAAACCTCTGTAATAGCAAAACATTGTTTTTATGGGTTTTTATCCAAAGTACTAAATCTTTATATAATCAATAATATATATGTTAACTATCTTCAGGCTGTCTGTAGTAAGTTTGAATTATTAGGTTCATTTGAGGTCTAGACTATTTTTCTTCCAGCTATCACTTACCATTTATTTATCCATCTATAGTATATAGATGTTTTACAGGAATATTTCTAGGTACATAAATAAATTATGTGACTGGTAGCAAAGATTGGTTGTTATAGCAAGGCTCCAGTGTATTATATTTAATAACCCAAACTATGGTAAAAAGGAGAAGAGAGAGAGAGGAGAGACATCTTCTGTTTTCAGTCTTCAAAGGTACCTTCCAGAAATTGCTAGGAAAGACTCCTCAAAATAGGCCTGTTACTAATAACACTCACATTTATGGGCACAATATCCTGGGAAAGTGTAAATGCTCTACAGATAGAAAGTGCTATTAATTAACTATCTCAAGCAGAAGTTCCCAGAAGCTATGGACAGCTAGATTAACCATATTGTATTTTACAATATGATTTTTAAGCCTTTTTACAAAGGCTTAGTGAAAAACAATAACAAAATGTCAGGTCCATTCTGCTAGTCCTCCTCACACTTCCGTCGTCTGCTTTCTCTCCAGCTTCCCTGCTTTGTTCCACAAAGGACTGGGAACAATTTAGATGAGAGCACAGGTGTTAAAAATACAATGAAATTGAAAGTTGAAATCAGAGAAAATTTAAATAAAGGTTGAAATCTAATACTAGGGAAGGCAAAAATACAAATCCTTACGCTATCATGTCAGTTGTTACAGTTGAACTTCCAATGGGCTCTGCATTTTCTGAAAGGTGAAGCAAAATGGAAGACACGAAGAGTTACATAACTTACTAAAGCAAGGGAGTGTAGCAGTTTTTCAGGGCAAGCAGTGTTCTAGCAATGATTTTCAAAAATGTCTTACAGGAATTCAGATGTTGAACATGTTTATTTAATTCTTATAAAGCTAGTATGATTTTAAATAACTCAGTTGAGTTATTTATGCACACGGCATAAAGTGGTTTGTTCATCATCATACTGGTGCTAATGTCAGAGTCAAGATTCAGGCTCAAATGATCTGATTCTAACTCTGGTTCTAGCATGTCACTGCCGTCCTCATAGCTTGCCCTGTCCTAAGAAACTCTAACCCACCCTCTTTCATTTAGTAATGTACTCCAAAACATTCTTCATGAAGTCAGTCTATCACCTATGTGTGCCTCTATAAATATATCTGCACATATATATTTGCTAGACTGAATCTAGACTATCTATATACAGATGTATATTGCAATATGAATAACAACATTGACTGATGAGATTTAGGATTCAAGCAATATTTTATCACATAACTGATACTCATTTGGTAATAGTTTCCTACATCTAACCTTATTTTTGACATATGAATTGAAAGCAGTGGTTTTCAGCATTTTCTTTAGCCATAGTATTGAAATTTCCGTTTCAGTGGAAATTCTCCATCTAGTGTAATTGTTTAGTTTGCAACTTAGTAGCTGAATGTAAAATTTTCCTGATTTTAAATTTGAAGAGACTGACGCTTGAGTTAGTCATATGAATACTATTAGTTGATTGGTGTCATTGGTGCCGGATTGATTTGGCCTGGAAGACAGGAAAGAAAATGGGAGGTGTCAGAAGCTGAGAGCAAACAACCAGTCGCTTCCCAAGAAGGTATCTTGGGGATCCTATCTCCTTTGCCAAGTAGACATAGAGTAGAGGTTGGGAGAGCCCACAGACTCATAATGGCGATTGTTAAAGTTTAGCCAGGAATTAACATGTGTTCCACCATTCTGAGATCATTTGTTCATTTCTTCCTTGAGTGAATGAAAAATCAGGGAGGACGGTGGTCTACGGAAAAGAACTGGTGGGTCTTTTGGTGGTGCATGTGGTGTGCTGACATCCCTCTGAGCAGGTGTGAACCTTTTGCGTATTCACCTAAATCCCACACTATAATGTAAACCTCGGGAATGACTGAGCCGGGAGGGAGGAAAAGTCTATCAAAATGAGAAGGGGAACCAGATAGATATGTGATTATGTGGGGAAAAGTAGGATTTAGAAAATCCTCTTCATTCCGAGTGCTTGGAAAGGTTGCATATGCCTGCACCTGTCTTCTATCAGGATTGCGTTTCCCATTAAAAGTATTGAGGACCTCCCTGGTGGTGCAGTGGGTAAGGACGCAGCACTGCAAGCTAATGGCAACCACTTCAGTGTGAGTTTTTTCCCAGCCCCGGAGGTGACCCACATGGTGCAGCAGACCTCTCCTGACTTACCACTGCTCCTCTCAGCAGTGTACAATGTTGATCTGCCTGTTCTGCTCCCCACTCGCTATGGTCAATCCTCTCACTGTTCCTGTACCTCTGGCAATTCTGTGTACAATAAATAAATAAATCTTAAATAAAAATAAGCATTGAAACCTATTTCTCTCTTTTTAATGTTCTCTTACCAAAAAATTAAATGTAAACAACAGTGGAGAGGATAGTGTGAGTACCCTGAGGCTTGCAGGCCTCAGCATCCGCAGTTACACACTCAGGATGATGAATAGATTTCACCTCCCGTAGGGGTTATTTTGACGTACTCTCTGACATCCTCTCAGGTCATCTGTAAACGTCAGAGGGACTCCTCGTCAGAGCAGCAGTGTCATACTTCAGAAGTGGTCACTGCTGTAGTTGCTTCCAGTTCTGCCTTCCTGGTGGACAGACGGCACAGTGACCAGCAGTGATCTAGAGCTGTGATCACAGGTGGTGATCCTGGCGCTCATCTTGAGAGGCACCTGTGAAGGGTTGGCTTCTATTCTTTCGCATTTGAGGAGAGAAACTGGACACTGCCTTTCTCAGAATAAATAATGTCTAAGTCTTTATCATTCAAGAAGCCAGAACTTAGGGACTCTTCCTTCAGAGTACTGCAGGGCACTGCTACCATGTGCTCTTCTGCCTATCACTCTGTGAGCTGAAGGTCATAGTATATGAGCAACTATTTCCAAAATCTAGAGCAGAATCTCCTAAACTAAGTCAATGGACCCTTAGAAATTTCATGCATGGGCCTTAGGATGTCTGTGAACCTTCTGAAATTATGTTTAAAAAATTGTGTGAATGTGCAATATACATTTTTAGAGCCTGTGGCTTTCAATTCACTTTTCAAGGGACCCTGTAAATCCTCCCCTCCCAATAAATTTGCTGCAGTAACCTTTAAACAGTACCAAGAGGGACACTGGGCATTGCAGTGGATCACAATAAATGAGCCTGTGAAGGTGGATACGGTCCAAGCAGAGGAACATGGTACTGAGGTCCTGGAAATTTAAGGGCCAGAATGTTGGTTTGTATTTATAAGATGTCTTCTAGAGACAGTGAGGGGAAGCATTAATCCAAATATATTAAATGTGCAGATTGCAAAAATGGCTGCAGTCCTCTATTGTTTCTTGTGTATAACCTTTATAATGTGACTTTGCAGTCTCTCATCATCAAATACCAGCTCTTTGCCATCCTTGAATATGTATTGGCTCTGTGACTTGCTTTGGCAAATAAAAGCAGTAGAAATAACAGTTTTTCAGTTCCAGTTAGATTCTCCAAGAAGTCTTGTGCAGCACATTTTTCTTCTCTCAGGACCCCTGCCTCCATTTGCTCAAGTGCTAGTTTGCTAGAAGGTGACAGACTATGTACTTCAGAGTTTTGTCAACTTTTCTCCTAGATGAAGTCCCACATATAAGTACCATCGTCAATATCAGCAAACCCCAGCTTTCCCCAACTCAGTTTATTGAAAATGAGTGGGAGAGACAAAAACATGAAGTACCATCTGGTTTATTCCAGTGTATGCTTTTGACCACAGAAGCATGAGCTAAATAAATGGGTATTGTTTTCAGCTGGACCACTGGGGAGACTGGATATAGGCTATATAGCCACAGCTAAGGCAGACATTAGAACTCACTCATTTTAAAATAGAATTGCATTCTTACATGTGAGAGTTCAGTGCCCCTGAATCCCTGACATTTTATATAAATTTCTGTTTACTTCTGAATCTTGTGTTCAAGTGCACAAGTTATCTTTTTTGTTGTTCTCTTATCTTTGAATAAATGTCACTGTTAACAACATATCCTGACCTCTCTAATTTTAATTTCCCTTTCTCTGCACTAATAATTTTTACCTGTTGTAGACTGACAATATTGGTGTAGGCAAGTGTTTTTTCAAGAGTGAATAAGAGGAAGGAAGGTGTGCTAGAGTGAAGGGAGAGGCCTTTCCAAGTGGAGGTATTCCATGACCCTTTTCCTTATAATTCTTTGTGGCTAAAACGTAAATTCCATATTGATAGAGTGTGGAATAAGGAAAAACTGGAGAAAATGGGGTGATGAGGAAGATCTTGAAGAATGACGTTTACCTTTTGTTCTGAAAAATACAGAGGGCCCAGGGGAGACATTGGAGTCTTACTTTCTAGCGTCTCCTGGAGGTTTTATGCCTCCAGATAATGGGATGCCCTTGGCAAGAGCTATGGACACTGGCAGCCAGCACTGAGTTGCCTCTCAAACTGCTGTCTCTTCAAGCAACACCTGTTAGCTTGTTAGAACTTCACATTCTCCATCCCTTGTCCAGACAGCAGTTTGTTTTTTCAAACACTATCATTTTATTATGTTGATGAGAATCAATAAATGCCAGCCCATGTTGAATGAAAGGACATCATTCAAGGACCTTGCTGTCTGTACAGTTTCATTTAAAGTCATAGTTCAAGAACCTATCAACCACACGGAGTGAGGACTTGCTCTATTTACTGATTTACTCTCTAGAGGTGCAGTTCAGGGATTTGCACTTAACAACCTCTCCAGGTGAGGATGATTCTCAACAAGATTAAAAAGCCCAGCTCTAAACCAGAGTGAGAGTGCAGCGGTCTCTGCTGTGGGTGTGTTCTGGCTTAAAGGCGGTCTGGAGAGTAAGTGTTTAGAAACATTTAAGCAATTATTTGAAGAATTTATGTCCATTGGCTTATTTACAATTCGGCTTTGTATTTTAGAATGTCATTTATTTCATTTTTCTAAGTGCGTGATTTCGGGGATATTTTACAAAAGGCACGATGTAATGAACTGCACATGCAAACTGTTGCTTCATTGGAGTGTGAGCTCACTCTCCACCGAGCCTGTTATGCCTCCCTTGACTTTTATGTTTTGGGCATTCTGTTTATAGAGAACACTGACTATTCCACTTTGGGAAGGTAAACATTAGCTATTATCATCCCCAGCGCCCCCTGATTTCCTGCTTTGGGGCCACTTGACAAATGAGTCTATTTTTCCTGAGTGCTGTTGCTAGGAAGCAACTGGCTTCAATACCAGCTTCTCACATTCCCCACTGCCTTCACTGCTGTCCAGATGTGTTCAGATCCAGAGATTAAAGAGTAGATGAAGAAGGACAGAGGAAAGCAATTTTAATGCAGTATGCTTTAGTGGTGTTATCATAAATAATTTCTGAATTGACCTATTGAAAGAGAAATATGTCTGGATGATCCTCCCATTGTAAAATCATGAGGAGTATTTAATTTTCATGGAAAAATTAATCTTTTAAAATTATCATGAGAAGTCTGAAAGTACAATGTAATACAAGCTTTCTTTGGGGAGTCCTGTGCTTTAAGGGGGCGTTTACAGTACTCTGCTTTATTTAATAAAATAGCCATTGAACTGTTTTCATAAAGGAGAATACCCTCAATAGAAAATAATTAAGTGAACTAAATGAATCCCTTTACTTGTTACACAAATCCATAAACCTGATCAAAAGATGATTTAATGATGGAAGCTGACTTCTAGTTGCCATAACAACTAGAATCTGAAAGTACCTGGTTGCGCCTGTGTTTTATTTTCCTCCACCTTTTTTTTTCTTCTTCTTAAGAAAGAAAAAAAAATGTACTCTTCCATCTGGTTTAATCACAGTGCTAAAATACCAACGTCAAAGAAAAGTATCTAATAAAGATGATTTCACATCTGTTTCGAGACGAGTGATATTTCACCTTAACAAGAAATAAATACAATTGTAGGCAAAAATCTTTTAGGAGAAAAGAATTTGATTGTAAATTATCATAAATTGCTGAAGAATCTTTATTTTAGACATGTCATTTTTTTTAAAAAGATTTATTTATTCATATAGAACTGGGGAACACGCCAGAGATGTGGAGGGTGAGAGGATTCACCAGAAACAGAGTGGGAGCAGAACAGGCAGATCGACAAAGTACACTGCTGAGGGAAGCAGTGGGTGGGCCAGGAGAGGTCTGCCACGCCATGTGGTCACCTTCGGGGCAGGCGGAGATAGAATTCATGTGGAAGTGGCTTTAGCTTCTCAGTGCTATGCTTTAACCTGCTGCGCCACCAGGGAGGGCCTAGACATGTCATTTTTTAACTTGAATTATGGTGCTAGATTAATCTTTTCCTTCCCCTCTCCCCCCATCTGTAGCAGAGAACTGGAAATGCACTTGTGGAGAGGGTGGAGGTGATATTGAGTTCGTTCATGCACCCTCTTTTGTATCCTCTGTCATTTGTCCTTTAACTACCTCTGATCCTTTTTATTTTGTACTCTGATAATAAAGAGATAAGGTGCCTTTTTTTTTTTAGAATAGAAACTTTACAAGTATGTATCTTTAAGTGATAAGAATTATGTCAAAGGGTTTATTTTTCCTTACTGCACTCAGTAGTTACTTCATATCACAAAGTTTCCTTATCATGCATGTGTTTTGAAGGTGAAACTATTATGAAATCTACACTGGCAATCAGATGTGAAATGGCTCCATGGGAATCATTGAACTAATAGAACTGTTTAGTACGTTGGACAGAATAGTGTTTGCTTTCCTCTAAAAGTAAACTAGGGATTCTTAGAAATATTCTGTTCTATATATATATAATAGAGGAACAAACCCACAGACATGATTCCTATTGCCTTCTGTTCCAGTTATCAAATAGTGATGTTTTAGTACTTTCACTATCTTTTTTTTGTAACAGATATATTAATCCAACTTAAGTATCCAACAGATTCATTTCAGATGAACTGTATTCTAAGGAGTCTAATAAAGAGCTTAATCTAGAGGGAAAGTGTGTTTGTGGTATTTGTAATTATATTTGATAGTTTTGGGAAGGATAATGTCATCAGATCAATGCAGTCAGATCAGTGGTGGCCTGTGTGTTCACGTGATCTCTGTATGTTACTCTGTAAGTCACAATATGAAGTTGTCTGTGAAAAGGAGGCTGCTGATTGAAGGTCAATGTGTCCTTCATTCTGAGTTACTCTTTTGCAATGCCAGTAAAAAGGGGTTTAACTGGTAGGCTGAAAGTCCAGAAACAAGGGAATGAGTCAATCCTGAGCATTTCCTTTAAGTCTAGTGTCCCTCGGTGAATACCAGCTTAAGTTAATATTAATAAGACTTTAGAAATTTTATCAAAAATGTATTTTGGCAGGTCATATAAATCAGCTACAGTATAAATGGATAGCTCTCTACATAATTTGGAGTCTTGACTTCCTTGGGAACAGCAAGCATTTACTAAAAAAAGAAACAATCTAGAAAGTAGCTAATACATGCAGTGAAGTAATAAGTATATAGTAAAACCATGTAACTCAAGAGCTTGAGATTTATAAAATGCTAGAAAAACATGAGTTACTTAGATCCTAACTATTAGAGTTACTTATATTTAACTAAACACATTTGCCAGGTTGGAAAAATTTTTCAAACGAAGCAGGGGCTTTGCAAATTCACTGTACCTATTTGTATTTATCAGGAGAAAGATTCTAGATTCTCAAAAGTGCCTTTGACCAAAATTAGATTAAAATTACTGTACACATGAAACTCTGAAAGGATAACTAACTTAAGTTTACATTGCTAAAGTAGCAAATATAGAAATCCAAATCAACACATTTTAAAAATGAACTCACAGCAACCATAGGTTTCACTAAAGCTCTTAATAAGCCAGTTTATCTTCATTTGGAGTTCTGGTTATATGGAAGAAAATGTTCTGATTTTTTTTTTAAGATTTATTTATGCATACAGAACCAGAGTATAGGCCAGAAGTGCAGGGGCAGTAAGAGGATTCACTAGAGACAGAGCTGGGAGCAGAACAGGCAGTTCGAGGAAGTACACTGCTGAGGGGAGCAGCCGGCTGGTCAGGAGAGGTCTGTTGCACCATGTGGTTCCCTCCGGGGCAGGCAGGGATTGAACTTATGCTGAAGTGGCTTTAGCTTCTTAGTGCTGTGCTTTAACCTGCTGCACCACTAGGGAGGGCCCGTTTTTTTTTTGTTGTTGTTGTTGTTTGCTTTGTTTTTTTTTTTTAAGGAAGGCAGCCACTTAAATTTAGATCTTTCTTACTGGATAACCCAATAAAGATATCTTCCTCATTTATGTTTCTACTCTGAGGTTAATTTCCAAATCCAGCCTGCTTGCTGAGAGAATACTCTGGGGTTTTTTATGGTCAGGCGCCTAGCGACAATCTAAGAGGAAGTTTAAGACAAAACTTCCCTTAAATGGGCCTATATTGCTAAATCCACATTTCATTTGTCTTGTAGTGCTAGATATCTGCCTTGTACATGTAGGAGGTTGGGAATTGAGGGTTAATTTAAATACCCCTATATGTGCTATTACCATTCCAAGGAACTCCTGATATTGTGCTATTACCATTCCAAGAACTCCTGATATCCTGCTTTGTGACTAGTTGAGAAATGAGTCTGTTTTTCTAGTTAAGATCCTATGGGTTGCAGTGAAGATGGTAGCTTGGCTGTGTAATCTAAGGCTTCACTGGCCTAGATGATCTGTGACAACAGCGGCTCTCATATGTCTGATGATGTGAGGATGTTGACCTTCCCTGGCTGATGTTGGCAGGAAGCTTTAGTTCCTCTCTTCAGGGCTGCTTGGGTATTTCAGTATGGCATGGGTTACCTTCCCTCAGAGCAAGTGATCTAAGAGGAAAAACTGGGTGGGAAAGACATAATGTGTTAAGACTCAGTTTCACAAGTAGACAGGGTCATAGCTGCCATGTCCTATTTATTAGAAACAGTTGGTAATTCAAGGTAGTGGAGAGAAATTAGTCTCCATTTCTCAAAGAGAGTAGTATCAAATTTTAGGAGACACATTAGAATCGCCATAAATGGTAATTAGCTGGGACTATCTGATTCCTGCTCTCAAATAATAAAAAAAAATCCATTTTAGCATTAAATTACCAAGTAGAAACCAAGAATTGGAGAAGTCTTGAAATAAAGAATTTTATATAGATAGAAAGATCTAGATATACAGAAACAGATAAACAGTGAGGCTGTGAACTGGTAGTAGTAGCACTAATACCATAGCAGCAAACACATAAAATGCCTATCGCATCATAACACCAGGACATTGATGGCCTGTTGGTCTTGGATTCTAGACTAACTTGAAATTCTAGACTTACTTTGAAAGATAGGCATGAGGTATGTCTACTATAAATTTTAGAAATTAGTACAAAGCCTATCAAAAGCAACAATGATTCTAACACTTAGAAGGTACAGTTCAAATGGGTTTGGGACTCATCTGTAATGTTGCATGTGTAAGGAAAGTTTGTCTTGTTAGTTTCTGAAAAGCTATACATTGTTAGGTAGGCTACAATTTGTTTGTCCATTTACTATTGAACATTTTGGTTATTTTCATTTGGGGCCTATTATCTGTTGTGAATAACTGAGTACAGTTCTTGCAATGAACATATGTTTCATTTCTCTTATGTAAACATCTGAATTGCTGAGTTTTATAGTGAGTGTTTAGTTAAATTTATAACAGTTTGCTAAACTGTTTTCCATTGTCAGCAATGACGTATGAAAATTTTAGTTGCACCACATCCATGACATTGATATTGATATATTGATCATCTTTTCAATTTTTGCCTTTCTGTTTAACTTGCATTTTTCACAAGTAATGGTAATGACCACATTCTTTTTTTTTTTTTTTTTTAGATTTATTTATTTGTACATACAGAACTGGGGTACAGGCCAGAGACTCAGGGGCAGTGAGAGACTTCACCAGAGACAGAGTGGGGAGCAGAACAGGCAGATCCACGAAGTACACTGCTGAGGGGAGCAGCGGGCGGGTCAGGAGAGGTCTGCCGCGCCATGTGGTCTCCTCCGGGGCAGGCGGGGATCGAACTCGTGTGTAAGTGGCTTTAGCTTCTCAGTGCAGTGCTTTAACCCGCTGCGCCACCAGGGAGGGCCTGACCACATTCTTTTTAATATTAAACTTTTAAATTTTCTTATATTGTTGTTCATTTTTGTATAGTAGTTGATTTCTCCCCTCAGGGAGAGTTCCCATACCCCTGTGATGGTGCTCCCACCTCCACAGCACCTGTGACTGTCACCAGAGTTCCTTGTGCTCTTCCCTCCCCTGCTTTTATCCCTCTCTCTCCTCCCTCCTTGCAGTAAGCTTCAGATCTATAGTTTGTCTGCAAATTTTATCCTTTTTTGGACACTTTGTTCACTTTCCCTATATTCTTCCTATAAATAAACTCCTCTGATTTTTTTTCTCCTTCTGACTTATTTCATCAACCTAAATGGTCTCTTGTGTAATCCTTTCCAGCTCTATCCATGTTATGAATGGCATGAGTTTATATTTTTTGATTGCTGAGTAATACTACATTGTGTATATATATATAACTTCTTGATCACTTCATTTGTTTGGGGGGCATTTGCATTTAGGTTTCCATATTTTAACTATTGTAAATTGTGCTGCAATAAACATAGTAATGCAGATTTCCTTTTAAATAAATATAGCTGAAATTCATATGGAATCACAACAACAACAACAACAACAACAAAACTCAAATAGCTAAAGCTCTCCTGACTAAAGAAAGGAAGGATGGACATATTATATGTGCAGACTTCAAACTATAATACAAAGCCATAATAGTTAAAACAGTATGGTAGTGGAACAAAACAAACATATACCAATGCAATAAAGTGAACACATACTTATATGAATTAATTTTCTAAGGCTACTACAACAAAGTACCACAAACTGGCTTAGCAGCATAAACTTATTGCAATTCTGGAGATGGGTGTCCAGGATCAAGAATTAACTGGATTAGTTTTCTGAGGATTCTCTGCTTTCTTGTAGATGGGTATCTTATTCTCTATATGTCTACTCCTGCCTTCCCTTTATGTATATTTGTGTCCTATTCTTCCCTTCTTACAGGAGTATCAAATTTGACTAAATTTGACTATAATCCAAGACCCTGTCTTCAAACAGTTGTAAAGTTATGTCTTAACATTTGAACGAGGGGAACACAATTCAACATACAACAGTAGACTTTCTATTAATTTATGTAACTTGATGTGGTCTCTAATTTTTTTCTATATTGGAATTTCTAGTTTAATATTTTGGTCACAACATTTTTGTTTAACACAGAATGAAGTTCTTCAATTTTATTCAGAAATATTTCATAGCTTGTAATATATATACTTGAAAAATGTGTATATTAACTGTTGTAGTTTAATCTTCTTTAAATGTATATTGTACAATTTGATTTTGTACTTTAAATTATCTACATATTTACTGATGTGGTAGCTACTAATTACAGATAAATAGTGCTGGAACTTTTTCCTTTTATATATTTTTGCATTACATATTTTGCAAATCACCTGTTAGGTTCTTATATATTTAAGCTAACTTTTTAATCCCCCTTTTCCAATATTCTTTAGTTTTTTTGTTTATATAGCCACTTTGGCTTGATTTTTAAATTACTGTTTAAATGGTAATTATTTTCCAACCCTTTAATTTCAATTTTATCTTGAAGTTTAAAATGACTTTTCAGTGATAGCATATGGTTGAACCTAGAACTGGAAATCACATGTAGAGCTAGAACTGGAAATTACATGGTACTTTTCTTCAAAAGTTAGTGGCACTCAGAAACATTTCAAGATACCATTTGCTAAAACAGATTGATAAGTCTTGCACATTGAATGAATATTTTGCCTACACATGATTAAAAAGTTACTCACTAGTCTTGTGTTCCAATTTACTAGGTTCCAGATTTTATGCAGATCATCCAAATGTTGATATATTTCATTATACAGTCTCATCACATATGAATTAACCTCTGGAAAACTTCACTGTGCATTCATGAAAGAATGAAAGTGTGAAAAGAAAGTAATAACAGTATTATTATGAAAATAGCTTTGGCTCTGTGGCACTAGTGAAATGGTCATGGGTACTTGGGATTTTAAGACCACACTTTGAGAAACATGTCACTAGCATCGACAAGGTATATTTCTGTCATATTAAATAATATACCACATCATGTATGATATAGATACCTTACAATAATACTATAAATCTCTCCCCTGAAATAATCTTTCCAATTGCATATGTAAAAATTTTGCTTTTATTCTATAAGCCTATGTCTGATAATGATATTTTTGCTTTAACATATCTATTTTAAAAAAAAAAATTAAAAAAGATTTATTTATTTATTCATACAGAACTGGGGTACAGGCCAGAGATACGGAGGGTGAGAGGATTCACCAGAGACAGAGTGGGGAGCAGTACAGGCAGATCCACCAAGTACACTGCTGAGGGGAGCAGTGGGAGGGCCAGGAGAGGTCTGCCACGCCATGTGGTCACCTCCGGGGCAGACGGGGATCAAACTCATGCGGAAGTGGCTTAAGCTTCTTTGTGCTGTGCTTTAACCTGCTGCGCCACCAAGGAGGGCCTAACATATCTATTTTTTAAAGAAAATATAAGATAAATAAAACTTAAAAAAAAACATATACACCATTTCTGATGTAGTTAATTTCTTTGTACAGATCCAACTTTTTATTTATATAGCTTTCATTTTTCTGAAAGTATTACACTAAATCATATAGTGTAGGGTTATTAATCATAAATTTTCTCATTTTGCCTTTTCATAAAAAAATGATTTCACCTTCATCTTGAAATGTATTGTGAAGGATCCTAAATAATATTTTTTCTTTCCAATTGTATTGTAGAAAGAACACTTAATGTGAGAACTGCCTTCTTAACCTTTAAATGTATAATGCATGATTGACTTTTGGTGTCATGCACAGTAAATCCTAGAGCTTATTTATCTTACTAAACTAAAACTTTATGCCAGTTGACTTCTTATTTTGCCTGTTTTTCTGTTTCCTGGTAATCACCATTCCACTCGTGAATTTGATCATTTTAGAAAATTATGGCCATTAAAAGCCCCTGTGGTGGCTTCAAAGAGAATTTGTATCAAAGGTAGCCAACATTACTCTTAATTTGAATGAGGAAAATATTTAATAAAACATTTAATTGGATGTATCATTTAGACAGTGGCTATTACTACATTTCTAAAATTAGTTTTTAAGGTGTTTTTGTAGTGCCTTTTGACAATCTTAATGGTAAGTAATTACTTGGAGCTTAATGATAGTCTTGAAGACAACATTAAAGGGTTTCAAATTCCATTCAGAATCTTTCCTTAGTACAATGACATTGGGAAAAGAAATATTGTAAATGCTTTCTTACATTATCCCGAGAGGTAATGATATCCAGTTATAATTCATCAAGCATTGTTATTCTATTATACCAAGATCTAGTTCATAATAAAGTTCTTTTATAATTGTTAAATATGCAATCAGTTACTTTATTTGTAATGTAAATCTATCATGCTAGAAAATTAAGTGACCTCTCATTTTTATGATTCTTTACATTCAAGATATATAAGTATCAGTTATTAGGGTAAAGTAGCTTATCTAAATATGATTAACTTATCAGCAATTTAATCCTTCATTTAGTGAGAATATATGCTATACTAGTTAGGTGATAAATCTTCAACAATGAATGGAGTATGAATTCTGGAGCAACACTAGACCTTAAATCCTACCTTTGCCACTATCAACTACGGCTATGCCTTAATTTTTGTTGGTGAAATAGTGATGACTGCTGAAGACAGTTTAACTACCTTGGCTAAATTTAAACATATATCTTCTGTAATACCATTTCAAACTAGTTTAATAGAACAAATAGGAAAATATTATTTACTTGCCTTTCCCTGGAAGAATTGTCTACAGGTATGGATCTCTATGTTCCTTAAGTTTTGGGGGAAGTTTTCTGTAAAATCTTTAAGCCTTGCTGCTTATTTTAGGAAAAAAAATTCCAACTTCTAAATCAGTGTCTCCTAAGGGTACAATATATAGCCACAAAGTGTTCTAATAGTCCCTTACTTTGACCACTCATTGGGAAAACATTTTCTGTAATTATAGATTACTACCAACTTTATTGTTTGAGAAGTTTCATTGTTATGTTCTTCCTTTTTAAAATTCTGTGCTTAACATTAAAAAATCTCCATTGACTTTCTTTCAATTGTTCTGATTCTTCCTGTTAAGTTCCCTATAGTGAAATTTACTTTTGTGTAATTCAGTTCCAGAATTTCTGTTTGGTTCTCTATTTTTTTATAATTTCCATATACATGTTGATAACCTATATTTGATAAATTCTACTTTTCTTTAAAATCTTTGGTACATACAGTATATGGGAGCTCTCAGAAAGTGATTTTTATGTCTAATTAGCTTTTCTTTGGTGTGAGTCACACTCTTAACATTTGCATGTCCCAATGTTTTCATGAAAATTAATATTTCACATAATATAAAGCCTGTGGTTCTGTTTTAATGTTGTTTGGTTCTGTTTGTTTAATGGGTTGTTTGGACTCATTCTGTGGAGTCTGTTTTCTCCTGAAGTGAACAATGTGATATTGGAACATAGAATTTCTTTTAATTTTTAATCTTGGAATCCTCAAAGTTGCTTTCCAGTCAACATAGATTAGTCTTCAGCCAGGGACTTAATTTGTAACAGAGACATGTGAGTAAGCCTCCTGAGTCAGTAAAGCTTCCATCTATTTCAAGATGTCAAACTTGTATCATCTTTAGCCTGGGCCTAACAGTCTCCAGTTACTTCAGAGTGGACTCACCCCAGTAAGCATGCAGAACCCTGCCACCTTCTAGTGATGAGTCTGATGTCCTCAGGGCCCTTTCTGACACTTTTCTCATGTCTTCCTTGTTAAATTTCTGATGGGTCTGTTGTTTTGTCTACTGCTACTAGTTGCTTCTGTAATCATGTAGATCTATGATCTTTTGGAGAGACGAATGCCATTACATGTCAGTTCCTGTGCTCTCTGTTCCAAATTAAATCAGCCTTCAGGCAGTGTCATTCAGCTTCCAGTCTTCATGTATGAACACAAGTTCACTTTGAACAGTTCTGTCCGTCATGCTGGAAATTAATGGGAGGGAGGAGGGTAGGGTCTGCTTCCCTCAGACTCCTTTGCCTTAAGAGGGATCTGGAAGAAACAGTCATCTCAGTTTTCTTGCATAAATCTAACTGACATGGATCTTCTGCACTATGAGCAGATTCTGGGTGAAGTTGGGGAAGGGGAGGCAATAGAAGTTCTTGGTCTCTTTGGGCTGCAGCTTGTACCTCGCTGTATCATCTTAAAAGAGAACTTCTATCTGATGAGCAGAAATAGGGAGAATCGAGTGAATGTCCTCTTAACTGCATGCTTCTGAAACAGATGCATGGAGCAAAGATCTTGGCAGAGTCAATGAGGAAGCCAGTACAGCGAGAAACCATGATCTTGCAACTGAGAGATGGATGGGGAGAGGGGAGGCACCTCTCCTTGGCTTTTCCTGCCTAGAAAAGACCTGCGAAATTGAGTAGGGCAGTGTGTTTGAGGATAAGTGGGAATAGTTCAAATGCCATGAATTTAGTTTCTTAGTGAAACTCTAAATTTTCTTGAAGAAATGCCTCTAAATGTATTGCCTGCCTTTAGGTGAAGTCCAGAGACTTTGAAGTAGTAGTTATTTGGTAATTTTCAACATTTTAATGCCTCTTTTGCTGAAGAGTTTCCGCAAATTCACACAGCCAATTCTTATCTTCTGGGTATTATTTCTATACTGGATGTTTGGCCATAGTCTAGAAATTGGCACATTTTTTGGTGACACCTTTCTTTGACTTACCTGCCTCTTTCTTAGATCAACTCATAATTTACAAGGGTTACTGCAACATTCTTTGAGTGCACCCTATATAAAGTCACATAAAGAAAAACTTTACAATTAAAAGTAAAAACCCTTTCCCCAAATTTAAAAACATCTTTTTCTTGCAATTAATTTTTTTCCCAAATAGGACTGTCATACCCTGAACTAACGGTATGGTGAAAACTGAACAATGATGATTTTGTTCTAATCTAGTACATTCTCCTAAAGCACTTAAGATTTTTTTTTATTCAGCAAATGCAGAATCACAGGGTGCTATGATTTAAGGGGAATTAAGAATTTAAATATTAAACATGGCATAATAACAATGATGTCAGCTTGGAAAAAAATAATAGGCAGTTTAATTTTAGCTTAGAGGAGGTGGAAGATAATTTTGAAATGAACTGTGCCAGAAGTGAGTAGATGACTCAGTTTTGATGCTCTGTTTCTATAAAAAAACTCCACTCCTGACTCAGCTGGCTGGGCATCAACAGATTGGTGACTCAGAAGTAATCATCAGAGGAAGAATGGAGGGGCAGACTGACTAAAAGAAATTTGGCTGACCTGTGTCATGAAACGACAGGTCATCTACTTTTAATGCCACTGTTTTTATTAGTGATACTAGAATTTCCTTAGCTACCTAAAATTGAAAAGCAAATGACTGAAATGCTTTTAGACTATAATACTTAAAGCCTACCAGAAACATACTTACAAATAAACATTTGTACTCACAGCATATTTAATAACAAAGAATAGCTGTTAGCTTTACATATTTCTTTGACCTACTCCAAAACTGAAGATTTCCTAATTTTTTTTTTGTATTCTTTATCTTCCATGTTTCCCACATGGGTTTTGCAAAAGGGAAATTTACTATATGTAATTTTCTGTAAGCTAAAATTTTTTCAACCTAACCTTACTTTATGGTTTGTCCATGTTGGTACCTGTAATTCATTAATTGTTACTTATTTTTTTTAAAGATTTATTTATTTATTCATATGGAACTGGGGTACAGGTCAGAGATGTGGAGGGTGAGAGGATTCACCAGAGACAGAGTGAGGAACAGAACAGGCAGACTGACTAAGTACACTGCTGAGGGGAGCAGCGGGTGGGTCAGGAGATGTCTGCCGCGCCGCGCCATGTGGATCGCCTCCGGTGCAGGCGGGAATCGAACTCATGCGGAAGTGGCTTTAGCTTCTTAGTGCTGTGCTTTAACCTGCTGCGCCACCAAGGAGGGCCCCATTAATTGTTACTTTTTAAAGATTTATTTTTATTTATGCATACAAGAACTGAGGTGTAGGCCATAAGTGTGGGGGTGGGGTGGGGTGAGAGGATTCACCAGAGACAGAGTGGGGAGCAGAACAGGCAGATGTACTGAAATATACTGCTGAGGGGAGCAGCAGGTGAGACAGGAGAGGTCTGCTGCACCATGTGGGTTAGCTCTTTGTCAGGGATTGAACTCGTGCAGCAGTGGCTGACAATAGCTTGATAGTTTTGAGACTTTAACCCACGTGCAACCTGGGAGGCCCACTTAAAAAAAAATATATTAACTTTTTTTTTTGAGCTATAATTCACATACTATAAAATTTACCTGTTTTATATACAGTTCACTCATTAGTAATTTCACATCGTTGTATAACCATTACATATGTCTGGATTATGTAATTATAATTCTTTGACATGTATAAATATATCCTTATACAAATCCTACACTATCTCAATTTTTATAACTTTGTGGTAAGTTACCACAATTGTTTTGGATGTGCTGGTTTCCTTCCAATTACATATGGATGTTAGAATTAAATAGTCCTTTTCTATAAAAAGGCAGTAGAATTTTTGATAGAGTTCACATTGGATTTGTGGAATGTAGTCATATTAAAATAAATCTCCCAAACAATAAAATTAAATATTTTAATTTTATTTTTCGACAATATTTTAGTTTTCAGTTTGTGTATCTTCTTATGTTAAATCTTCCCTAAATGCTTTATTATATTTGATGCTCTTACAAACAGAATTGTTTAATTGTGTGTGTGTCATTCATTGCTAATGTATACAAATACAGTGATATCTGTATACTAGTCTTGTGTTTTACAATCTTGCAGAATTTATCAGCTCTAGGATATTATTAGACATTTTGTGGTTTCCTTGGGATTATTTATAAGATATTTTCAATTGCAAGTAAATCAATAGTTTTATTCCTCCATTCTAATCTGGTTGTTTTTATTTTTTTTCCTTAATGCCCTGGCTAGAACACAATGTTGAATAAAAGTGGTTAATGGTTATATGACTTGAGTGAGCAACTTTGTCTTGTTCTTGACCGGAGAAGATGCTTTTAGTTTACTGTTAAGTGTGATGATAGTTCTGTCTTTCCATGTGTACCTTTTGTTGTTCATTTTTTTTGTAGTTTTTCTGTATCAGTGAAGGCAATACCTTTCTATTGCTAATTGCAGCAGTTAAAAAGACTGAGGGTACTTTCTGTGCATGCATACTCCCACGACAGAATATTTCTCTCTCTTCATATACATATATATATGTATGTATATATATATATATATATATATATATATATATATATATATATATATATATATATATATACACTTGAATATATATATATATAATTTAATGAAGAAAGCAAAATATAAGATAGAATATTTAACTATTTGCATAAAAATAGTACAAAGGAATATTACTTTGTGTGTAAATAACTCTGGAAGAATAGGCAAAAACAATCATTAATTGCCTGCAGGCAGGGAGCTGAGGTGGCTTGGAAAAAAGAGTTACTATAAAATTTTACCATATGCCACTTTATAGTTTATCATGTTTACATTTTGAACCAGAAAATGTATTTTTTAAAAATTAACACACGGGAAGGACTAGAGTAATTTTGTATATGCTAATCCAGAAATTATAATGTGACTGCCTTCTTGCTGCCAATCAGGCCCTTATCAGGGACTTTGCCTTAGTAGCAAGCTTGATCTCATTATACTTATGCTGAAAACTTCTCTTTCTCTACACAAAGGTCTCAAGCTGATTCCAAGTGGAAATGAAAGATTGTCCTATATGCATTTGGCACAACCTTTGAGCTTATTTTGGATATTAAATTTGAACAAATTCTTTCAATTTCTCTCAAAGCCAACTCCAAATTCCTAGCTATTTTTTTTAACGGTTTATTTATTTAGACAGACAGAACTGGGGTCCATATCAGAGGTGCAGGGGTGGTGAAAGGATTCACCAGAGACAGAGTGGGGAGCAGAACAGGTTGACTTATGAAGTACACTGCTGAGAGGAGCAGCGGGTGGGTCTGGAGAGGTCTGCTGTGTCATGTGGATCACCTCCGGGGAAGGATGGAATTCATGCTGAAGTGGCTTTAGCTTCTTAGTGCTGTGCATCACCCTGCTGCACCACCAGGGAGGGCCCCTAGCTTTTTTTTTTTTTTTTTTTACAGTTTAATGTTTGTCTTGATTGGATCTAAGTTTCATTTTGACCATACCCAATCTGTCACACCTCACTCCTGCTTCATCTTCTGATAGTACTCAGTCTCCCTCACCATGGAAGCTTGATTATGTGTATGCCATCATGATTTTGCATGTGTTGTGTTCACTGCTTGGAACTCCTTCCCTTTGGCCCCTGCTAGCCTGATAAACATAGTTTGAGGCCTTTTAAAAATAATATTCTGATTTCACTTCACTTAGCATCCCTCTAAAGAATAAAGCATTTACACTTTTGCACATAGATGGGCTTTTTGTTTGTTTGTTTTTGTTTCAATTTTGATAGCCTACTAACTTTTTGTTTTTTACACATCTATCCTCAAGATTAGATTAGGATGATGACTTGGAAGGCAAAAGTGATCTCAGAAGCTGGTTCCAAATGGAACAGAAGGATTGCCTTTATGCATGCATTCTGGCACAACCTTTGAGCTTATTTTAGATGTTTCTGTTGAATTTGAACACATTCCTAAAACTAGTGTGTTCAGTGGTAACATTATTAAATATAAGTAGAGATTTAACATTTTTTCTTAGACATCTCATGTCCCCCTTGACCAAGCCGTTTTCCCCAGTAGTAGTATTTTTTTTTCTTGAAGCAAGATGATAAAATGAGAAACTTGAGTCAGATTTTTGTCAATATAACTCGAATTTCAAAAAATGATACAAGGGATTTGTAAAAAAAAAATGTAGAAAAGTATATTCTCAATTATTTTCCTACCAGAGTAATCAATTAACATGTCCATTTCCTAGGAGTTTACTTGGCAACAAATAAATCCTAATTTTTTCCTCCAGAAGATCATGTAGGTGTCATTTGTTGTTGAGTAACTATGAAGCAAGGGAACAGTTTACTTAATTATAGAAAAGATAAATTGTGCGTTTGTATATCACGCCTGGGTGAAAAGATTTAGAGGGAAAGTTATCTTCCTGCAAAATCCCTTGATAATAGCCTTACAGTCTCATTTGAAAACTTGAAGTGTGGCGAAGTTGATGTGCTAAACCTGTTCATATTCTCTTAGTGACAAGCGAATGCTTTTTATAGCTTGTACTTGCCGTGGGCTTCATTTGGAGGTTCACCTGTTTCTATAACCAGTTGTGAATAGCAATGGAAACTTCGAGCCGATTTGTGCCTGTGCTGGAAGGTGTAGGAGGGAGGAATACAGGGAGGTGTCTGTGCAGAACGATTCACTTTCCGCTGAGCGTGCTTTAGAGCTTGGGGATGTGTGATGTGAAGTCTTCCCTATTTTATGTTAATTCACATATCATTATACCTAAAGTGTATTTACAGAGCGTCATTTTGCTTTTATGCATTTAATCAATTACAGCCATGATTTCATTTAAATACCTGGATGCCTCATAAATTCAGCTTTGCTCAAACCAAAGTAAAATCTTAAGAGACATGAGGGTGTTCTTAGGGAGCCAATTAGTACCTAACACTGTTTTTATTTTTAAGCAAATGCTCATGGCTGCTTGACAAGCGTGCATCATTCTAGTTCTGTTATTATCTGATACACCTATGCATGGATGTATATGGGTATGAGAATTATCAAGTCATTCTGAACCGAGTTCTTTATTAACAAATAACTCAGTTCTGTGCCTTTTTTTTTTTTTTTTTAATGTTTACCCCACTTTCTTGCTAAAACTATTTTGGTGGGGAACTGCTTGGAACTCCTGCAATCACCTAACTTGATGGGACCCTTGTTGTTTTCTACTGACCTCGTCTCTACCCCAGTCCTTCCTCCGTGGTTTGCTGCTCCCTGGGAAAGAAACCCCCTATCCTTGCCCCTCCTCCCAGCACTTAACAAGGTTTCCATTCTTATGGGATCTACTAAGTCACCAGTTTCCCTTATGTCCTGGAGGAAATGATCACATCTAATAAAATGTTTACGTAAGACCTTAGAAATAAAGAATCCTTATGGTGAATCTACTGTACGAAACTGTGCCATTTCTGGGATGAGGATGTTGATGCCTAGGAAATGCGAGGACCTTGCGCACAGTCAGAGATTTCGTAAGAGGGTCTCAAAGTCACAACTGCTGCCCTCAGTCTAACTTAGGGGTCACCATTGTAAGAAGCCACCATTCAGGTCATTTTAGTGTTTACAGAGTTTTGAGGCTAATGTGCACATCAACATTAAATCCCTTTAGCTTTGTAGCTTTCATTTTATTTATTTAACTCCAGTAAAAACAAATGAGTGGGAACTTCAGGTCCTTATGACAACCTGGAAAGGCTAGAATCTTTGGAGTAGATTGGATATATATTTTTTAAAGATTTATTTATTTAGACAGAGCTAGGGTACAGGCCAGAGGTGCAGGGGTGGTGAGAGGATTCATCAGAGACAGAGTGAGGAGCAGAACAGGCAGATAGATCAACAAAGTACACTGATGAGAGGTGCAGCGGGCAGGTCAGGAGAGGTCTACTGCGCAACGTGGGTCACCTCCCACATGGCTGGGGATTGAACTCCCACTGATGTGGCCGCAGCCAGCTTGCAGTGTTGCATTCTAATCCGTTGTGCCACCAGGGAGGGCCCTCAATGGGATATTTTTTACTCCTTGAAATAGTAATAGAGGCAGGTGCCTGTCTACTTTACCCTCAGTAGTTCTACCCTTTCTCTCTTAGGAAAAACCATCTACTCTGTTAGGTATTAATAGGCCCATATTGACATTTTCTGGTTGGTCCTCAAGAAGAGGGTGATATTAGTAGAAATCATCTCATGGGGTTTGAGAAAACTAACTTTCAGAAGGGCATTGATTTGATTTATGAGCATTTTATCCTCATCATCTGTTTACTCCACAAAGGCCCCATTGACCAGCACCATCATACTGGTGGGCTGGCATTTCAACACAGGAATTTGGGGGGGTTGGGGGACAAAGTCAGACCCTGATATATGCTTAATCCCCCATTTCTTCATGTTATTTGTTGACTTCCAGGTTTAAGAAATGGCAGAATCATTCTGTTGTCATTTTCTGTCCTCCATATGCCACATTATTTTAGTTTATCACATCTCTCTGATCCTAATCATATGTCTCCAAATATATGTTAATTATTTGGAGTTCTCTGAACCCAATGATAAGATGTGACTCAGCTCTTTACTAACTCAAACCCAAAGGCTACATACTTCATGAGTTTTCACTTCTCTCCCTTGCTTTTTCCAACTTTTATTGAATTTCAAACCTGATATTTATTTTAATTTCAGTCCAACACTTAAGCAGATGTATCACCCATGTTATTTACAGTGTTTTCTATCCCCTGTTTAAATGCAATTTGTCTTTCAGAGTTTTCTGAAGGACAGCTTCTGGAAAGTATGTTTTTAATTGTATTTTCAAAAGGAAGGAGGTTAAAAATATTTATTGGATTTTTTTTTTTTTCTATTTGAGAACTCTTGAGCTGTTTTCCAGTGCTGAATATTACTATGAAGACTGGGGTTAGAAACATGTCTTTATCTTTACCTTAAAGGTGACTTGATCTTTTTGTTTAAATGACAACTTTATCTTCTCATTTTCAAGTATGTCTTGGTACATTATCAAGTCTTCTGTGTTAATCTCTGTGGAAAAATATCCTTCAATGTCTATAAATTAATGCTTTTTTCCTGGTAAGATTTCTTGAATAATATCTGTAAATATTTTTAGGATTTATTTCAGTTCTTTGTTGTATTTACTGCACATATATTAGATATCCCTTATGCCTTTTATGTCTGTTATTTTTTCTTTTAATTTTAACTTTCCTTCTCATTTCATTTGTTTATTTCTTGCCCTATATTTCATGATTTTCATTACATTTTCATAGGATCTTGTTTCCTATTTGGTCTGTTATCAACCTACCAGTTTTTTATTATCATAACTGAGATTTATATTTCCTGTTGAAAGCTTATGCTATATATTCTCTGTCACAGGCTTTCTGAGCTTTTTATTCTTACTTTGAATGACTGCTTCCTACTATCTCTGTCATTTTTTTAGTGCCTTCTGTTCTTTATCTTAGAATTGGATAATAATCTTACCACTTGATAGGAATGTAGTGAGGATTAAATGCATTAATTTAGCACTCAGAATAATGTCTTTCACATGTTCAGAACTTCCTAAGTGCTTGATATTTATTGTAATTGTAGTTTTATTTTAGAGGAAGACCATTTAAAGTTTTTACTTTTCAAATCTAGACAGATATCTAGTTCCAATTTTTATTTGCTTGTGACATTTTTCTGATGAGTAGTGTTTGTTCTCTAGTATGACAGCTGGCTCTTTGTAAACAGGAAACATACAAAAAAGGAGATAAGTCACTGACCACATCAAAGAAAAATGTGAGCAAAAGTAGAAACATAAAAGAAAATCAGCAAGCAGAAATATAAAATAATATTTTGCATAATTCTATACAAATACATTTGAAAAAATAGGGAATGGAGAATTGTCTATAAAAATATTATCTTATTTAAGTGAAGGCAGGGAGAGAGAGTACCCCAATACATAAATAATAATGGGAGAAATTAATAAAATCAGACCCCAAATGATTTTATAGATAAATATTTGTAATCCTAAGGGAACAGGTTACATTCTTACACTTCTACATTTTTAATTGCATAAAAAGGGAGTGAAAGTTCTTGGGTATTTCCCCTATATGTTTAACAGAACCAGTATTACTTTGATATTTAAATCTTAGAGTAATATACTTTGATTCAAGTACACACACATGTACATAAAACTATCCATTATACCTACTCCATTTACCACCATGCCATCACACAAAAACACAAAAAAATCTTTCAAACTACAGAATTAAGTACTTTAAAAGAATAATGTAGCATCAGAAAATGGGGTCTATACCACATTACAACAATTTTCTTTTTAAAGTTTTATTTATTCATTCATACAGTACTGGAGCATAGGCCAGAGGTACAGAGGTGGTGAGAGCATTCACTAGAGAAAGAGTGGGAATCAGAACAGGCAGACTGATGATGTACACTGCTGAGGGGAGCAGCAGGTGGGTTAGGAGAGGTCCGCCTCGCCATGTAGATCATCTCCAGGATGGGGATCGAAGTCATGCTGAAATGGATTTAGCTTCCTAGTGCAGTGCTTTAACCCGCTGTACCACCAGGGAGGGTCCAAAAATATTTTAATATTAGTTATGCTAATATAGTCATCATGTTAATCAAATAAAATAAAATCATATAATCACTTAGGGTTCTCCCCAGAAAATTGATGGAATAATTTCTATCCTGCCAGAGACCTGTAGGAGTAGTTAAGTGTCCCTTTATGTTATGTGTGTTTTATGAATTGAGAATTATAAATATGTATGCCTATCATGACTACTTATACACACATATAAATACCCATAGTTGGCATGTGTATCTACCTTTTCTACATTTTTAGGTATATATATTGACTAAAGAAAAGCCATTATGTCTAATGAGAAACTTTTAACTAATGTTCCTATGTAATTAAAAAAAAGTATGCTCTCATTATTTTCATATTTTTCTGCAATTATAAGCTGATGCAACTAGACAAGAGTGAGTTATTAGTTATATTAGTAAGTTACAAGTATCACTTACTGCAAGCTACAGATTTGCATTTATAAATTCACAGTAACTTGAAGAGGATCACCTAAAAATCTATTAGAAACAAGGGAGTAGTTCTAGTCACAATACATACATATGCATTTATACATACATACATACATGCAAATTATATAAACATATAAAGAAAACAAAAATAGCCATGAATAAATTAAACTAATATCCATCTATTTATTAAATAATTGGAAATATGTACCTTGTATTTGAAGTTATAGAGATTACACAAAGTAATTTTCAAATTTATTTATAAATAAGACCTACACTAAAATAAATCTCAAGATTAAAAAAATAAGAAAATAGGGCCCTCCCTGGTGGCGCAGCGGGTTAAAGCACAACACTGAGAATCTAAAGCCGCTTCCTCATGAGTTCAATTCCCGCCTGCCCCGGAGGTGACCACATGGCGTGGCAGACCTCTCCTGACCCGCCCGCTGCTCCCCTCAGCAGTGTACTTCGTCGATCTGCCTGTTCTGTTCCCCACTCTGTCTCTGGTGACGCCTCTCACCGCCCCTGAGCCTCTGGCCTGTACCCCAGTTCTGTATGCACAAATAAATAAATCTTTAAAAAAAAAAAAAAGAAAGAAAATAATAAAGATTTATTCAGGAAGCAAAAGTATAAGACTGGCAGTAAAAGTTCCCAAAAGGAAAATAACGAGATGGACCAATGGATATAACTATATTGCTAAAGTTATTAAAAGCTTTTTTTATGCTGTAAAATAATAGACACATGCAAATAGATCATAATTTTTTATTCCATAAATAGAACCAAATATGAGAACATAATTTATGACAAAGTCAAATCAGTGAGTGGAAAGAATAGCCCTTCCCCTCCCCCAAATTTATTCTGTATTTCCATGCTTTATTTTATTATGTTTCTGGGAGTTCCACTCAACCCTTCCCACTACTTTGAATGTCATGGTAATCGCTAGAAGTAATATTCACTCTAAAACATTTAAAACATTTAAAATAAATGTTTAGTGCAACATTAAAACAACAAAGGGTGTATTATTCTTATTTATTTATTTTTGAAGATTTATTTATGCATGCAGAACTGGGGCACAGACCAGAGGTACAGGGGTGGTGAGGGCATTCACCAGCGACAGAGTAGGGAGGAGGACAGGCCGACTGACCAAGTACACTACTGAGAGGAGCATCAGGCGGGTCAGGAGAGGTCTGCGGTGCCATGTAGGTCACCTCTGAGGTGGGGATTGAACTCATGCTTAAGTGGCTTTAGCTTCTCAGTGCTGTGATTTAACCCGCTGCGCCACCAGGGAGGGCCCTATATTCTTATTTTATCACATCTTCAAAGCATTAGTGTTTTCTTCTACAGAGGGTGAGGTGAACAGGATTGATTGCAGGCTAAACACAACCTTACCATTAAGAACTGGGATGATTAAGTAAATAGCTGAAGTGGTCTGTAGCTTTGAGATCATTTCCTACTCTGTAACTAAGGTACACTATTAGCTATTCTATTACATCTGACAGTTTTAAAGAGGAGACTTATCAGGAGACCCTTGGAAAACCACAGATGTGTACAGTTATTTTCACTTCTAAAATATGTGAGCTAACTAGTTGGAAATTTCTCTTTTTCTTGGGAATTATTTCTAGAAATAAGGGAACACTTGGTCAGAAAAGTCTTATTTTGAGGATGATTTCAGTCATTAAATTAAGCTGCTCATAGGCACATACTAAATTTTATATGAAATCTCATAATGCAACCTCATGTTAACTTATTCACTAATTATATAATAAAATTTCTGGAATAATTACCCAACTCATATTTTATTAATGCTTAATTAAAGATATAGCTTAAGTAATTGAAGCATAGTATAGTATTAGTGAACTAGAAAGTTACAATAAACAATACAATGACAGAGAATTACTAGGTAGAGGTTTAGTTTTATGGATATTTTAGCTCAATTCATAAATATATTACATCATTTTGGATGTTTTTTTTGCTCTGTTAACCTTTCTAAATGAATTTCTGCGGTGGGTATAGTGTGCTCATAAAGGTGGCTTTCATCAATAGACTAAAACAGGTATCAACATGCCCTTTGGGTTTTTTCATAAATTCAGTTTTTTGATATGATGTTCAATAGTGGTTTAGAAATAAATTGAGGAAAAGATTGACAAAAAGTCATAAGTTGAATAACCACAGGGACTTAGATTTAGGAGCCTCAAGAGGCAATGTGACTTATTGAGTTATAACCTTAAACAGAATTAAACAGTTCCTTCATTTGTATTTTACTGCCAATCAGAATCATGATGGTGTATTCCATACTGCAGCGCAGGGTGAAATAGTGCTTTGCTTCCAGTGTGATTCTTCTTGATCTTTGCAACTACCACAGGCTATGGGCACTGTTTTAACCAAAAAGTAAAATGTCAACATTGTTGACTACATAACCAATGGTAACTAAAGTTGATTTTTCTAGATTTCCCAGGTTACTGTCTTATTATTTTTATTTATTTAATTGTATATTTATCGTTAACTTTAGTATATTTGAATTATTTTGTTTTGTTTAATTTATTGCAACATGCAAAACCAAAAGGTAAAAAAAAAAAATCCTTAAGGAACTAGATCAAATAATCAAAAAAAAAAAAAAGCCAAATATTTTAGCTTTTTTTTAGTATTACACAGTCTAGGCCTTGTATATAATTTTTCATAAAGAACATTATTATTTTAAAGTTGAAGCTGATCTGGAATACTATGGATAATAATTACTTTCTTCAGTCTATAATTCTATTATTAATTTTAGGAAGGGCGAAGCCTTATTTGTTTCCTTCTTCTCCTGAAAGGGGAGAATTATTTTTCCCTGGAGCCTTCCAGAAATAGGGAGAAAAGAATTCATAAAAGAAGTAGCTCTCTTTGAGCTCTTTGGTGTGTATTCTACTCCATTCTCCTCCAGTTGATGAAGCACAGGGAATATATGTCAAAGTAGAGGAAAGCGTTCCAGAATGGAAACTATTTAGAAAAGTGAAGTAGTTATGCCTCAGTCCACAACTTCATGCACGAATGCTTTGCAGTATCATTTTTGATTACATGAGGTAGGACTTAGGTACCTGCAAATGAAAGATAATGAATATTTTAGAACATTAGTAGGCACTGAATATCCTGTCTGTAGCTGGGTCAGGGTCCCCACAGTACCATCTTAGTCAGGACATCTTGGCAACTCTCACCCAGTTGGCACAGCACTTCCCAGTTTTACACAGGCAGTAATATCCACTGTAAACTTCCTTTACTACTCCTTTATCTCCCTGAGTTATCTTCCCCAGGAGTAAATTATGTTTGCTGAAATAATGAGAATTTGGGAGAGAATGATACAGTCAACAAAGCCTTCTGACCCTCAGGAAACAGGACTGGTTTGTATGTTCAAAGTGTAAGAACCAATGTAAATGAACAAAAAGAAAATTTACTAATTAGATGCTAGCCCTAAGCCAGTCTGAGAATGCTATGATAAATAAGATATGTTCTCTACGTTAAAGGAGCTGAGTCTAAAAGATAAAATATTACAGATGCCTTACCAATCTTGCTGATAATTGAATTCCAGGGAATGAGCAGTGACCTTGGTAAATAACCAATGCTCAAAACATTAGTGGGTATATAAGCAACTAAAGACAATGTTGCTATATTGCATGGCAAAGCTATACTAAAAGAGGAGAGTGTTAGAGTAGTGAGACTATTAAAAAGGTTAATTATTCGACCTGTGGAAACTCAGATAGGCCAGAGAAAGCCTCACTTTACTGAACTTGAAGGAGGAAGATGACTTTGCTAAGTGGAGAAGTGGAGAAATGCAATGTACAAACATATGAATTTCCATTGGAGTCTTAGAAAATGGTTGGAAATGTGAATATAAGAGGAACCTATGGTGGATAATGCGGGACTGATGGTTGGAAATAACATTGGCAATGTTGAACAGATTTAGGATGACCTGAATAGTCCCTATTAAGAGATTTATACCTTATATTGTAGGTAGTGGAAAAATATCAGTTGCCTTTAAGTATATAATTTGCACAATCTGTTCTGATATATGGAAAGGAAATTCTGGCAGAATTTTGGAGGATGGGTTGAAGACAGCCATGATCTAGGGATTAAGTCAATAAGCATTGCCTGTAATCCAGATGAGAAATGTTGAGAACAAGGGTAGAGTACTGACCTTGGGAATGAAGAGGCATCCATGGGCATTGAGAGATAGTTTAGAATGAGACTTGGTGATTGATTGATTATTCAAAATGATAAAGGAGATGGGAAATCCATTTTTACTGTGTGGTTTTGGTTTGGGAAATTTAATAGATAGTGTTGCAGTTGGCTAAACAAGGGACAGAATTCTAGGAAAGAGGATTGAGATAAGCGCTATCTCATTGGAAAAAATTTTCACACAGGCAGAACTCCTCTGACATGGAAGACATTTGCAGAGCATTAGTCACTTGGGGTAAATAATATTTTATCATTTTGTATTGATATGTAAATCTTTATAAGTCATAAGGGCAAGGAATTTTCACAAAGTGACACACCTATGAAACCATATTCCAGATTAAGGGTTAGAATACAATTAGCTCCTGCAAAGTAATGGTTATTATGACAGTTTGAGAATCCACAGACCTACTAGCTATATCCCAAAAAGGTAAAATATTTTCCAGGAAACTGTTTAATTCAGTTATCTCTTCACCTGCAACAGAGTTTTTCCTCAACATGAAAGCTGTTTGACCTGGTTTGACATCTGATATAAAAACTGAGAGGCAACTGAAAGAGCAGTTAACATCTAGAGGAGCTGAATCTGAGGAATCACAAGAGGCTCACATGACTACAGCTTGCAAAGTACACCATACGTGTCAAGGAGCTGAGGACTGAGAGAACAAATAGGGTTTTCAGATAAAGTGCTTTTCAAATAAATTGAAAGTCATTAGCGCAGAAGCTCTGAATTATAGGCATCGATTTTCTGCTTCTTCCTTGGGCAATAACTATAGCTAATATATATTGACCTCTTACTGTGTGCTAGGGACAGTTCTAGGGTCTTTATAGGTATAAATAATTTAAACCTTACTATTATTATCATCAGATGAGATAGTTGAAGCAAAGAGCTGGTATGTAACTTGCCTGAAGTCACAGCTAGGAGTGTGTGCAAGGGGGCTTTGAACATGGCAGTAGATGTAAAACCAGCACTGCGTGTTTCCTGCTGGTACTCAATTCTGTGCTCTAAGAAGCAACAAAAACTTCTCTCATTAGTGATGACTAATAATGCTCCCAAGCAATTGCCAATTTTATGGCACAAGTGGTAAAGTTTTTGCAGGAATGTTTTAATCAAGAGGCAGTATAATGGTATGTAAACATATGAAATTGCTTAACCTTTATTTTTTCATACATTTTATATTCATTTATTGAGACAGTACAAGTCAGATAATGTGATTGCTTAGAATTGTGCCTTTTTAGAAGTCTTAGGAAAAAAACCATCAGCAAATGATTACAGTTTGATAAAGGATCTTCAACAAGGGTTGATGCAGCTCCAAAAATGATGTGTTGCTTCCTAGCTGGAAGTTGACCAATTCCTATGGTGAAAACATTCGAATTCTCTCCTGAAGGATCGGCAGACATTTACAATATAGTTAGGGAGACTCAGAATATTAAATATACATGGACAAACAATCCTGCTGGAGAGTTATAAGAAAAAGCCACAAAGGCAGGCAAAAAGCTAATGAAAGGTTTTTGTAATCCGGACTAAAACTTGCTTTTGCCTTGTTTAGTAGGATTCAAAATTTTCTGACCCTGACAAACTTTTCTAATCTATAATTTGAAAATAAATTATAATTAAAATATTGTTAATTATAATTAAAACGCGTTTCCTGAGACAGGAATGCCCCATGAGTAAAGTATTTGTCTTCTTTTTCTTTGTTCTAATCTTTTTCTGAAAAAATTCACTGAAAAAAATCTTGTTCAATATCCACTAAATTGTTTTAACTACCCAGCATGAAATCGCTGCCTATAAAAGAGAAGAATATTTAAAGGGACTATTATACTTAAGTTTATAGAAAATTCATTTTAGACATCGGAATAAAGATGAGAGCAAGATGCTCCGCATAGACAGACTTGCAATACAGACCAGGAGGAATTACTCAAAACACTGAGGGAAGAAATGGTAAGGGATCAGATATAGAAACTGGACTAGCAAGGGACATTGCAATTATAATTATGGTATAAACAGCTTCAGATGCGGATCCTTCTTTAATCCTGTGGGTAGAATCTTGAAAACTGACTTTAAATGAAGTGATGTATAATGAAATCAGTTTCGACCATAGACTGAAGTATATAGCCAAAACTTAGGTTCCTAAGGCATATTTCTAATCACAAAAGACTCACCAAACTTCTGAATTAAAAAAAACTGGATACTTTTATATTAAGTAGTCATTTGTGTTCATTCTTTCATTTTCTGACTTTCTCCTACCCTTCCTTCCCCACCCAGTTCAAGGTCACAAGTCACAGGCCTATCTGGAGTGTCAGGGCTTCAGGTAGGAACCAGCCCTGGACAGGACACCTTCCATTGCCAGGTGTAGACACACCATTGCTTTTTCAGGTGGGGTGGGGGCAACCTGGTGTAAACCTAGTGTACATGGTAGAAAGCCCAGGCAGACATGGAAGAACATTCAGATCTCACAGACAGTAGCTGTGGCTAGCAATTGATTTTTTTTTTTTTTATCAGTAGCCTAATGAAGTGACTTTGAATAAAATGATGTTGTTTAAGAACCTTCTGTAACTTCACCATGGTCCTTGAAAGAGTGGAAGGAAACAGAAAAGGACATGGGAGAGTTGATGACCTGTACACCTAAATAGTGAGATTTGTGAAAAGTTAGTTCCTTTTTAGTTTGAGAGTTGTCCTTGCAAGATGTCAAAGTGATCCCTCCTTTACACATCCAGTTTTCTTCATCTGGGATCCTGATAAAAAGGACCCATTCAAAGGAATAGTCTTTTCTCCCTTTAATATCTAATGCCAGGCTTTTAATGTTCTTTAAACACTTCAATAGATTTTCTAATTATTAGGTTATTTACAAAATCCCATTAGGAAATAATTTGGAAAGAAAAAAATGTTTGACTCCTATGAAATTTTACATGGAAAAAAATGTGAGACCATCAGTCTCTGGCTTTCAGTACATGAGTATTGAAAAACAATACAATACTCAGATGATTTAAGGAAGACATATGCTTGCACCTTGATGAAACCCTAGTAAAGCACATGTTACTATTTTGAAGCAGTTGCTGTTATTAAAGTTACGTGAGCCAAATGGTTAAACCCTATAAGTTCAGTATGATAGTGCTGGTCTTCACTTACTTTGTTAGTGATAGTTCACACATGTAATTATTAGTAAGATCCAGTTCCTTGGCAGTTGTTACACTGAGGACCTCAACTTCTCACTGCATATTGCTGAAGGTTCTGTCAGTTCCTGCCCATGGGGCAGGTGACAAGATGGCTGATAAGATGGCCACAGGCTTCATCAGAGTGAGCAAAAGAGCAATCTAAGTAACTTACCATCTCTTTGAATCTAATCTTGGATGTAACATCTTATCACAGGTGTCACATTCTATTAATCAGAAGTACATCCTAGTGCATCTTTCCCTCCAAGGGAGAAGATTACCCAAAACATGAATACCTGGAGGTGAGGGCTATTGGGGGCCATCTCAGTGGCTCTCTCCTACAGTTCTTCTAGAAAAAGAAGTAAAGAATTTGGGAATAAATTTATTCTATCATTTTATAAATATTATCACTTTAAGATGGAAATTTTTGATATATATATATATTTCTTCTATATTTTTAATGCCTTTGGATCACTTGACAATAATAAAAATTGCCAGAAGTAATAAATAAATAAATAAAACTGAAATTTATCAGGAGACCTGAGTGCTACTTTGAGAACTAACACCAACAAAGACTCATGCTACTTATGCAAAGTCTATAAACTTTGGTCTTCTACTTCATTATCTATACATTCAAAGAGAACTTTCCATCAGGAGTTTTCAAATTTTTGACTGCACCCATTATATCAATTCATTTTATTTGGGGAACAAGTATGATACATACAAATATGAAATCAGTTCACAGATAATGGAAACAAAAATTTCTAGAAATAATATTTTTGTTGAATACCGCCCCCCCTGATATTTTTCCTTATATTCTATTCAGTTTTTGTTGTTGTTGTTGTTGTTTTGTTTTTAGAGATTTATTTATTTGTGCATACAGAACTGGAGTACAGGCCAGAGGCACAGGGATGGTGAGAGATTCACCAGAGACAGAGTGGGGAGCAGAACAGGCAAATCGACGAAGCACTTTGCTGAAGGGAGCAGCGGGTGGGTCAGGAGAGGTCTGCCAGCCATGTGGTCACCTCCAGGGCAGGCGGGGATCGAACTGATGCTGAAGTAGCTTTACCTTCTTAGTGCTGTGCTTTTAACCTGCTGTGCCACCAGGGAGGGCCTCTATTCAGTTTTATTAAAATACTTTATTCTACTTGATGATAAATTGAGTTGACCTAGTTAAACATTTTTTTAACCTTCTTATAAATTCCAATCCTCAGTTTGAAAGTATAATGTTTTCTCCAGCTAACCTCCAAACCTGTCAGACTAATCTAGGGTTATTTTCTATGTTGGTGAAGATGATGAAAAGGACAAAAAAGAGAAATGTGCACATTTCTCCTGTTCTCAATCACCAGGATGCTCTGTTAAGCACTTATTAGCAAGGTTATCAGTCTTCTACTCTTTCCAACACTTTGGGAAGAAGAGCTTGCATCTCTACTTCAGAAAGCTAATGACTGCATAGTACAGACATCTCTTGGTTTTGCCTTAGGCTATCAACTCTCTCCCAAATTCTTAATTCCCCCCAAATGACCTTCCTTTCCTATCTACTATAGTCAAGGGGTTATTGATTCTGTCACATATATGTTGGGCTTTGTTCTCTTTTGCTTTATCATTTGTTTGATGATCCCTGTGGATGGATCATATAGTTAATATAATGTGCAATGCTATTCATAAGGAATTTCCACTGAGAAAGGAAATTTATCTAGATGAGCAAATTTTCTTTTTGTCACTGTTGTGTATCATAAGTGTATGACCACACATAGGCTTGCATACATTGCTTCTAAAAATCATCACAAATTTGTGGCAGTGGAAGTTAATTTTTTTAAGTTTCCTGTTATAACTTAGTTATTCATGTAAATTTCAAAGTCTATGATATGTGGTTATTTTAATATCTAATCAGTGTTTCACATTACTTATGAGTCAAATTACTGTAACTATTCTCACACCTCAATCTTAGAATAAAATGTGTGTTTCAGTAGACTGCATTACAATTTTCACTGGCTCAAAGCAAGGTACCTTGAACAATTTTGGGAAGCATGATACATGCCTTTCCATATAGTTCTCATAATCACCCCACAAAGTAGGTTTTATTGTCCTGATTTAGCAGATGAGTAATAAGAAGCTTTGGAAATTTATATAATTGGCAAATAAAGCATTAGAACTGAAAACCAGGCTGGGCTCCACAGCCCTTGCTTGCTTTGCAATATTACAACTTTACATCTGTATAAAGTAAGAGTCCAGATAATTCTGAAATATTAACTGGAGATATTTCAAAAATACTGTTATTGTCTATATAAGTACTTTGTACATACAGTCCCTCACCAAATAATTAGAGCACCTGAAGATCACAGTTGTCTACAGCACATATAGGGAAATCTAGAAGACCATTATGTAAATGAACTATCTGAGTTCCTATACATCCTGTTATAGGAACTGAACTGAATGTCTGGTTTGTTGGGAACCAAGGGTTGGGTTCTTATGGTAATATAGTTAGGGACTCTCAACTTTCACATTTCCTTTTTGCCAATTTTCTCTACTGAAAAGAATTTTCTGATTTTCTCATAACCTGATTACTTGTAGAACCAGAAAGCTTATTTTAAAAAAGGAGAGTGTGGCCGCACACAAAACAACTGTTAACTTACCTACCCTTTTAGTTGTTTGCATTTCTTCTAATGGTTTTAAGGGGGTAGGTCCACTACTATCTGAAGAAAAGTTGGAAATTAAAGTGAGAGCAGAAAGAAAAATCACCATTTTTCCTAGTTTCCTCATGCAAATCATTTCTGTATTTGTGTTAACACATAAAGAGTAAGATAATCTATTTCTAAATAAAGGTTTCCTTTCCTTCCTCTTTCTAAATAGTTCCCTAAATGGAAGAGGGTTCAGGTATCTCATTTCTTTTCCCTCCACTGTCTTCAATGTTTGACATGTGTGACTTCATGATATTTAAGATGGCTGTTGCAATGTCAGACTTTACTTGAAACAGAGTAGGGGTTGTCTGGCTACATGACCCCTGGTTATGCAGCAGTCATTATGTATCATGAGGAAAAAAGCCATCATAGGACAACAGAGATAAAACAGGAGCCTTGCCATTGATGACACCATGGAGTCGCTGCACCATCCTTGACTGCTAAACCAAGATTTCTTGTGTTTTATTGGCCCCTATCTGCCAATTACAGATGAATACCAAAACTACAACATAATCTTAGTTTTCTAAGTACCTTTCAAATGACATATCAGGATTTTTAAAAAGCCTTGCACCCATTCTCATTTCTGTCTGTTTTGAGTAGCTTTTTATGACATGAATATAGCAGTAAATGCTATGGTTACTTAGATAGATATCACATATGAAAAATAGCTCTATCCAGGTTTGAGTTAAAAGCCACCCTTAAGTGCCCTTTGCTGGTCACATTCATTTCCCTTCTGTCTTGAAATGCAATGGAGGGAATATCTCTCTCCTTGCCAAGTTCATTGTTGAAGCTTAATCCCCAAAGAGATGACATTTGAGGTGGGGCTTGAGAAGTGGTTAGTTCATGAAAAATGAGTGCCCTTCTAAGAAGGACAAGAGAGAGAAGGTCTCTGCTTTCTGATGATACAGGGGAAGGTGGCTGTCTCCAAGCCAGGAAATGTGCTCTCACTAGAAATGAGATATGTGCACCTTGATCTTAGATTTCCCATTTTTCAGAATTGAATGATAAATGATTATTGCATAAGCAGCTTACAGCATTTTTGTGATAACAACCAAACTCATTAAGATTAGAAATTACCATTGTCTATCATACTTTAGGAATAACAATTCCCTTGCTTTATAGCCTTAGACTCCATGTATATAGCTTTAACTATGTATAGTTAGTATTCTTTTCTTTTGAACTTTACAAAGTAGAATAGCTTTCAGTCCCTTGTATTTTTTCTCAACATTGTGACATTGACATATGTGAACAAATAAAGCATTCCATATAAATGTACACACAGGTAGTTTATTTTTCTGTACTGTATAATAGTCCATACAGCATGTATATTCATTTATTTCCATTTCTGTGCAGTAATTTTTGATAGCAAGTAGTAATAATTCTTTTACTTAGATTTCTGTACATTATTTCATGTAGAAGATAGCTGCAGTTTGTTTTCCTTGTTTCAGAGTAGTCTGTATGTAAGCTTTCAATCATTTTTTCTACCTCCAATGGGCATTTTGTTTGCTGCTCATGTAGAATTATGAATGACGATGCTAAGAAGATTGTTATCTATATCTTTTGTTGCTTAGGATATAAGAATTTCTCTGAGGCATATATCTAGAAGTGGATTGCAGGTTACAGGGATAAGTATTTCTAATTTTACTAGAAAATGACAGATTGTTTTTCTAGTGGCTTTTGGTTTATAGGTCTGTTCACTTATGAGAATGTAAAATTTTTTACACATTTCATTCTTTTACTCTTCCATATTTATTTATTTTTAAAGATTTATTTATTTATGCATATAGAATTGGGGTACAGCCAGAGGTGCAGGGTGGGTGAGAAGATTCACCAGAGACAGTGTGGGGAGCAGAACAGGCAGATAGACAAAGTACAATGCTGAGGGAAGCAGTGGGTGAGGTAGGAGAGGTCTGCTGTGCATGTGAGTCACCTCCAGGGCGGGGATCGAACTTGCACTGAAGTGGCTGTGTCTAGCTTGCAGTGCTGCATCCTAACCCGTTGTGCCACCAGGCAGGGCCTTGTCCTTATTTAAATGTTTAATGTATATACATACAACATATCAGAAATGTCTTTTAAAATTAATATTCATAAAACATCTACCACAGACAGATATAAAAAGCTACAGTTACCATATACACACACATAAAGAGAACATATGTGCTTTTAATACTTTGAAAATGATATGATTTTTTATTGATGATTGACTGTGATTTTAATATATATTTATAACTCATAGCAAAACAAATGGGAAACAAATAAGCTCCCCATTTCCAAGTTAAACAATTGCTTTGTGTACCCGATATGATATTCACACAAAGTATAGAGTATTTCCCAGAAAGTCCCAGATAAATAAGACAAGGAGAAAAATGTGAATTCCATTATCTGATTTGAAGATAGTAAAGAAATTTACTTCCCATTTTTCCATAATAAAGCTGCTATGTGGCAACTGTGGAGAATTCTTGAATTGTAAGATAAATGGCTGTGATTTTTATAGCGTGTTGGTATTTAAACAGAAGTATGAACGATCACAAAGCCTCCTGGAAAGAAAGGTCTTCTTCTCTCTGGAGAACACTGTCTCATTTTGGGAAATGATCTCTTCCTGCAATGTGCTCTTCTTTACTGTTCTGGCTGCACTTTGAGAACAGTGAAGTCCTGGGACACGTTATAGCTGCAAAAATAATTTTCATCAAACAGACATGAAGCAATTATGAGGAGCAATGTTATGCCTAATCCGTGTAACATATGTTGCTTTAGGTGTGCTTACTGATTGTGTGTACCTGGACTGTTCTTGAAATATTCTCTACTGCATTTGTTTTATGCACACCCATAAGTGTATCAATAATTACATTTTAAATGTTATATATCTCATAAATTAAAATTATATCGATTTTACTTTATTTTTTTCAATCAGTGAAACTGAGTTTTTTAACTACTTTTATTGAGCTAAAGATGGTTTATGTCATTGTATCTTTTGGTGGTCTAGGTTTAAGTTCTACAAATGCACATATTCATATCATGTGCTCCACTGTGTTCCATTCTGAACCATAACTCTTCCCTTTTGGTTACCCCAGTTTTGCAATCATATGTAAAAGTTTATTATTGAGACTTGGTTTTGACTCACCCTAGTTATGTTTTTCTATATCCACATTCAGGTGACACTACAAATGACAAGAGTGTTTTTTTTTTTTTAAAGATTTATTTATTTATTCATACAGAACTGGGGTACAGGCCAGAGATGCGGAGGGTGAGAGGATTCACCAGAGACAGAGCGGGGAGCAGAACAGGCAGATCGACGAAGTACACTGCTGAAGGGAGCAGCGGGCGGGTCAGGAGAGGTCTGCCACGCCATGTGGTCACCTCCGGGGCAGGCGGGAATCGAACTCATGCGGAAGCGGCTTTAAATTCTCAGTGCTGTGCTTTAACCCGCTGCGCCACCAGGGAGGGCCGACAAGAGTGTTTTTTTAATAGCTGAGTAGTACTCTATAGTGTGTATACACACACACACTCACACACACATACACACACATGTACACACACATGTACACACACACACACACACACTTCCTAATCTACTCATCTTTCCTTGCTTACTTAGGTTATGTCCCAAACTTGGTTGTTGTAAATAGTTCTACAGTGGTTCCTCATTTGTAAGTGGCACTTGTATCAACATATAAGTAGTGAAAGTACATTGTTATCTATGGTGAATGAATTTTAAGGAACTTCTAAACATGCCTGAAGTTTTAATAGAGAAATTTGATAAAATATACATTGCATATGGCATGACAAACATGTCTTGAAATTGTTATGTTCTGTTTACGTCGTGGATGTTCATTTTTTTTTTAAAGATTTATTTATTCATACAGAACTGGGGTACAGGCCAGAGATGTGGAGGGTGAGAGTTTTCACAGAGACAGAGTGGGGAGCAGAACAGGCAGATCCACGAAGTACACTGCTAAAGGGAGCAGCGGGCGGGTCAGGAGAGATCTGCCTCGCCATGTGGTCACCTCCGGGGCAGGCGGGATTCGAACTCATCGGAAGTGGCTTAAGCTTCTTTGTGCTGTGCTTTAACCCGCGGCGCCACCAGGGAGGGCTCGGATGTTCATTTTTATATGTTGTGAATGTGCTGGTTTGATATCATATATATCTTAAGGCAAAGAATGCACTTAGATTGAGTTTGATTTATTATTAAATATGTGTACACATGTACAAACATTCCAAATACTCCTCTTGATTACTTTGAATTGTCAGGTGGTTATTGCTTCTAAGGTATATGATTAATGAAGATCTTGTATAAGTGCCTGATGTCAGCTCTGATATTTAATTATTCACTGGCACTTAGAAAATTAATATTAGTTGTAATCTGTAGTTTCTTTGTAAAGATATTTTAAAGCACAAGTATATTTTGTGAGGTCATCTCTCCTTAGCTTCATTAAAATTATGTGATATAATTGTGAGTCCACTTAACTGACCCTATGTAAACTGCGATTAATTGTAATGTTGTGAAAGAGATGATAAAAATATTACTGTTAATTCTCTAGGTCTAAAAAGTCTTTACTTTTTCTTGGTTTTATCATTAGGGAGTATTTGCCTATAGTATTTAATTTACTTTCAGTAGGAAAGTGGGAGTTACTCATTCATTAAGTTTCTAAGTTATTTTCAGAATCTTGATAATATAATTCTTTCTCCTAGTAAGATTTTAACTGAGAGTTTCTTTCAAAAGGACTTCTGTGGTTAATTATATATAGATTTTTCTACTTTTTCAAGGTGCTTTTTCTGGGTATGTAGTTAGCATCTGTTCATTACAGAAAAAATTGAAGGAAATAGTGTAAAGAAGAAAGTTTGAAATGTTTGTAATCTCATCAGTTAGAGAGAATCTCATATTTTTATAAATTTCTAAATCTGAACTGTGCTTAACCTGTGTCAGTATACATGCATGTAGACATATTTATAACATTTATATGCATATTAAAATGGATATTGTGTCTGCTTGAAGTTTTCTGTTTCTCTGCTCTTAAAAGCACTGTATAATCTAGAACTAAGATTTTTTCTCTTATTCATCTCCCTATAAGTCTGTCTTAAGTCTGTCCCTCTTTTATATTTCTTTGACAAGTTTTCTGTCTTGTTGTCTTGTGTGGGTACAATTGAAAGGACTCACAATACTCCATAAGAATCTAACTGAACCATGGTTTAGCCATAAGCCATATACAGTGGATGCAATATAGAATTAACTATAGTTTCTTTTGTATTGGAAACATGAGAGACTTTTTTATTGATATTTATACATTCTTACAATATCAGGGCACCCTCTGTGATTATGGAATGCCTTACAACTAAGTAAATTCTATATTCTAAATTTGAATAATTTGGTGAAATTTCATGTTGTTTTATGACATCCAGTCTATCTCCTTCCCCACTCAACTTCCACAGAAAAGTTTGAATTACTTTCTAAAGTCATTGCTCAGAAGTTTTGGAATGCCACAATACAGAGCTTCATGTGTTGTCATCAATGACAAAAACAAGTGGCGGTCTAAAGGAAAATCACTGACTGGCATGTGTGATGATGGCATGTGTACCTAACTGTAATAGTGCTGGGACACTGATAGATCAGATGATATCAGGATGTGCTTGAGATTTGAATTTTAAGCTGAAAAATTTATTTCCTTTAAACATCCAAAATATATCTCTGTTTTCAAACCCAGTCCCCTTATAATAGGACTAGAAACATCTGGTCAGAAGAACGGCCTCACTCTGGGAAAAATGTAGAAGAGGATAGAACTGGGAATAGCAGTTGAAGGAGCATCCTCTCTCTATAATTGGGAAGCTTGACAGTTTCCATAATCACCTATCCTATAAAGGTGCTTTTTTTTTCTGCCAGCATAATGGAAGGCCTAATACTTCCTGATTGCAAACATAAGTGGGAATTAAAACTTTTATTAATGACTTTAAACTATCTTGTAAATACAAAGTACCATTTAATTGATAATGATACATTTTATGTTTTAATATGCAATTCTTGATGGAGTGACATGAACCAACTATGTCCTACTTCAGCAAATAATTTGAGAGCAGAAATAAAGATTAACATGTTTTATTTAGTATCTTGGGAAGCTATATTTAGTTCAGTTGTTAACTGAGCTAAATTTGTATCATCTGTGTGGACGTATAGCCAAGAATCCACAACAATTTGAGGAAACCAACCATTCCCAATTTGGTGAACCTTATTATCATAAATTAATCACTTAAAACCCTCATCTCTATCCACCATTGAGGCACTGATGACAAAGGGCTATAAAACTGCTCCTTTGTATATTTGTATATTCAAAGTCAAATTCCCTACTCTCAGGACATATTAAAAGGGTCAGTGTCCATTTATGGCAATAACCACCATCTAACAATAACCACCAACTAGTAATGAATAACCATCATTGCCAGAAAACTAGAAAAATAAAGATATTTGTCTGTAAGGAGGTGAAATTTGATAGGGTCATAGGGAAAGGTAAAATGATATTCTTTTCTCCTCAGAGGGAATTTCTTCTTTTTTAAAAAAGACTTATAATTTGTGCATACAGAGCTGGGGTACAGGCTAGAGGAGCAGGGGCAGTGAGAGGCTTCATCAGAGACAAGAATGGGGAGAAGAACAGGCCAACTGATGAAGTACACTGCTGAGGGGAGCTGTGGGTGGGTCAGGAGAGGTCTGCTGTGCCTTGTGGATCACCTCTGGGGTAGGCGGGGCTCGAACTCATGCTGGAAGTGGCTTTAGCTTCTTAGTGCTGTGCTTTAACCCGCTGCGCCACCAGAGAGGGCCCAATTTCTGGGACTTCTAAAGAAATTCTAAATCCCTGTCTCTGGGCAGGCCAAGAGAAACAAAATACAAACAATGTGTGGAGAAAAGCCTATAGAAAAACCATTCAAGAATTACCCCAGAAGTAAGTGAGTGAGTAAGTGAGTCAGGGTTGATGTGAAGGAAATTAGACACATGGTAGTAGATGAAAATTTCTGATGTCTTTTCCCTAAACCCTTGCAGATCATTCTACTTTTTTGCAGTTTTTACATCTGCTGACATTTTGGAAACCAAAGCCAGCAGCAATATATCACGTCAGCAGCTCCAGGCATAAGGCTGTTTCAAACCAAAATTAATTTAAAAAAATCTTTAATCTAGTAAGAATGACATGGAGTGAATATTTCTAGGGAGTAAGTTTACTTTAAGATTCGCCCAACCTGGGTTATTTCATGCAAGTTGGTTTCATTTTGATGCTTGGTCAAAATAAAACACCACTGTGTGCAATTTATTACCAAAATGAAACAGAACAGAGCACACATTCATCATAAGTTTTTATTAAAATACCTAATGTTTGGTCCAGATCTGTAATCAGATCCTACTTGTGGAGTTTGCCATTACACTGAATGAATTGAAAATGAAAACTGAAAAAAATAAGCAGGGAAAAAGTATGCTATCTTTTTATTTATTTATTTTTTTTATGTAAAAAGCTGTAGTTTGGTTGAACTGGTTTCAGGTGAATTCAGAGAGAAAAGATACCCTGTATTGGCCCATGTTTGTCTTACTCCTTCAGCTTCTCCATCGTGCAGTGGCATCTATTTCCCCATACGGGTCTGCTTTTTCCTTCCTCACCAAAGGTGACCTCCCCGTAGGCCTTTCCTAGTAGTTAATGACCAGCTAGTTTAAGGGCCCTGGGCTTTGCCTCAGGCTCTTAACTAACAACCTGATCACTGGAAAGAGATGTGTTTCCTTTTTGATGCTTGCTTTTATATATTCTTAATAGAACAGTAGGTTGTCTGAGTTAGACAACATTATACTTTTAGCATCTTATTTGTAAATAACCTTGTTATGAGTAATAGGAAGTGATCCAACTGGTTGTAAAAAAAGACATGCTTTTAACGGGCAACTCCCAGTAGGCTAATGGTTTTGCTTGAAAAAACACCACACCTGCAGGACACATTGCTCTGGTTTTTGTTTTCAACATAATGAGCCTGCATTCAAGCAGAGATGCCCATGAATCTCTCTGGGAGTTATAAACCTTAAAATATACAAGAGAAAAAATTAAAAAACAAATCTTGCCCATTTTTTCTTCCCAGAGGCTAACATTATACTGTCTAAGCATCATTCTTTCCTAAGGTTCAGTAATTTTCAGGTGTAAGGTAGAACCACTTTTAGATGCGCTATAATACCCCTTCAATATTTTATCTTGGTCCATACAGCTGATGAAGCGACTGCTGGAATATGGCTCTGTTGCTTTGGTAACCAGTCCTGCTCTGCCTTTCCCCACTATGGAATAGCATAACACATGTAGTAGTTTATGGCATAAATATATACAAGTATCAAAATTTTATTCCTGTTTAACGTGGTGGCTTAGCATTTTATGCTTGTTCACTGTAATTGAGTAAACATTTGGAAAGCACTCACATCAGGACTAGGTGTATTTCATACCCGCTATATCAACCTTATAGTTTTATCCCATGGATATAGCTTGATACCTGGTGTTGGCTACTTAGCACAGTACACGTTCTGGTGTTAGAGTGAATAATCTGTAGCTCTACAACTTAGGCCTTAAACCTTCTCTGTCTCAGTTTCCTCACTTGTAAAATAGGAAGAATATAGGTATCCATCTCAAGATGGTGCTGTCCTGATGAAATAAGTCAGCTTACGTTACTTGTTGGCTTGTTATTCGCATTAATATGTTAAATTTTAATTTATAAAATGGGGTAAATGTATTTTTCAGGGTTCTCCAGAGAAATAAATCAGCAGGCTCTCTCTGTAGCTCTTTTTTTCCCTCTTCTACTCCACGAACCCCATATCTGTGAGTTGTGAAAGAGTGAATCGTTCAAAAACTGATTGAGTGTAGGTTGGAATGTTGTAAACTCATGAAGAAGTTGCAGTTAAAATCCAAATGCAATCTTTTGTTTTTGGGGGAGGTTACTCTTTGTTCCATTAATTCTTTCAACTGATTAAATAAGCACCACCAATACCATGCAGGTTTACTCAAAATATACTTAGTTTAAATGCTAATATCATCTTATTAAGTATCTTCATAGAAACATCCAGAATGATGTTTGACCAAATAGCTCATCTCTATGGCACAGGTATTATCATATAAAATTAATTATGACATTTAATATATTGATTGAATGAGATTAACAACATTCTCAGCATTGCAAAATTCTAAGCATCCTAGGACATATCCTGTTTTCTAACAGTGCTGGAAATATGGCAAATAATATTTTTATTTTCACTTCATCAACATTCTGCTAGTTTGTATGTGTCTAAATCACAATCTTTTGACTTGTTTTCTCTCTAGGCTTATGATTAAGCACATGTTCATGTTGGTCAGACCACTGACTTTTGTTTCAGGCCTCTTTGTAAGGTATTTGGCTCTCTCAGTCTTCTTGAGGCCTCAGTTACATCTGTACGTCTGCTCTTCTCATGAACCAAGGAATCTGTATTATCTCAGGGAGACTACTACCTTAGTGTGACTGACTCTATAAGTTAATCTAGAAATGAGAATGTATGCTCTCAAAACCCTCGTTAGAGTACTACAGACAGTGTGCATTTTGCAAAACTGTCCACAAAAGTGCCTGACTCAGGGGGCCTCTCTGGTGGCCTACGGGTTAAGTCTCAGCACCAGTACCTCTGTGGCCTCAGTTTGATCTCTGGGAACTAATCCACATATGGTGCAGCAGACCTCTCCTGTCTTGCCCACTGCTCCCTTCAGCAGTGTATTTTGGTAAATTGCCTGTTCTTCTCCTGCTCTGTCTCTAATGAATCCTCTTACCCCCTACCCTGAACCTCTAGTCTACACCACAGCTCTTCTATACAAAAATCAATCAGTGAATCTTTAAAAAAGGAAAAGTACCTGACTCAGATCTACCTCCCACAGTGTATCCTTGAGAGAATAGCATCCACTGTAGAACAAGGGCTGTGTTTTACTTTGTGTGAGCTCTACCCACTGCAGACCTGGGTCTTCCTCAGGGAGGGGAACTGTACAGCTTTTTAGTTTTCCCAACGATTCCTTAGTATAACAGTAAGCAAAAATGACTTAAAGCCAGACTGGTAAGTGAAGTTACTTTTTCTGTACATGAACACTTCACTCAATGTTTGGCTTTATGCTGGGAGATGTGACTGTCTCTTTCCTTTGCTGGGTGATGTGACTGTCTCTTTCCTGTGTTCATAAACCCTCTTCATAACCCTCTTCTTCCTAGCCCCCCTTCCTAACCCTTCCTAACACTGGCCTTCAGTGAGAGGAGCCCTGACTTCCACTGTCGGCTATATCTGCATTCCTCATTTAATACCACCATACATATTATCTTTTGTATTACTTTTATCTGTAGTGTGAGGTGTTTCTATTGTATAAATGCTAACATACAAATTCTAATTCTTTTTCTAAAGATTTATTTATTTATGCATACAGAACTGGGGTACAGGCCAGAGGTGCAGGGGCTGTGAGAGGATTCATCAGAGACAGATTGGGGAGCAAAACAGGCAGATCTATGAAGCACACTGCTGAGAGGAGCAGTTGGCAGGTCAGAAGAGGTCTGCCACACCATGTGAATCACCTCTGGATCAGGAAGGGATGGAACTCATGCTGAAGTGGCTTAGCTTCTTAGTGCTGTGCTTTAACTCACTGCACCACCAGGGAGGGCCCCCAAATTCTAATTTTTTAAGCATCTGACATAACCAATTCATAGTCGATGACAAAGAAGTCTTGACTTCTAACAGTACATTCTACTGCTTCCCAGCCTCAGTACTATGAAGTTTTGGGCTGCATAATTCTTTGTTGCAGGGGACAGTCCTATACACTGTAAGATATTCAATAGCATCCTTGGCTTCTACTCATTAGATTCCAGTAACATCTTTCTCCAAATTTGTTGCTACCAAAAGCATTCCTACTATAACCAAATTTTGGGAAAGGAAAATCAGTTCTGGTTGAGAGCTGTCATTTCTTTGATGCACATTCCCAAACTATTATGTTCTTATATTAGTTTGCTAAGGCTGCTGTAACAGACATGGTGCTTTAAACAACAGAGTTACTGTCTCTTAGTGGTAGAGTCAAACAGTCCACAATCAAGGACTTGGCAGACATTATGCTGCTGTCACAGTGAGAGGAGAATTTTCCACATCCTTTCTCATAGGTTGTAGACGTTTTCTCTTCATCTTTTCGCATTGTCTTTGCTCTGTTATCTTTGTGTCCAAATACCCCCATTTTATGAGGACATCAGTCTTACTGGATTAGTGCCCATCCTGATGAACTTATTTTAACTTCACCAGCTTTGTGAAGTTCTTATTGCTAAATAAAGTCCCATTTTGAGATACTAGAGGTTAGCATTTCAACTTCCCAATTTGGCTGGGTGCTGCTGTGGGGGAGGGGACACACTTCAACCCTTAGTGGTTCTGAAAGTTTATTAATTAAAAAGTTTCTTTACTTCTTTACTTACCAGATTCATCCTTATCTGCTACCAAAGAAATACCTACTTACTTATTTAGACATCAAGTGTCATACTTGACAGGTGTAAAACTCCCAGCACATTTGAATGTATGTACAAAGCAAACAATTTCTTCAAATGTAGTAGGACCGAAACAACTAAATATAAATAATGTAAAGCAAATACTTAGGAGGGTAGCTGAATTGAGAAGTAGGGAAGAAAATTATGCTAAGAGTTGCAAGTAGAAGCTGTAATTGGTTGTTGGCACTGGCAGCTCTGTGGTTGCTGAGGGAGCCAGGAGGTAGCCCCGGAGTCAGCTCTTCCTGCTGGACTTCTCACAGCTTCTGTCTGTTCCACCTCAGAGTCCCCAAAGGACATCAGTGGGAGCTGAAACAAGGAAAACAATTTCTTCCTCCTCCACCCTGGCTATGGGTTATATATAAACAGCACTTTGTGGAAATGTCTTCAGGGAGTCTTCCTTGATGAGCTCATAGAGCCTCCACAGGTTACCCCCCCCCAACATGCCCTTCAATTTCTATTCAATTTGATAAGTCTAAAAATTGAATTTTAGCTAGTGAGCCTGGAACAGAATAAGCTTAGAGGCTCTCTAAATATGCAGATTCTGCGATAATATGTGGTCTTTCTACTGATGTTGAATTCAGAGAGGTGACAGAACTTATAGAAGCAAAGTGAAAATTGTAGCTTGTGATGGTAAAAATACTGGCTCCAATACCAAAGAATGAATAAGAAAAAAAAAAGACTTTTTAATGCAATCTTCTGTTATTATTAATCACTTTTTGAGGAAACGTATAGGAGACTTTATTTATTCTAGTATTATAGCAGTGACTATATGTGCTATACTATCAGAGAGTTCAGTAAAAAGAAGCTTGTACCTCTGTAACCTCTCATCACTTTTCTTATACAGAATGAAGAAGCAGAGCTTTAAATGACAAATCAAATGTTGTTGCCTTCCTAAGAACATTCTCTAATAAATTCATTTTAAATTTCAAAACTATGAAAAAATCATAATTACCTTTAAAGGTGATTATAGATGTAACCAAGTTTAGAATAGTTCAATAAGGTATAACCAGGATTCTATTTCTAACTCAGTCATTGTGAAACAAAACGCTAATGAATAGAGCATTTCAATTTTAAGCAGACTTTGAAGTGTTTTTGTGTCAGTAGAAGTCACTGATAGGTATGGTTGTCTGGAGTTGCACATTGTGAAAAGACTGCAGTTAAGCAAAGACTCTCCTGCCCAGGTAGCATGTGTGTCCCCTGTGAAGTACAGAGCAGATAGGAGTGGTATGGAGGTTGCAAGAGGACTAATCAATGCTTGTATAGAACAAGAATGGATTTCATGATTCTCTGGAGAGTTCTTGAAAATCAGCATAGACTCTATAGACTCAGTGGCCATTTCCCATGCAGGACACATTTTATAACATGGTGTTACACTGTTTATGTGAGCATGTTGCTTCATTGATTTATATAATCATGATGATGTTATGGTGAGACTGGGGAAAACTATACCTACCAATCACTTTGATTAGACCTGTGTTAATGTCTACTTAAGAAAATATTGTGAATGGTATGGGACTTGAGGGAGTCTTCACCTTGTTCCTTGAGGGAGAGGGGAGTTTTTATTAGAAGACCCAATTGCCATTTGAGTGTGATTTTTTTTTTTAACTCCTGGTTCCATTTGCACCTTTTTGCCAAAAATGTGTGTGAGTGTGTGTGTGTGTGTTTGTATCTTCAAAGTGCCATTTAATCCCAAAGACTAAAATGACAAGTATAATCAGCATCTATGAGCACTGCAGCACTTGGTATTACTTTAATTATTCCAGCAAAAGTGCTGTAATGTTTTCGACATAAAAGTTCCTTATATTGCACCAAAAGTAGAGCAGAATCCATGTTATCTCATGTTTCATACTGGTGTACAATTATTTCTGTGGAGTCTCTCGATCTTTCCAATCTGAAATTTGTCCAATTCCTTGGTATCCCTCTGAGATTTTCTTATCTCTTCCATGCTCAAGGAGAATTACTTGGAAGTGGGGTACTATTAGGTATGCACAGTATTGAGAGCCTCTTCCAGATCTTCCTCCTCCCCTTTAAAAAAAATAAAAAAGATTTATTATTTAGGCATACACAAGAACCAGAGACAGAGAAGTGAACAGAACAGGTGGATCAACTGAAATACACTGTTGAGGGGGGAGCAGTTCTCCTGCATCATGTTGGTTACCTCCCTGGCTGGGAATCAAACTTGTGCTGCAGTGGCTGGCAATAGCTTTATAATGCTGAGGCTTACCCAGTTGATAAAGACCTAGTTTGATTTTCTTATTTTGACATCATCCACTGGAGCCTAGTTTGCCCTGTTTCTCTTCAGCATAAAACCCATTTCAAAGCATAGAACAAGAAAGAAAACTCTTTTGATTTGGTGTCCATGATATTCATATGCTGACTGTAAGGTCAAGTTCTAGTTGAAGCCTGGCTGTCACAAAATTTCAGCAGTTCTAGTCAAATACCATAAATGACTTACCCATTCCTGCCTAGGAAACAGAAAAGCTCATGACAGTAGGTTATTACATCATCATCAAATACATTAATATAAAATTAAAATTCATTATTCAGTGAAGATATTAATCTTCATCAAGAACTACTCACTAATTTTAAGTTGAGCATCTGTTTTAATTTGGGTCGCTATAATAAAAATACAATAGATTGAATGGCTTAAGGAATCAGTATTTGTTATTGCATTTCACAGATCTGGAGACCAGATGTCCAGGATGCTAGTATGGTTGGATTTTGATGAGGGGCCACACTTCCAGGGCCCCTTCTTGCTGTTTTCTCACCTGGTAGAGGAAGGCAGGGGATGAGAGGGGAAAGGGAAGAGAGAAAAGAAAGACATCTGGTCTTCTTTCCTTTTTTTTTTTTTTTTTTTTTTAAAGATTTTTATTTATTCATACAAAACTGGGGTACAGGTCAGAGATGCAGAGGGTGAGATGATTCACCAGAGACAGAGTGGGGTACAGAACAGGCAGATCGACGTAGTACACTGCTGAAGGGAGCAGCTGGGGGTCAGGAGAGGTCTGCCGCGCCATGTGGATCTCCTCTGGGGCAGGCGGGGATTGAGCTCATGAGGAAGTGGCTTTAGCTTCTTTGTGCTGTGCTTTAACCCGTTGCGCCACCAGGGAGGGCCTGGTCTCCTCTTCTTAAAGGACACAATTCTCATTGCAAGGGCTCCACCCTCATAAAATTATCTAAACCTATTTATCCAAAAACTCGACCTCCAAATACTATCACTTTGGAGACTAAGGCTTTAACATGGGAAATTTGGGAGCACGCAGTATTTGGTCCACAGGATCAGCCTTAAATGTTGAATTGTACCTCAGTCAGCTGGCCCTGTCTGTGTTCTCTGTGTGAGTACTCTAGCTTACTGAATTGCCTACCCAGCAGCTGTCCTTTACTCCTACAGAATACTTTTAACTAGGAGAATAAACTGCTTTCTGAGACCCTATCTGACCTGATCTTGTTTGGTCAGAAAATTTTCGAAAAATGAAATTAATTTTCAAAGCTAATAAACAGATGTCTCATGAAAATAAAAGTTTCATGCTTCTCTTGAAAAATTAATGGGAATAGGGATGCTGGGCTGCCATTCTATCATGTCACAAGTGACTGGCATGGAATTGCTCTGCTCTGCTGGTCACAAGTCCACATCTACTCACTTGTCTCCTGGCTGCTGATGTGAAGTGATACTCCAGCAGAGGGGCTGTCTCACCATTTTTGGTAAATGTTACCATCTGGATTTAATTATGATCATATATTTTTTTTATGTCCAAAGATAATAGATTAAGTATATTATATTCTCTATAGTTACACTTATTAAAAAAAAAAACAACAACAAAAAAACTGATGCTAATCTTCCTTCTCTGATCTATCCTTAAAACTTTGAGTATACTTCTTTACCTGTAAAATTCCACTGTAATCGTGTAATACGATTAGCCATGTCTTGGAATTTTTTTTAATGACAATATTTTTTTAAAAATTTATTTATTTTATGCTTACAAATCTGGGGTACAGGCCAAAGGTGTGGTGGCTGAGAGGATTCACCGGAGATGGTGGGAGCAGAACAGGCAGATAGACAAAGTACACTGCCAAGAGTAGCAGTGGACTTTGAAATAACTGCAGAGAGGGGAGAGGTCTGCCATACCATTTGGGTCAGCTCCCTGGCCGGGGATTGAACTCGTGATTCAGTGGCTTCGGAGAGCTTCTTAATGTGATGCTTTAACCTGTTGCATCACTAGGGAGAGCCCTGTCTTGAAATTTTGAAAAACATCCTTGTCTCTTACTGAGATGAAATTACCAAATTTCTTTATATCCCTTTTAAGGCAAATACAAAAATCAAAAATCTCTAGAGATTGTCATTCTAAGAACTTTAATATTTAAGATTGAAAACTATGGGCCACTGGACATTACAAGGTTTATGCTATAATCTTAGCCCATATTATATAATCAAAGAATCTAGATAGGTCTTCTCTTCCAACTGCTCTTGGTCAATTGATTTAACACTGGAAAAACATAGCCAAAACACTTTTTTTTTTAAAGATTATTTATTTGCATACAGAGCTGGGGTACAGGCCAGAGGTGCAGGGGCGGTGAGAGGATTCACCAGAGACAGAGTGGGGAGCAGAACAGGCAGATCCACGAAGCACACTGCTGAGGGGAGCAGCGGGCGGGTCAGGAGAGGTCTGCCATGCCATGTGGTCACCTCTGGGGCAGGCGGGTACCGAACTCATTGCGGAAGTGGCCTTAACCCCTCAATGCTGTGCTTCAACCCGCTGCACCACCAGGGAGGGTCCCAAAACACTTCTTAACCAAACTTGTTTAACTTGCATTAATTGATAATGAAATAAATCTTTCTTAGTCAATTTTTGTCGTGTCATTTTGAGAAGGAAATATGCATTCCTTCTGAATGCATTCAGTATTCATAAGCTGCTACGAGCAAATTGCTTCTCTTTATCTCTCTAAAGAACACCCTGAACTACATGGCTTCAGGAGTGCTGGGCATGGGACAGAGGGGTATGGTTCCAGCAGATAAATGGCACCCCTCTCCCTGTTCAGGAGTGCAAAGAAGCTGCATGATTGGTCCACTACCTTACACTCCTGACATAGCTACCACTACCAAGCAACTAGTTTTTTTCAGCTGTACACTGTGATGAACTAGAATTTCAAGCAGCAGTGGGCAGGGCCCCTTTTATCCCTGAGACTTTTCTGAGGCATAAAGGCAGTGCCTCTCTCTATGACTAAGGTCTCTGCACTGATGTCCTCAAGTGGCCACATGAAACTCTGCTTTGAAATAACTGCAAAGAGAGGAGTAACAAGTGTGATTACTGTGCATGTGTAAAGTGAAGTCTCTCTTTTTTTTCTATGTGGAATCTCTGCAAACTTGTGGAAGAGAGAACAATTGTAGCTCCATCCCTGCGTGTGTGTGTGTGTGCCCATGTGTGTGTGTATTCTTCATTTCCAGTAGACATATTTGTCAGGTGTTGCCCTCCATGGGAACTCTACAGAAATAAAGCAATGGAGCTTTCATCTTTACCTAAATTACTGTGTTATTTGGGGGTCTGGATGCGTGTTTCCTGAAATAAGCCCAGGAAAAATAGTATTGATAGAAACTGCCAACATATAGCATGCAAGCTCTAGCTTTGGCCCTGTGTGCAAAGAGCAGAGAGCCTGTTTCAAGGTTTATTGGACGCTTAAGCACTTCTTACCCTAGCAGCTTGTCAAATCTGATGACTTCAAACATAAAAAAAGAAGAAAAGCATACTTTTTTCCACTGATGAGCATTCTTTCAGCTATATTATAAATCTAGTTAAGACTTTGGAATGCCCTTTTTACAGCTAATTTATCTTTTTAATTCAATCACAGTGGTCATCTCTGCATTGTTAGCATTTGCTTCTTTCTTATTGGTGTAAGTCACAATCAAGCTTCTTGAGTTTTATTTTAATAAATCCATTTAACTCAGTGTTACTTTTACATGGCGCTGGTCCAATAGTTAGATCACGAAGTTACCCAAGAACTTACAATGAATGCTTTGGCCTTGGTAATTATTGTCTACACTGTCTGAATTTGTTAAATAATCACTTGATATTCTGCTTCATGTTGATTGTTTAGACTTGGCCTTTGAGCACTTGGCATTTGCTCACAGGAAGGAATTTACAAACGCATTCCTTGGCTGATAAATGTAATAGCACATGATGGTGTGAATCTTAATTAGAGAATCACACATCTCTAGTACATTAGGGTCAAGAGCTTTCAAGTATCAGAGTAGTGTGTTTATCTCATTAGTATATGCAGGTTTGGAATTGATTATTGCAATAATAACACTTTTTTTTTAGATTGGGTAATTAAAATTTGTAGTGTTTCTTTTTATGTTGGGTAAATGTTAGTTTTTATTTATTTTTATTTTAATTTGACTTAAAAGGAATCTTTAATGTTTTGATTTTCTTAAAATGAGTGACTCTTCTTTGTAAATAGACGTTTTCATAAGGCCGAAAGCTTAAGACCGAAGTGACATTGTAGAAAGAGAAAAGTCAAAACTTAAGTTAAGTGGGATGAATGCTACAAATAGTTCTTTACCTCTGAGAATTATGTTAAATATTTCTTTCTTTTTCCTTGAGAGTGCTTAAATGCACTTAATTTCTCTAACATATTCCCCATGAGATCAGGACAGGAAATTACCTGGCTAAAATTATTTTCATGTCGCTACACCTTGTGGTAAAAACACATCTGTTTCTATCATCCATCAACAGATATTTGATAACCATTTACCATATTCAATGAACTATGGTAATGTGGAGGAAAACAAAGGGTTCAATCCGTCATGTTTAGGGTCAGGAGTTCATCATCTGATAGCAGGAGAACTGGGGCTTTGTGAAGATTGGCTTGGTGGTGGAAAGCAACAGACACACCTTTGTGGATTATTAAAACCACTTTAAATTTGAGCTATAAAGTAAATGACTACAGTTTTTGACTATACCCCAGAGAATAAAATTAGTGTCCATGATGTCATGCTTACAAATAAGTAAATGAGTGAGACGGGCAAGTCCCATAAAGGTTATGCAAATAACCTCTCTCAAGGTGGAGCTTAATTCCTCTCCTTTTGAGTGTGGGCTACAGTTAGCAAATAGTTTTCAATGCACAGTGTATAAAAAGGAAAAAAAAAATATTTAGAGGATTGAAACCCGTGTTAACCACAAGACAAAAGCTTACATTGTCAGGAGTAAGTCATGTTGATATTGTCAACTCCTACTAGTTTATAAGTTGTCTTAGCGCAGGCTAAACTATCATATCATGGGTGGATCAAACAGTAAAAATGCATTTCTTATAATTCTGAAGTTTGGAGGTCCAGGATCAAAGTGCCAGCAGATTTATTGTCTTTTGAGGGCTCAGAAAATGGACTTCTTGCTCTATCTTTACGTGGCAGAGAGAGGGAAGGAGAGGGAGGAGAGAGATTATCACTCTCATTTTTGATAATACTTTATTTTTCAGAGAAGTTTTACATTCAGAACAATATGCCATGACCTTATACTTCCATAGCCATCCTCAACACCCCCCTTCCCCCGCCGGTGTCCTGCAGTTGTTACTGTTGATGAACCTACATGACACATATTTTCACCCAAAGTCCACATTTATGTAAGGGTTCACACTTGTGAAAGGGCACTAATTCCATTTCTGGGGAACCCACACTCATGACTTAATTACCTTTAAAGGAGGAAGAGTCAGCTCTACCTCCTTGGACACAGAGGATTGGCATCATTGAGAGAGCAGCTGTATTTGGAAGGGAGATGAAACCATTAAGATGACTGTCTCCACAATAAGGTGAGACAGGGAGCACTAGGAAAAGTAGGAAAGCCTATGAAACATTCTCATCAAGAATATTATCAGGACACTGAGAGAAGAACCTAGACCTCCTTAGCAAGGACTCCCGGGGGTTTGCTCTTCTCCTAGACCATTACATGCAGTCTCCTGGAAAGAATACTGACTGCTGGGTAGGCACTGGGAGGCTGGGGATGCTGACAGGTAATTGGCCTTTCTGAGAAGCAACAGTCCCTGCTCCATCTGGTCTTGTTAGGTATCGAGAAACCTTGAATATATGTTGAGATAATGGCATACTACTGAATGGCTATTGGGTTAATGATAAAATCAAAGTAGACATTAAAAAATGCCTGGAAATGAAGGAAATAAAGGGTTGTATGGGATGTGGCAAAAATATTATGAAGAGGGATATTTATAGTGATACAGGCCTACATCAAGAAACAAAATAGACCTCAAATAATCTAACCTTTCACTAGAAAAAGAAGAATTGAAGACAAAATCCGGGAAAGAAATAGTAAAAATTAGGGTGGCAATTAATGGAATAGAAATTTTAAAAGATGCTACAATAGATCAATGAAACCGGGAACTGGTTCATTGAAAAGATAAACAGATCTCTAGCTAGGATCACTGCAACAAAACAAAACTAACAGGTAAAATACTCATAAAATAGTACCAGAAACGAAGAAGAAAAACTACTTTCGAACAGATATCACAGAAATATAGAGGGTCATATAAGATACTGTTATGAACATCTTTATACCAACAAGTTAGATAATCTAGAAGAAATGAATAAATTCTAAGAATCATGCAACATCTCAAGGTGGAATAAAGAAATAAGAAATTTGAGCAGATTAAAGGCAATCAAGGAACAGCAATTAAAAGTTTCCCACAAAACCAAAGCCAAGACAAGATTTTAATACACTGTTCCCTTGAAATCTCCCCTGGCCATGATCACAAGGGTCCATCCTACCATGGGAAGTTTGGCTTTACTTACTTAATCTTCTTTTTCTTGAAACTTGAGCTAACTGCGCCCTCAGGTATCAATTATTCCTGGAGCTTCACTTATTCCTAACACTTCTATTCTCTAACTTTCCCCCCAGCCCCTCAATTCTCACCATCATCACTACTGCAGATCCTCATGGTTTGTCTATTGCTTTCCTTTGGGACTGCTCTTCTTGTGTGAATTGTCTGCTTCTGTGGCTTAAAATAGAACCTACATGTCAAAATTTACAGCCTTAGTGCATGTCTCTCCTCAGCTCTAGAACTATCTATATCTATTGAGTAAACACTTGGGGTGTGTTAGCTCACAAGGTCTTTAAATTCAGAAGATCCAAACCTAAATTCGTAGGTATTATGCCAATCCCCAAATACTCCCCCTCTTCAGTTTTCAGTCTTTACTGTTAGAGAATTGATTGTCGTTTTAAAATACCTCTTTCACACAATCTCACATCTAAGTGCATCAACCAGTCACCTCAAGCATCAGAGAGCCAAAACAGTAATGTTTTAAACAAGATGCAATTCATTTTATATTTGATTGTTTCCACTTGAAAGTTATTTTTGGAGTCTAGAATATACAGGTTGTTGCTAATAATTTGACTACTTATCTGTAGATAACTTGTTATTTTAGCTACAATTAATAAACTAGGTCAGAACACACTTTCTTATATTTTGCCATTTGAAACAAAGCTAAGGATTTTATTCCTATATATTGTAGACAGAAGGGCACATGTGCATATTTGGGGTATTAATTTTAAGTTCTTTTTTGCTCATTTTAGTTAGTGTTGAACATTTATAGTAAAATGCTGGGGAAAATCTATACCTACATGTTTTTCTGTGGGAACATCTGATCCCCAAAATGATAGATAATGTCAGTGATAAGAAACTGTTTCTAAAAATTCTTGATTTATTTTGGTCGTAGGGTGATAAAGAGATATATTCCAACTTACGAAGTTTCAAAAAATGTCAAGCGTTCCTGGAATCCCACAAGTGATGCCATTTCAAGTTAAATGGAAAATTTTGTGTAATTATGAAAATAAAAATATTAAGCAATCTCTAGGCCTCTATACTGAACATAGTCTTAGAATGTAGGGATCTTAGCCCTGGTAAAGCATTCAGAAATGGAATATGGACTGGCGCCTCTAGGTGGAATATCATCTGCTAACAGTTGTGGTGTGTGCATGAGTATATTCTGAATGATTCAAGGATATGGTGATTATCATCAACTTGGAGGGCAAATTGGGGTAGTGTGTCACTCTCTGGATGTTGCATTCTCCATATTAACTCTGCTCAGCTTCCTCTCACATATCTGTCTGGGCTTTTGAAACCATCTGAGTGTTTAACTCCATATAGTTCAAGTTAACCTTCCAATTTAGCACATCTGCCAGGTGGTACTCCAGTGTCTGCTTGAACACTCCCAGGCATGGTGAACAGAGAGCTTATTAAAATTTCAGGCAGTCTTCCTCATTAGAAAGGTCACTTAGATGGAGCAGCAACTTGATTCCTAGTAACTTCTACCTAATGGTTGAACTACATGGAACAAGCCTAATGCCTCTTCCACATGACAAAACTTCAGATAATTGATGGGATCTATCATATCTCCCCATTTCATTCCAGGCCTTTTCTTCTCAAGGTTAAACACTCTCAATTTCTTTAATGTTCCTCATTTGGCATTCACCATCCTGATAATCCTCCTTTAAACGAATGTAATTCCATTTGTCAATGACCCTTATAAAATGTCTTTCTGAGAATGAATACAATGATCTACATGTGGTCTCCCCATCCCAGGGTAGAAAGGGGCTATTAACACTTGTGTTCCAGGCATTATGCTTCCATTAATGAAATTGGGGGCTGCATTAACTGTTAAGCAGTTAGTATTAGGGATGAAAATGATGGTTAAAGCATAAAATGCAAGCTTGACCAGGTTCAAAGACAGGAGGGTGTAGTTTAGAAATTAGTTTAGTTAGTGTATTAAATTTTAACTTGAAGGAAGATTCTTTCTGTTTCACAGAACCTAGGGGATTATATAAACAAAGGTGCATATTTTAAAAATTTGAGAAGAATGAACAAAGCTAAAATGGATATAACTGGGTTGATTATGATTATTTTCTTCTTGTAACATGTAAAAAATTTAAAAAAATATTGTCAACCTACGCACGATATTACTTTATTTTGTTGCATGTTATCTTATAATCCCTCATGTTTCTATCTACTTTACTTACATAACAGTAAAGGTCAAATATACATGCATGTACATATAATCTTATTTTCTGATATCCAAAGTCATCTGGAAATTTGTTCAGGGAAAAATCAGTACTTTTCACTTCACTTTTCCCCTTTGCAATGAGAGCTTCTGGTATAACCTCTTGCTTTTCTTTCCACAAATCTATCCTTCCCACATTGCCATCATTGATTTAGATGATCACAGCAGTTGGAGGTAAATTCACTTGGATTCTCAGGTCATTCAGACAAGGCAGACAATACATATTTTTGAGTGTGTTTCAGTAATAGCAAAGTTCTCATGTTGTTTCTTTAAAGACACTTTGTACAATCAAAAACTAATGGAGATTAACCTACAGAATGTTCTTTCATGATACCACCCAAATATTGGAGAGGATTTTCTGATTCATAATTTTATGTTCTTTTGCTTTGAAAGGTGTCAAAATTACCTAAACTTCAGATTCTACAGCTTGTGCATTTAGCCATTAGCTTTTCATTTACCCCTGGATTGGCTTGGTTTTGTGGTCTGGGGTTCTGGCTTCACCCATGGTCTGTAGTCTCATCCTATCATTTAGCTCCTTAGAGAATTTTCTTAATTTTTGTTTAGAGAAAATGATACTTCAGTATCATCAATGGTAACGCTGCCAGTACTCCGACTTTCTGATTTATGGACTCAAGTTCAACGAACTTTACTGTTCACTCTGCCTTAGAGTCATAGTGTGTGTATTTGATCTCTGATAGTAGACAAAAAAAGGATATCATAGCATCTTTATACCTCCCACATACCTCATAGAGCTGCTTAAATATATGTATATGTACATAGGTGGGTCCAATAAGTACTTGTTGATCAAATGATCAATGTGTATTTGAAAAGTGTACATGTAAAATCAAGGATGATTACTGAAGCTTTGGGAGTAATAATTAGAAATTTTGATTTGAAACATTAAAATATCATTCAGGTTCAAATAGTCTCCTTTTTGATATATACTAAAGAGTAATGAAATGTAGGTACTATAGTTTTTTTCTTTCTAATAACAACGTATACTTTTTTCCATTGAAATTATTCTCAAGGTGTTTTAAACTAAACAATTATCATTTAACAAAACTTGAAAAGTTGGTAGTTTCAGTAAGTTTCATAAAACAATTCAGAGCATATCTAAAATTTCATTTTGACAATTTGATAATAGAATTAGAAAATAATTTGTTTACATTTTAAAGTATAGTCATTAAATGATTATCTAAACCTTTCCTGGTATGTTATAGATAACATTTTATATGCTTTGATAAATATGTACATTATGTATGTATGTGTTTACATGGCTATGTACATACATACATAAAAGACATAAGGCAGTTTTCTTGCAATTTTATATTCGAAGATGCAGAATGACTTGGATGTGCCTAGATTATTTCTGAAGGATTGTTAACAAGCTGGCATTATGTCCCATCCTCTCCTTTGAGAGTAATGTGTATACGCATTGTCAATGATCTCACTGGAGATTTTGTCCATAAAAATAACTCTGATGTGGCTTGAAGCACAATTTTTATGAGACTCTTTGATTTGTTTCCCAAAGGTCAAGTTTATTCCTGGTGGCTTGCTGTAGGAATGCTTTAATTTTTATTCAGTAATCCCTACTTCCTCTAACTGCCTTGCACATCCCATCACCACACAAATAAAAATCCAAGCAGTAAAGTTGGTTAGCTAGGCATACTCTGTAAAACATGATGATTTATTCTTCCAGTGACCTTAATGATAGTTTTAGTGTAGTAAATTTTTTATTACAGTAAATTATTTATTGCAGGAGAGGCATGTGAGTCAACAAGGAATGAGGAAATAATAGTGAAGAAATTTATGTTGTTTTTCTGAAGACTCTTCCTCCTCGCATTTAAGTTTCTAACACAAAATCTGCCATTGTTTGAAGTAAACACTCAAAATAACATGCACCAGATGGATTGATTAATGGGGAGAGGCCACACCTTCAGTTTCCAGGGGTTTTCTGAGAGGGTATCTTATTCTTTACACACTTGTTCTGCTCACTGCAGGGAAGCTTTCCAGTCATTTCTGTCCAGTATGGACTAATGTTGTAGCATTTTCCAGGTTATTGATATTCTTAATATTCTTATAAAAAAAAACCCTAAAGGCCTTTAGTACATTTTCAAATTTATCTGGCCGGGGAATAATGGAGCAGAGGAACTGTGCAGACCACATATTCCCTTCTTACCCCTGCTTCATCACCGTAAGGATGGAATGTGACAAATTAATTTTCACTTTAAATTCAAAGTCTATGTAGAGTAGATTATCTGTTAGTTGGAATTCTAGGAACAGGCATTGTTAACATTATTGCATAGTAAAAACACAGACATATAGTAAGAACCCTGAGCTAATTTTTAAGAATCTTAAAATGAACAAATGACTTTACAATCAAACTATTTTATTTCTCAATTACTCATTCATTTAATAATTGGCTACCCCCAATTGCTATAAGTAGTAAATGATTACTATTAACCATAGTAATTGGATTAGTCAGAGCAGGTCTATCAATGACCTTGACAAATAAAGTAGGTAACTATAAAACATGTTAGTAGTAACTAAATTCCTGTCCTTTAATTGACAAGCATTATTCAGTTTTACAATAATTAGCATTTTAAGGGCCAACAGCCCTTTGATGCAAAAAAAAAAAAATCAACAGCATATCTTTTTTTTTGTTGTTCTGGTTTTCTTCCTTGTGTTTTATTTATTCATTTTTTTTTTTACATCATTCTTCATTTTGTACAGCTTTTCATCTTAGTTGTAATCCCCAGGAACTTTCCACCACCAATTCACCCGTGTGCCATCAACATAGTCCCATGTATCTTCCCACCCCAGTTTTGATCCCATTTCCCATTCCACCCCCATAAAATATTTCTAGTTGATGGCTGTTATTGTTTTTTTATTTTTACTTTATTACAATTTATTTTTCTCTCATCCTGTACACTCCTGTTATGAGTGAAACCATCCAGTATTTTTCTTTCTGGCTTATTTCACTAAGTATGATCCCTTCCAGCTCCATCCATGTTGCTGCAAAAGGCATGAGCTTATCTCTCTTGATTGCTGAGTAATATTCCATTGTGTATGTCTACCACATCTTATTAATGTAGTCATCTATTTTTGGGCATTTGGATTGATTCCACATCTTCCCTATTGAAAATAGAGCAGCAAAAAATATGGGGATGCAGGTGTCCTTTTGAATCGATGTTTTTGTGTCCTTTGGGTAGATACTTGGGAGTGGGATTGCTGGGTCATATGAAAGCTCCATTTTTAGCAGTTTGAGAAACCTCTGAACAGCTTTCCATGGTAGTTGCCTCAGTTTACATTCCCACCAGCAGTGTTCTGTTTTCTCCACAACCTCACCAAAATTTGTTGTTGCCCATTGTTTTAATATGTGCCATTCTTACTGGTATGAGATGGTATCTCGTGGTTTTAATTGAATTTCCCTTATTACAAGTGATGTTGAACATTTTTTCATATGCCTGTTGGCCTTTTTCATTTCCTCTTTGGAGAAATGTCTTTTTAGCTTTTCTGCCCATTTTTAATAGGATTTTTCACTTACAAAGAGCTGATGAAACTCAACAAAATAAAGTGTAAAAATATATATTTTCTATTGATTCCCAGGACTATGAATAAAATTTTCTGAAGTAACAGTGATTCAACAAATCTTTATTGAATAAATAAATAGATCAATAAATAAATCCATTCCTGTTTAGTGAGAGATGTCATTTTTTGTTCAAAAAGACTTTGTGATTACCAATCTTTGCTTCTATGTAGATATCTTTTTGTTGCTTTCACATGTGAAAGTCAATGGGTTAGCATAAAATTCTAGTACCACATATGTTCCTCTTCAAACATTTGGAGATATCGTATCCATGTAATTGTATAGCTATTCTTTGTTCAGTCATATCTCTGATTTTCTGCTTCTGATCTCCTCTGATTATTCCTTTTCTACACATTACTGAGGATCAAGCATTGTTATGGAAAAAGAAAATATTTTTTCTTGTGTTTATAGTGTATACTCCATCAAAAATGATTTTCTTTTCAGTTTTTAATATATCATCTCCTTTATCTATAGTATAATTTCCACCAGTTACATTTTGTTTTTACTTGCTTTTATCATCTTGACTGAAGAAGTGATTTATACACTTGTAGTATTTCCCATTAAATGAGTTCTAGGAATCTCACTCCAGGAATTTTTGTGTAGACATTCTCCTTTGAGACTTTAGGTTATTGGTCCCATTATTACGCCAGAGTAACGAAAGGTACTTACTATTATTAGTCACTAGAGAAAGGTAAGTTAAAACCACAATGAAAGACCTCTACTTACCTATCGGAATGATTTAGTAACCACATGTTGCTAAGGACTCTTTCGAAGTAAAACTTCACTAGTGCTCATACTGGTGGCGTGAGTGCAGAATAGTACAACATTCTGGCGTAACAGTTTTGAGATTCCTTAAAAACTTTAGCATACATTTAAATATGACCAGCTCTACCATTCTTACCTATGCACCTATGAAAATTAGAGACCATGTCATACAAAGACTTCTATATGAATATTCACTGCAGTTTAATTTGTAAGAGCCCAAAGCTAGAAACTACTCAATATCTGTCAACAAATGGTTACACAGGTTACATGATCCCTTGTATATCCATTCAGTTGAATATGACTTGGCAATACCGCAGATGAACTATTGAAACATGGTACAACATGGATAAATCTCAAAATTAAAGAATGCTAGACAAAATAGAATATAAATGGTATGATTTATATAAAATTCTAGGAAATGTAAGCTAATCTATCATGATAGGAAAGCAAATTAGTGGTTGCCTAATAGTGAACAAGGCATGTGTGGGGATATGAGAGGGAATATAAACAAGTGTGAAAGGATTTTGAAAGATGAAGGGTATCTTCGTAATCTTTATTGTGTGATGGGTTTCATGGTGCATCCATATGTCCATATTTATCAAGTTGTATACTTTAAGTCTTTTATTATATGTTAATTATGCTTCCATTAAACTGTGGAAAAGAGAAATAATACCTTTGAAGTCTTCATAAAGTATTTTGAAATGTGTTGCTTCCATCCAGCTTTTATTCTGAGACTTGATGGCTTGTCACATTGGGATTAAAATGTTGTTTCATTTAAAAATATCACTGAGATTCTCGCCAGTATATCTAGTTGCTAAGTGTGATATAGAGAAAAACAGAAAAGAAAAAGAACAGAATTGACAAGAAAATATGGTTCTAATTACAGAGATTCCTGGAAAGCAGCTCCAGAGAAATCTTGCCAGAACTTGGGAAAAGATCATAGAAATTATGTAGAGTAGTTCTGCCTGGAAAAATTTTTAATGACTGAAAGACTAGGGCATTTGTGATGAGAAAGGAAATTAATCTTCTTGTAACTTAGAATTCCATGTTTTTCTAATTAAAAATGTCTTCTTTAAAGGCAAAAGAAGTGATAAGGATTAAAATTTTCTTTAACTTTTTAACATGATTAACATGTTCTGAAACTTTAGTTAAAATATTTGAATTTTGAAAATAGCCATTTAAAAAAATCAAACAATTCATTAAAGTTGAAGTAGATTAAATATTTCCTTGAGGTTACTTTTTAAAAAACAAAGTTCCAAGTTATTATCAGTTATAACTGAGATTGATGAAACCCATTTTGTTTATTTTTAAATTATCCAGGATACTGGAAAAAGAATAATAGCAGCAGGAGAGCTGATTCTCCTCCTAATGTGGAAAGTATTAAACCATCTTTGGGTCTGTAGCCAGCTCATATAATTTCTCTGGACCTTAAATTCATTCTCTGAAAATACAAAGACATTTAATTCAACTCTCTTAACTCCACTACAGCTATATATTTTTGTTTACTCAGAATAAGGGATATAAGTACTTTCAATCTTTTTTTTTTAACTTTACATTCATAGAATTAGGTATAGAAGTACCATCAATGCCAAGCACATCCCCATTGTAGGGCACCAGTCAGGACCAGAAACATGAACATACTGCAAGATTCCTTAAAATAATTAATAGCAACCACTTCATAGCCAAGAGAGAAAAAAACATAGTAATTAAAACCAATGTATATTTCATCAAATGACAAAAGCCTAACTCTCCTTGAAACTGTATCAGGAAGAATCGTTGAGTGAATTGATAATGACAACTACACAAGAAAGAACTACATTAATAAAGAAATAACTGAAGGGATATATTGCTTGTCATCCATAAGAAAGCATTATTTCTTCTTAACATAGTTAAGAAGGCAATCGACTAGCACAAGTGAGGACTTACTCCTGAAGGCATGGGGAGGCTTGGTCAGCTGAAAACTTAATGACCTAGACAAAAGTGGACCATGGCTTGAACTTGAAACACAATCCAAAGAAGTTTTGTATCTTATCACTAAGGATTCCGAGAGAGATATATTCATAGATGGCTTCTTTGAAAAGTTGTGGAGCTTCTTAGTGAAATTTCTTCTTAGTATAAAATATTGGTAAATTATAAGTATAAAAGAAAGAACAAAGTACGGGCTTCATCCTACATCTAGGACACATGAGAGGAACATTAATAATAGAATTCATTTAATTTAAAGTTCATTTAATTTTTTAAGCAGCAATAATGTGAAGTTCATGAGTATATCTTTAGATAAAAATTTTCCATTAGGAATGTGTTTTTGCAGTTCAGAATTTCTAGGAAGGCATAAAAATAATATAAATATAAATAAAACATATCATAACATCAAAATAATAAAGATCTGTTTCATACTTAAAATTTGATAATTTGTCATAAATAGAAAATCATTTGGGTAAAATCAGTTAATTTATTGAGAACAGTCCTAACAATTTGTTGAATTGCATGTTTGTTTAACATGCCATTTTCATATAATTTTCCTGTAAAACTGATTTATCAGTGGTAAATAAACCTTCACAGGAAAGGAATACTTTAAAGAGAAAATCCATTTTACTTCTCAGTACATCATACTTTAGGTTATCATCATAAACCTCAGTATGGTATACTTAAGAAAAGTAAATCATACTTTAGCTTAGCAAAACTATCATTTTAGAAAATATTTATTCAGGAATCACTACTAATATTAAGCTTTCGGATGTTCACTTCTGGTAATATTTCAATTATAGTTGTGTAAGTAATCCCCTTGGACAAAAGCTATTTATTTTAATTATGCAACAAAGTTAAATAGTTTTGGAAGCTTTGTAACCTTACTTAAAAGTTTTAATTATCAGTAATTTATCAGAGAACAGTAGGTTCCAGTGCTCATTCAGAGATTTTAAGAAGGTGCTATTATTTGACCCTACAGGTCCCAGGAGGATCACACTGAGCCATCAAAGTCTGCATTCACTAGCTTTTGCTCTCTAGGACTTTCACTATTTGCCAATCCACATCTAAAAGGAGTTGTACACACAAGTTTGCTGATGGAGGTAAGACTATAAAACCACGGAGAACTCACTTCAAACAGTAAGTGAAACCCATGTCTGGATATCTTTTGTTTCTAGTCTTTGTATTCTGAAATAGTTTTTATGTGGTGATATTATCTGGAAATAATGATTTGATTTAAGTATGATTTTTTCCTTTATATATTTCAAAATGAATACAGTTAATTCTAAATATTATTTTTATGTTTAATTAATCAACTGGTCAATCTAATAATAGAAAATAATGTTATTTTTTCATCCAAGATTAGAAAGCAAATCAATTTCTATGTTATTATCTGACTTCATTCTATTTTGAAATCAGTTTCTATGTTATTATCTGACTTCATTCTATTCTGGGGTCCATGCGAGAGTTGTTTAAGAACTCTTCCTCGGCTACAAATCCCAGATCAATAATATGGTATTTATTAGAATTCATGGGTTGCTAGGAAAGCCTTTCACAAATTATGTGGGTATGCTTTCAATGTCACTTAGCAAGAAACAGTCCATAGACTTTCTTTTTGTATTCTGTATTTATTTAAATATGAACCCATAGTCATATTTAAGACGTTGGACATCCTTAAAATAATTGATCTTAAAAATATATGTGTGTCATTTGAGAGATAGTAAATGGTTTCTAAATTTCAAGTAGAACTGGTAATTTTGTCTTGTGTTCAATCCTCTTGTTATGTGAAAACCTGTTTTGTGAGCAGCTTGAACCAACTAGATATAAAGCAAGTATTTTTCCATGGTGCTCATGAAAAACAGAACTGGAGATGTCTTTGAAATACATTGACTGAAATGATAAATTGTACATGTACTTATTAGGGGGTTCTGTGTATTCTGGCTGAAATATCGATAGTTTTTGACCAGACTCTCCCTGAAAAGTAATGTCTGTCATGAACTGGTGTGTCTGTCCATCTTTATCTGGACCTTGATCTCCATGTCCATCTTGATCTGTATTTCTATGCCCTCCACATATTTGTTTGCACATTCTTCTAGTCTCCATATATTCCCTGAATATTAGAGACTAGAAGAATGTGCAAACAAAATCTCCTCTGTACAATATAGAAAAAATTGTTAAGTGCTGTGACTTTCATATGATGCTTTCTAAGCTTTGGATACAAATCCTTGACGATCATAGTACTTGTTCTGGTACTTTCTCTCCATTGCCTTACATTTGGGTAGGCTGCAGTTAGGTAGGAGCCTGCAGTTTTAGATTGGAGCTGAGCAAGAGAACAGTTCTCCTCTTTGGCCAGTAACACGTGCAACTAGATTCTCACTAAGAAGGATATGGTTAATCTCAAGTTGAGAGTGATTCCAAGGGCTAATGAAAATAAGCTATACTTGTAAATGGGCTGACAGAGAGTTGCTTTCTTTTTCTGCATTATTCTTATCTTTCATTTACCTGTAGAAGCCACAGGGTCTTGACTGTACTTTGGCATCAGAGGGCAGATTGCTTACAGACTTCAGATGGAGCATCCCAAAGAGTGTAATGTGTCACCTGAGTGCCTTCCTCAGTGAGTGCTAGATGGGTTTCTGTGTGTGTGTGAGACACTGGGGAAGAAAGGATGGAGACTTAAACTCCTGTTACTTGTGTAAATTGGGAGAACAACTCCCAAAAACTCAATAAAATGGGACCATGTGGATGATATTAATATTTGAAAAATGTGTAACCATGATTATCACATCACTGCTATTACCAATCATAGTAATGCCTAAAATGTAGAGAGTATTGTTCTGAAAGTACTTCACCCTGTCACTTTACTTTTTAATGGGAGACTATTTTTTATTAAGACCATGGGGAAAAAGCTGTTTAACAACACAGTCTAACTATAAAGAAAGCCACTCCAATTTAATAACTTTGAGAGATTGCTGAATCTCAAACTGTATGTAATAATTAACATTTAATTTCACTATGGATTGGTCCAGTGTTTTAATTATTTCTCTCATACATTTATGCATGTATGTGCAAACTATGCAAATAATTGCATGCATGAAATACATACATATATAATATACTACATTTCTCACTAGAACCTCTCAACAGTACTGTGAGAGAGAAATCCTAATGTCCTTTATCACTCAGATATTTAACTATGGATATAATAGATTAAATAACTTTGCTTAAGATGTGGAGATTTGAATCTAGACCATTGAATTGCAAGGACTTCTTGCCTAGTCTATGTTTCACAGGGTATCAGTTTGCCTATGCTTGCTTTCAAGGCAGTTTCAGAAGTAGTTCTCATGTATTAAGATTTGGCTGAAAACCATTGAATAATCTCTGATTTAAGTTCCATCTAAGGGAAAACACCTCCCATTTGTTTTAAATTTGTTATATTTATAGTCCCTAGGTATTTATAATATGTGTAAGTAGGAATATTTTTAAATGTGATGTCACATACTTTGAAGTGGAATATATTTTTGTTACTTGGTTAAAATTCATCATAGAAGTCATTTATATTCCAAGAAGTGTCTAAATACATTAGCTTAAATGATGATATTGGTGAGCTGATAATGTGCATAATCAAAAGAATGTTCAACTCTACTTAACATGCACTTTTGTGAGATAGCTATACCTTTGTGGTATTAAAGAGCTAAGCTTAACATTCTTTTTCTAACCAGATAACTATTTTTTCTTTGCAAACTGTCAGTCACCTGATAGCTCAACGAATAAAAGGTTATTATATAAATTTAAGTTCCTAATCTGTAAACACTACCCCATAGTGAAAACAGAATTTACTTTTATTGAGTACAGAGTTTCAAGTGAGATCTCTGAAAAAAGAAAAATATAATTTATTGTTTTGATCTGGCCTGATTACATAATGGAAACCAAAGGCATGTTAGAAAAGATCCTAAATATTGTCAGGTAGCATTTTATTTTTCAGACATTAACTTTAAATAAAGCAGTAAGTTTTGTGTATCTATGGGACTAGCTTGGAAGTGTCTATAAATGTACCAGGATTTTGTACAGGTTTGGTAATTAAAGGAACAAGTAGGGAAAATTACAGAAAGAGCAAAATAGGGTCAAAATGAGAATCTATGACATAGATATGAGAAAACTGAATTTAATGAGAAAATTGAAATTAAACATATATTTTTATGACTTAAATTTATCAGGGTATTAGTAATAATGTCTAGTTATATAGCATAATTGAAAGCAAAAATGTAGATATTGAAAATTTCTTATCAAGAATGCAATCAATGAAGTCCATGATCCAGGTGCCTGGGTACTCAAGAAATAAATTTAAAAAGCAAGCCGGGATTTAAGGGAGGAGAAAAAAAGGGTGAGTACTCTGAGTAAGTGAAGTATGATGAGTCAGGAAAGAGAAAGAACATTAAAATTAGAGCGTATTCTAGGAAGCAACACTAGTTAATTATACAAGTTATTTCCAAAATGTCAACAAACAATGTTTAATAAACATGAAGAAGTTTGGTGAAGTTGTGGGGGCTGAAGTCAGACTGGAGTGAGGTATTTTTCTGAATAAGACATGAGGAAATTAAAGGAATTAAAGTAGGAATTTGACTATGAAGGAAAGATAGGGGAGAGTGATTCTAGATGAGAATGGGATATTAGACGACATTCTAAATTATGCTTTATTTCATAAATCTCATGAGCTTATCACATATGAATCTGGTCAGGGAAATAAACAGAGAAGAAGACTTTAGTCTTGTCTAAGATCACACACCTGTAGAGCCTGGATTGGCAGTTCTGGTATGGAGAGTGAAGTTTCTTTTCCCTTACTGCTCTAGATTCAAGTATGAACTTGGATCAAACAAATGAAAAATGTCATTTTAAATTCTTCTATAGATGCTTAATTATGGAAGAATGAAAAGCTGTAGCAAGATTTTTCCGTCAACATTATAGTTAGAAGGTTATTATGAAGTTTTAAGTATATCTGTATCTGCTTCTCCCTTTAGCTTGAACCATGAGTATATTGGGTTACTGCTTTGTGAGATTGGGTAGAAGAGTTGCTGATATGCACAGAACACTTGTATTAGTCTGACTAATATCTTGGTGGGATACCTAGCTTCAAACTATTTTTGTTGTTATTGTTATTTTTATTGTTGTTACCAATTTTTTGCATTGTGTTATCATATGAACTGGCTGCGACAAACCAGGCCCACTTGAGACCACTGATATTCTAGAAATACTTGCTAATCTTAATGTTCAGAGGTTCAAATACTTTCTGTTTTTCAAGTGAGTGAAAATTTCTACATTAAAGATATGTAGTCAACCTCGTCTCTAGAGCTTTATCTCCATGAGACTTGAAGTGGTCAGCTGCTATACTCAGCTGCTCTTACCAATGACCTTCCTCCGTGCAGCTGGGCCTGGTTTATCAGTGGCTGGTAGTAGTAATTGATAAAACAAAATCTGACCTCCCTTTGAGTACTGTTTTTTTTTTTTTTTTGGTATGATAATTTCTTGAAACCCTATGAGAGGGGGCAAAAGGTAGTATAGACATTTTATAGGGCAGGGTTTGAACTTTCCCTCCTGTCTCACAGCAGTGTCTGTAGCTTTGTAACAAAGTCCTCATAACCACAGAGGCGCTAGGCTCTTTTAATAACTATACAAAATATCACTTTTAATAACTACACAAAATATCACTTTTCATAAGTTACCATCTGTGGACAACTGCTTCCAAAATGGCTGCAAATCTCTCTTTATCTTTAGCTATGTCTTTTTGTCATGTGGCATTACAGTGCCTCCTATCATGAAATCAACTGTTTCCCCACCTTCAAATCACAACTTGCTCAGCTAGTAAAATTCAATGGAAATGATGGTATGGAAGCTCCACACTGGCTTCATAAGGCATTAAATGTTTCTGGGAACTTTCTTAAGACCTTTACCATGACCATGTGAACAAATCCATGCTAGTCTACTGGCGAATGAGAAATCAGTCAGCAAAAACACAAACCCAACTTAGAACTGAGCACAACATATGAAGGTAACCATGCCAGACCGGTTTACCTAAGCACAGTCTAAGTTGCCAGTACTCAGGATTATGAGTTCAATAAGTTGTTTCTTCAAGTGATTGACTTTGGTATTGCTTCTTACCCAGTTATGGCTAACTGATATGTCATTCAGTTGTATCCCTTCACCCTAATGTCTATCCTTACCCAAGGAATGCCAGAATTGGGTACAGAGGGTAGTTTTAAGAACCTACACACTCATTAGGCTGTGGTGGGCATTGTACAACATAATTTATCTACAGATATTTTTTATTGTAACTCAAAGATTCCATTGTATCTCAGAGATTCTGATTTAAGTAAACAAACACGCTCATTCACATTGTATTATCATATCAGTTTATTACATATAACATGTTTTTATTATAAACAGATTGTTTTTATTATAAACCACTGGGTATGACCTACAGGAAACAGCACATTTTTCTTTGTCTTATTTCACACTGTAATCAGTACATTTAAATCACAGAGTAAATCCAGAATATCAATCTGTTTAGCATGCCTCCATTTAATTCACTAACAACATAAAATATATGTGCTTTTGGCAGTTGAAATGAAAAATAACGAGGCACTTAGAGAAATTAGATTACTACATTATAATATAATAAGAATTTAATGATACAAGTAACATATAACCCTCATACAATTTGGTATATCGGAAGCTGCACAATTATCAACAGTGAATTTTTTCCTTTTGGTTGCCATAAAGTATTCATGTGATTTATAATCAATGTAATAATGTTGTTCTATTGGAATAAAATGTATTATGACATTATATATGGCTTTTATTAATTCTGTTCTATTGGATAATTGGAGACTTCTATGTTTTTTAAAATGACAGAGTAGAGACCTCAACTCATTTTACACTTTTTAATTTCATGCTTGTCTTCAATTAATCCTTTCCCATAAATTTCAATTCAACAAAACATAGATGCAGCACCAAGTTAAAACTTAATGAATTGGTTAGATTTATTCAGAAGCCAAAAAAACTGGATTTTTCTAATTTAAAAATTTCCCCTCAAATGACATGAGGTTTGGTTGATGGGAATCATCCCTGAATATCTCATATCAATGAGTATAGATTCTATCTTTGTGTTAATGTCAGGATGAGTAGAAATAGCTTAGTAAAAATGGACAATGTTGAAATCAGATATGCTAATGATTATCAGGATCTTTTGGCTTACAGCCTTGGAGAAATGTGCAGTAAAGTAGTGGAATTCCATGGATGAGTTCCTTTTAGTCATGGCACATAGCAGAGTGACAGCAACACTTACCCATTTTAGCAGTTGACTTTCCAGATGAATTGAGTCATACAGTTTGACAAAGTTCAGCTCACCTAATAAAATAAAATTTTAAAAAAAAGTAGAATATCTATATGAGAGAACTGGTGTGACATTTCATAATTTATCAAAGTGAGGTTAACAGCATTTTATTTATCTCCATTAAAAACCCCAGTACATGGTCACTGAAGACTAATATTTTTGCTAATCTTTACTAAGATCAGATGATTTCATTATTTTATTTGAGATATTTTTTGTTTAGTTGGTTTTATTACTTTACATATTTAATTTAGAGCCATTTTCTTCCCTTTTATAAAAGTTACCATTTTTTCCTAAACTCCTTTTCAGTAGAAGACTACAAATAATGAATTAACTACTTATAAAATCAATGGCAACACCATTGTTCTCATACTAATGACAAAATGTAAAATAATGGGCAAACCAGGTAGGCAGGTGGAGTATTTGGGGATCAGGGCAACGGGGAGCAGGAGAACAATCATTGATTCTGAGCCCCAGAATGAATGTTGGCAACTTATTCCATATGTGTGTGTGTGTATGTGTGTGTGTGTGTATAAAACCCTATGTATATAACGTACATCATATGAAACACCTTTTATTTTTCTTGTTGCTTTCTTGTACAACATCCTAATTTGATCTTGCAATCAGCTGGCCTGTGTGATGTGCAATCTAAGCACTACTGAAACTAATTTACTTACATAGAAAGAGGTTTCAGTATCTTTGTCATAGTGAACCAGGTAATAATACACAGAATTTAAACTAGAATCCAAGAATTCTAATAGCTGGATTTGCCTTTTTCTCTCCATTCAAGAGGTCAACAAATTGTTTTTGGAAAGTCCTGAGTTATGAGCTGAATTGTCTTCACCTCCATTGCCATCTCCCCACTAATTTATTTGTGAATGTCTGACCCCCCACGTACCTAAAATGTTACCTTTGGATGTAGGGTCTTTACAGAGTACATTAAGTTATAGTGAGGTTTTTGGTGTGGTACCTCATCAAATATGACTGCTGAGTTTGTAAGAAGAGGAAATGTGGACAGAGTACCCACAGAGCAAAGAACGTGAAAACAGAGGGAAATGGCCATCTACAAGCCAAGGAGTCAGACCTAGAATGCACTTTTCTTGCACAACCTTCAGAAAGGATCAACCCTTATAACACCTTGAATTTCAGCCACCAGAACTTTGGGAAATTAAATTCTGCTGTTTTAGCCATCTAGTGTATGTTACTTTGTAGTGGTAGATCAAGCCAACAAATGAAGATGTAAAGTATCTTTGGCTTTATGGGTCATATAATCCTTGTCTTGTAGCACAAAAGCAACCATGATACATAAAGGACTGTGAAGGAGTGTTCCAACAAAACTTGATTTACAAGCACTTGGCACAGACAATAGTTTTTTGCTGCTGTTCTATACTTTGTCGTTCTGATAAATGGATACTGAAGGGGTAGTTAAATGGCCAGCTGTAAGCTCAGGGTCAGAAATCCATGTGAGCGAATCAACTAAACTAGCAGTTGGAAAAACTGAGTATAAAAAGCAGCAATTATATTTATTTCATTTTGATCTTCCCTTTCGATCCACTTCTGTCATTTTTAATAGACAGTAGTATATTTACATGAAAAACTGGCATTATATGAATAGTTTGGTCAATTTTGTTTGTGTTTCAGCAGCATGATTGCTTCGTATACAATTGTTCATAGGGGGAAATGCAATCAGTCTGAACAACTTTACAGAAGTTTGGAATAAAGTCCATTTTTAAACTAAGAATTCCCTACCTAATTTCAGGGTTGGTCTGTTGTTGTTGAATCTCTAAAGAGAATGAACCACATTGTAAAAATGAACTGACTTTTGAAAGAGGATATTTTTTGTCAGTTCCGTTAAAAAGGGATAGACTGAGGCACTTCAATCATAACCTCCTACAACTCATACATTAAAGAGAATAAAAAGCCATCTTCTTTGACAGGAGACTCTGCTCTGTTTCCTGACTTTGCTCTCTGAATATTAACCTACCCCACCTAAAATGCTCATAAACATCTTTAGAAAACTATTAGAGGGCATTCCCAGTAGACAGGGAAGAGAGTACATCAACGGTCACTATGTAACTTCAATGGAAATTAAATATAAAAGTTCACAAGATAATCGCATCCTGGAGACCCTTTAATTCAAGGAACTAGAAGGACAGAGATGCCAACTTTAGTGTGCTTTCTTTTCTCTTAAATTCAGTTGATAACAATATTGAATCCCATGGCTTTTCTTCTTACATTCCTTGTTTAAATAACATTTATACAATGTTTATGCTGTTTGCAAAAGTGCTACTTGATCTTGCTTATTAATATTGAAATGAATTCGAGGATAATTCTTTGCTATTTGAGTATTGACATCACTGCTTCACTTTCTTTTGATTGAAGTTGCAGCCTTCCTAAAATGAAAAGACATTCAAATTCTAATCCCTGATTAGATGCAAATCAGAGCTTTTTGAGAGCATGTACTATATCTCCTTGTTTTATAGTTGATCAGGTTAGATAGATAGCTAGTAATGGAGAAGCCATGCTCATCTATTTAAATGGCTTGTGAAATCTTTTTGAGTGGAATAGCACATTGCCTGAATGATAGGATGAGATTTTAGCAGGTGGGTTACAGTCAGGCAGAAGGCACACAGGCTTCATATAGAGACAGGCTTGAATTCATTTCCTTACCTCTACTAAACAGGACTCAGGATTCCTAAATCCTCTATATGCTAGCATAGAAAATCTGGTCCTAAATCAATTATCTACTTATAGCTTTCTATATGGAAGATATATTTTTTTAAATTTCTCTAGAAATAATTAGGACTCTAGACATGAATTTTCAGCTGTATAAATGTACTTCTGGAATACATTAAAATGAGTGCTATTCCAGTTCATCACACCTACCTCAGCGAAATTTGAAAGGTCACATTTTAGTGTTTCCTTACTCCTCCTTAATAATTCTCAGCATCCTGACTATTCCATAGTCTCAATATCCTTGACTATTCCAAGTACCTATTGGTCCTTGGGTAGAGATACACTAGGTATGGGTAATATCCTCTATGTATTTTTTTTTTCTTATTCCATCAAACATCAAAAACATGTAAGGTTAGTTTGTGATTTTATTTTTTTAGTTCATTTTTGCCTTTGGGCAGGAGAAATAATGGTTATAATAACACTCAGTATTCCAGAAAGAAAACATGTGGCTGGTTTCTCTCTTTATATAAGTGTACTATTATTTTTAACATTATTTTTACTATCAATCATCTTTGATGATTGGATTATTCTTTAGCAACATGTTTTCCATTCCATTGAGAAATCTCCTTGGAAGGCATTAGTTCTACTTATGAGGAAATATCTCTCCTTTTGAAGACATTAATTTTTCACAAGCTGCATGAGGCCTATTGTCAACATTAGCTCTTAATGTAAGTAATAAAGATAATGAATTGTCCACTTGAATAGAATACACATACTGTTTATAGTCTTGTTTTCTCAAATAGATAATGAACAGAAGGCAAAAAGATCAACCATGACAGGATTTTGGTCATGTCACCAAATAAAGGCATCTTCTCTTTCATTAGTAGTCACAGTTAGTTTGAGTTCATGGCTTCTGGACTGTTGACCTTCATTGCACAGGTCACTTTACATACTGTCATTTCAAGAAATCTTTATTTCACACAGAATGTTTAAATACCAAAGGAATGAGTTAAAAAAAGAAGAAGAAAAAGAGACAAAGAGAAAGCTGAAAAGAGACAAACTCTAAGAGACATTGCCGTGCTTTTCCTGTAGGCTCTGTACCCCCAGCGCTGCCCACCATAAGCAGCATCTTGGCGGCCTCCAGCAGAGATTGGGTGTGCTAACTGAAGCCCTCTCTCTGCTTGAATAATTCACAGAGTCTGTATGTGCCCTGCTGGTGATCCAGGTCATCTGTTTCATATGCCTCCTGTGAGCTGGAAAAAAAAAAAATGAAAAATACTCTAGAGGAGCTTGAAATGACTGATGATATTGTCATGTGGTATCGCTTAGGCTTGCATATTAAAAGTCATGTTCTCTCTGCTTGGTCTCCTACTCATTCCAGAAAAGTATTTAAAGTCAAACACCACAGCTCGTTAGTTGGAGAATAGAAATGTGTATATTCCAGGTCAACTCTGATTTCTTTTTTCCCTCTGGGAGAGATAACATTTGGAAATGATGGCTCTCCAACCCTCTTTTTGTGGAGTTGGAAAAGGGTTCTCATAGTTTGAGTCTATCCTGTGGATACTATGTTTTCAGTATTTTAACACTAAATATATTATGGATATGTGATATTTAATTGTTCTATTCCATAAACTAATTTCAAAAGCAATATCAATCATTTTTAAGTTTATAAATAAATGGATTTTTAGAGAAAATAGAACAACAAACATTTGGAAATAAAAAGTTGGGATGATGTCAAACTCTTGAGTGGATCTGACCATAAATGCTGGGTGTTTTCTGAGGATTGATGACCAGCTAGGAGGAGTTGATGGTCCTTGGCTGAAACTCAGGCCATTAACTCCAACCAGTCATTAATTGTCTGGAAATGTCCTGGGCTGAGGTCATTATTGTTATTATAAACTGAATTAATGCCCTGTGCCTTAGCCAATAAGATTATTTGAATTATCTTTTTCTCCATTCAATTTATAATTATAAAAATGTACCACAAGCAATCAGACCAGATGATAGATTAATCACATGCAAAATTACATTTTAAATGAATTGTTTTTGATTCATATTGCTACTGAAAGGGAGTGGATTTCCCAGTATTGGCATTTACTAAAGTTGATTTGCTATGCGGTATCCCTGACTCCTCAACCCTACTTCCCATCACTTGTTCAAATTCAAGCAAATAAATAAATCAGATGGGATCTTTGACTCACAATATATACATTCATTTTATAGCAGTTGTAATATTTTGAGATTTGGCCTTGGAAATTAGGATGAAGGTATATCAGAATGGGTAAAATGGGTAGGTGAGGTGATAGTATAAACCCATGCAAAAAGCTATGCAAAGCCTAAAGTTTGTGCACAGGCATAATCATTTAACATTGTTCAGTACTTTGCTACTTTACAGTTTATGATGTGACAGTGACTTTGTAGAAGCATTTGAAACTCTGGGGAGTCCATGACAATTGTAAAACTCAAGACTGAGCACAGAATGATTCGAATCCAGAGCAAGAAAGAAACATTTCAGAGTCCACTTGCATCTACTTTGAAGAGTCAGGTAGACATCTTAGTGATGAATTGCTCTATTGGCTGGTAGTAGTTATCCATGTGCAAGTGTTTGCAACGACACAGATATCATACTGACAAGCTAACAGAAACTCTAAAGCTTTTACTTTGATCATTATTTCTTTAATCAAAGAGTTTAGATTTGTCGAGTGATCTTCAAGTGCTGTGGGAGTAACATTTAAAATAGAAGCTAAGGGGCCTCCCTGGTGGCGCAGCGGGTTAAAGCACTGCACTGAGAAGCTAAAGCCACTTCCGCATGAGTTGGATTCCCGCCTGCCCCGGAGGTGACCACATGGCGTGGCAGACCTCTCCTGGCCGCCCGCTGCTCCCCTCAGCAGTGTACTTCGTCGATCTGCCTGTTCTGCTCCCCGCTCTGTCTCTGGTGAAGCCTCTCACCGCCCCTGAGCCTCTGGCCTGTATCCCAGTTCTGTATGTACAAATAAATAAAAAATAGAAAAAAAAATAGAAGCTAAGATTTAATTTCTTGTCTTCCTTTGCAATTGTATAAATTTCTTTTTATTTTTTTTCCACTTGTGTAAACTCCTTTCTAGGAATGATTGTGTGGCTGCTATACCTACAAGAGTAAATTAGTGATCCTTCTGGGCAATTCTTTCTAATAGCCTATGTGATTTCATTTTCTAAGTTTCTGGACATATACTGAAAGGAAACCTGTTTTATAAGGGATGGCTTGTTTGCGATAAGTAAGGGCTTAGTTTCAGATAATAAAATGGAGAATACAGACTATGTGGTTGTATAGTAATCATTTAATATGACAGGTGCATCATTTCTATTTGCAGAAGGGCAGATTCCCTGAGTTGAATGGCTCCTATAAAACAGTTGAAGATTCTCTGGGGAGAAAAACTGAACTATGCAGAAAAAAAAAAATAGCTCCAATATATTTTTTAAATCTGTTGCTTTCTTGGTTTCTATGGACATTTTCTGTAATGATTTTTGCAGAAGTATTTTGTTCTTCCAGGATCAGAGTCCCTTTTTCCTTGTGACTGTAGAATTTGGCTTAATAATGTGTGTGTATTTTAGGTACCAAAAGGGGAGAAATGGAAGTACAATGACTAACTAGTACAGGGTGATAACTATTAGAAGTTTTTCTTTGTATTGCCCTAAGATCTTAAACTCTTGTCTAAGGCCACTAGGGAGTAATTCAAAGGGCAGTGGCAGCATATTACATCTTTCTGTTGGTTTCTGTACTGTGTGCCTTAATCCTTTCTTTGGTTGTGCTGACAAGGGTATTTGTTTCTTAAACCACATTACCTCTTCTTCCTTGGCCCTTGGTGTAGATTTCAAATAACCAGGTTCAAGTCATCCTCAGTTGAAAATATCATTTTCTTTTTCCAAAAATACATAGTGAAAGACAAAGAGAATACTTCCCTATTAGCAACTGAGATAGGAAACTTGAGATTAAACAAAGAGTCTTCTGTAAAGATGGCATGGATAGATTTGTTTGTAACCAGAACTGGTACCCTCTGACAACTGAAATTATTACTTAAATGTCAGGCACAGTTTCTTATATTCTTGTGTAGTCTACTTGTCTCTATTAAGAATATGCCCTTATTTTATATGATTATCAACATCTCTCTTTAGTCTGGCTTTGTATTGATTTTCATTTTATGCTGGTAGAATTTGACTCTGACCCTGAATGTTTATTTTTTAAAAATGAGGTGATTTAACATAAGAAACTTTTAATCAAGCACCATTGTTTTTACTTATTATTATTTTTCCTGATTCTTTACTTCATTCTCCTATATTCCTACTGTAAGTGAAACCATCTCCTATTTTTCTTTTTTCCTTATTACTTATTTCACTGAGCATAAACCCTTTCATTCCATCCAAGCTGCTGCAGATGGCATGAGCTTATCTTTTTGATTGCTGAATAGCATTCCATTATATGTATATACCACATTTTCTTGACCCAGTTACCTAATTTTGGGCATTACTGATAAATCAGAGACATTCTGCCAGGACATGTGAGGAGAGGAATCAAAACATGGGGTGGAAGAGCACAAGGAACTATAGCGATGGTACACAGGTGGATTGGTGGTAGGAATTTTATGAGGATTACATCAGAGAGGAGAAAGCAAATATTGTACAAAAATGAGCAGTGATGTAAAATAAATATACATAAATTTTTTAAAATCATGCGTTGTTTATTCTCATTTAAGCGCACAAATTATTTTCTACTAACTACTTTCCCTCCATCCAATGTCTTACCTGCCTCTGAAATATAAACTGAGGAGCCTCTGATTTTGCAGAAGAGAAAGAAAAACTTTCTGGTGTTCTACCTCTTTGTAGATGCGACCTTGCTTTCCTGGATGAATTCATAGTCACGTATGATCTGGACTTCTTCTGCAGGGGGCAAGAATAGTGACACAGAAGAGGAGAAACCAATCATTGATGCAGATAGGGTTGTATTACATGAACACATGGGGACACAGAAGCATGAAGAGCTCTTATTTAACCAGGATTGAGGCACACCACCTCCCCGGCCATAGGTAAATTCTTAGGAAGTATTTTCATTATTCTTATTAATTTAATCTCTTACCTCTAGATGAGAGAATTGAGGGAGATGAGGAATTACTTAAATCCTACGTGGATTAAGAAGCCTGGATTATTTCCCTTTCTGTTGTATGGAACAAAGTTAGAACTTTGCTTAATTATTCTTTTCAATTGCTTTTAGCTTTTAATGTTAGTTATATAAATAATTAAAATGTAAATGTGTGCTTTAGGGTGACTCATATCACAGAGAGCAGATCATTTAGTAATGTTCAATAGGATCTTTCTTTAATATTATAATTATCTTCAATGGACGAGATAGTGAAAATAAACTTGGAATTCACTCAGCAGTTGGAAAGTTCAGAATTATATGCTTATGTATTTTTTATCATACTACTTAATTGTATATTAAAAATGCATTACCTTTGACAGAAACAAAGGGGACTCTTGGGAATAAACACACTAGTCTTTTTGGTTCCTCTCAGCTGAATGGAATTTGTGATTTGAAATTTGCTTTGCATCTCAGAGAGCCAGACAATGCCTCAGTTAGTTGGTGATTGGCTAGTTTGGGGAGAGGGTGGGACTCAGATTTGTGTTTGCTTCACAAAAGTAATCAACTGGTAAGATGCATATAACTAACAAATTTTAATTTAGTATGCTGTCAACTGTTGACTAATTTAATAAATAGTATACAATCCCAGATGACATAGATGACATGCACCTAGGTAACCTCCTGTGAACTCTGAGCTCCCAACGACCTAACAAGTGGAAGAATAAAAGTGTAATTCATTACTATCTCCCCTTCGCTCCAGGAGTGCATTTATCTACAGATTTGGGAGGAAAGGAGATTTCTGAATAGAGAGTGTATGGGAATGAGTCAGAATTAACCCAAGAAGCAGAAACAATTGTGCCAGTTGTGTGTGTGTGTGTGTGTGTATGTGTGTGTGTGTGTAGAGAGAAAGGGAGAGAGAGAGAGGGAAAGGGACAGAAATTTAATATAAGATATTGATTGACTTAAGAACATTGCCAGTGTGTAGTTTCAAAGGTACAGAGAGCCGATGGTGAAGTAGTCTGGCTTTAAAGACCTGAGAACAAGGACTGATAAAACAGGAGATCTGTGTTCCAGCACAAGCAACAGAAATCAGCCTTCCTTTGCCCTTTTGCTCTGTCCAGCCTTCTACAATATGGATGGTGTCCACCCACATGGGGAAGCATCATCTGATTTCTCGGTCTGCTGACTCAAATGCTGATCTTTTCAAGACTCTTTACAGACACACCCAGAAATAATGTTTACCCAGGTTCCTGGGTACCTCATGCTCTGTGATTTTGACACAAAAGTAATCATCCCAAAGGGTAATTTTATTTTCAGTTAGTCGGCACTCTGAATATAAACATCCAGTTACAATTAAATAATTGCTATAATTGTTTGAAGCAATGGCCTCACTTTAATAATTAAGTAATGCACTCACCCGACACTGGAGAGGTAAATGTTAAAGAAATGAGCAGCAAAAACATATTGCAAGTAAGCCGAAGAACAAAGATGTTTGTTGAACTTGCCTATAATCTCAACAAGAATAAGTTCCTGACATTAGTAGAATGCTTTAAGAAAAGAGATTTATTGTCAAGGGAGGCAGTTTGCACTTTTTGTATGTTGTTATTTTGCTCTTATATTTGAAATTTTCCTACTATACAGTTAGCCCTCAGGTCAGTGTTCAGCTGTGGGTACCTGAAGTACATGTTAGCTCAAAGCTTAGTAGAAATATCTAACACATTCTGTTCTGTCTCCTCCCAAGGGTGAACTGAGTGTTTGGGAACATTTTATATCCCTTTCAGGAATTGAGAATTTGGTGATTTCCATTGTGCAAATTTGGTAGCAAATCCCTTTGTCAACATAAATCCAAGTTTGTGCTTTTGGATATAATCTCTCAAAGAGAACTAGTGAAACACTTTCTCTCCTTTACCAGTTCTCTTCGGATAAGAAAAATAATGGGCTGTTAATGCTGATGAAATTAACTTAGAGTTTTAAGACAAAACATCTAAACCACTTAACAATAAATGAGCTTTCCTCAATTGTCATAATTTCCATGAAGTGCTGATTCCCTAGTGGGATTTTTATTCACAATAACTATTTATTACTGTACTAATAAATGAGTGAATGCTGGTAGAGACCATATTACTAAACTCCAGAGGACTACATCTCCCAGCAATAAAAAGCAAGTGATGTAGGGCCCTCCCTGGTGGCGCAGCGGGTTAAAGCACAGCACTAAGAAGCTTAAACCACTTCCGCATGAGTTCGATTCCCGTCTGCCCCGGAGGTGACCACATGGCGTAGCAGACCTCTCCTGTCTCACCCGCTGCTCCCCTCAGCAGTGTACTTTGTAGATCTGCCTGTTCTTCTCCCCTCTCTGTCTCTGGTGAAGCCTCTCACCGCCCCTGAGCCTCTGTCCTGTACCCCAGTTCTGTATGAATAAATAAATAAATCTTAAAAAAAAAAGCAAGTGATGTAGAACTCTTGAATTATGCTGCTAAAGGAGTTTGCATTGTCTTTTACGCTAAGCCTAGTAGTATAGAGTGGATCCCTTCACACAATATAAACAGCAATGATTGTTTCTTTCTGCAACATCAGAATTTTGGTGAGCAGTAACTTCTCAGAGAGTTCATCTCCTCAGTGATGACATATTTTTTCCTTTTAGAGACATATTTGTCATGTTGGGCACGTAACTTTCTTCTCCTTGGGCCTTAGGGCCTCCTGCATTTCTTTAGATTAGAAGTGATGAGCTTTAGTTAACCAAAACTCCCACTGGCAAAGGGATTTTGTTAAGGACTGTGATCAAAACCCAGCTCTCTCATTCTCCACTTACTCTATATTCAATGTCTGACCCTTGCTGCAAATCTTTGTTACTTTTATGATTGGATAGTTTTCTCAGGGGAGATGGTTGTCCAAGAAAGAATTAAATGTGCATTAGCAAGTCTGACCCTTTAGGGTATGTTTACACTAACACTATTAGTTCTTGGATAAAATCTCTAAGGCTCAGAGCAAGAATTATGATTTCATATATAGTTCTCAATCTCTCAAGGCACTATAAATCGTTGAAACAGTCTTGGAGGCAAACTCGAGCCCTGTGATTGACTAATACTTCTAATGGGTGTGGCTCTAGTGGGGATTTTTAATAAATGAGCTGTGCTTTTGAGGCAGGTGAAGTGCTTCTTACATGTGCTCAGGGTAAGCACATGAAAATACTGGGAATAGAGTATTTGGGTTCGTATTTACACACTGGTAAATTTTAATTGTATTGAAAACTATAGACTCAAAAAACTAGCAATCATTTGTCCTTATTTTTAAATATACTAAAAAAGAAAGACAGTATCCATAGATTACTTATTAAATGAGGGGCTTTACAAAGATCTTATTCAACAAAGTCTTTTTCTGTTTCCTGAGGATCTCACACAAAAGTCTGAAAAAAAAAAAAAAAGGGACTAGTCCAAGCCTTTGAAAAACATTTGTGTTTCTGATCTACAGGGAGATTTGGGACTCTGTGAAGACCCGTTTCCAGATATTTCTATCAAGCATATATCTAATTAAAATGTTCTTGAAAGAAAATCCAGAGAATGGAATTCAGACTTTTTAGATAGATTGACAGAAGTTTATCAATCAAATGTATAGATAGATTCATGTGAAATACCCACCATCGTACCATCTATGAATTTTTGTGGATAGTTGTAGCATTGTATCATCACCATGAGATTCCTTTCTCTGAGGCCATCTCATTGCATCAGCCAACCACTGATGATAAATCTAGACTCATGAAGGTCACTGCTTGTTCCTTACCCACTCGTTCTGGAGATTTGTGCGCTTGAGAATAGAGTGCTTACTCTCAGCTTTGTGCATCTGAGAACAGAATTGCTCTCTTTGATAAAGCAGTGGGCCATAGCACAGGGAAATTGAATGGAATGGCTCCCCTCAGTGAGAATTTCAGTGGACCCTGTTTTGGGGAAGAATTAAGATTTATTCTGTTTCTAAATCTGTTTTTTTTTTCTTTATTAGTTTCACACGTGTCACACAATTAGCAGGCAAGAAATGATGCATCACGTGTATGATAAAGCTAAAGGGAGTTTGTTCAGTATTTCAATATATAAAAATGTCTGCCTGGTGCATATGAAGCACAAATTATGCCTGTTTTTTTTTTTTTTTAGGACATCAATGTTGTGATACCACTGTTAACATTAGCCCACTTTAGAAGTTGTTGTAGTGTGCATATGTGATTTACAAAGGGTTTACTAAACCAAGCAAGGAACATTTGCCCAAACTTCTTGTGTTTGTGCAAAACAAAATGTAAAGTCCCAGTTTGAGCCTGGGAACTGATCCAGTATCTATACTATGAGGAAGAATACTGTAGAGAATAGATGAAAAGGGATAAAAGAATATAGCCCTCAAAATAACTGCACTTCCTGGAGAATTCCTCCTGGAACAGCAGCTATTTATTTTTTCTACATTTGCTTTTCTTATATTGTTTCTACTGTAAATCCGTGAGAGTTCTGTGGCCTTGATGCAGCAGACATTGAGATGAACCTGGCACCCATGTAAGCTCAAATAAACGTTTAGAATGGTAGCCAGAGAAAGAGGGATTTAGTCTTATAGCTGCATTTGTTATCCATTTTAGAACTTGTACTTCCTCTGATATTCCAACTTTGTTTGATGATATCACTGATTATCCACTTAAGGAAGTCCATCCTAAGCAATCCCCTCTAGTACTTAAATTCAATTTATTACTAGATTAAGTTCATTGTTTTATCTGAAATAGTTCATGCATCTTTAGTCTCCTTCCAAGGTGTTATAATTCGATGTTTCATTATCTCAGAACTTTTTCAATATCTTTTAAGTGGTCATAGTAAGAGTCCCAAAGCAGGGTTCACATTACTTCCTAAGTACTTCCTGTTTTTATAAAACTAAGAATTGGATACACTTTTATCTTGCTTGAAGCTCTTCACCAGATCTCAGTGATTTTCACAGTCCAAGTGAAGATATTGAAGAAATCAAGTAAATAGATAAAGAATCCAGGGAAAAGAGTTCATATCTGGTCCTATAGATTGAGCGTTACTGGCATAGAGATAGAAGTTAGGTTCAAGATTTTGTGTGAGAATTTCCCAAGGACTGTCACAGAGATAGAAACAAAATGCAAACAACAAATCCCTGGAGAAAGTCATTTCAAGAGTGGTCACAGAAGAATATCCAAAAAACAAGAGGAATATGGTTAGGAGTGGGAGGGACATTGAGTTTTGCAAAGTGAGGGTTAAGTGTCCACTGTGGTAAAGGCAAATATTGAAGTGTGTCTATTGGGTTCAGCTTTTGAAAATACAATGGTAGCAAAATCATTGATAAAATCACTTCACTGGGAAAGATAGTGTGTAAGAGGCAGGAATGGGGCAGATTACACATGTGGTATTTGCAAGGAGTGGGAGAAAGGTAATGTGGAGGCAGAGTGAAGAATGTGCTTCAAAAAGCTTAAATGATAAAGGTAGGGAGATATGAATATTGATAATACTGCAGGAGCTGATCTTGTAGAATTCATGGGTTTCAAATGTTGGTAAAGGAGGGGATGGTGGATAAGACCCTGATGAAGCAAAAGGAGATGAAATACAGTCTTAAATTGAAAGAGTTGGCTTTAAATAAGAATATATTCTAAAGTTCCTGACATAAGGAAAGAAGGAAGACTATTGATGTGAATAGAAATTTGCTGTTGTGCCTTTAGGATGCAAAAATACATTGCACAAATTACTGTTGAGTGTTTCAGGCTAAGCTGCTATGGCTGTACCACTTAGCTGTGTGACCTGGACAAATTGTTTAACCCCAAAGGGCTTCTGTTTTTTTCTAATGTAGAAGTAATAATAGAATCTGCCTGTTAGGGCAATGAAGGCTAAAATAGTTAATAAGTGTAGAGCACTTAGAATGTTGATGATAATATGTAAGCATCAAGCTGTAAGTGTTAGCTATTAGCTATTGTTATATATAAACTGGTATATTTACTACAAGTGGATTTCTAAAGTGGTTATATCTGTGCTGCTTTAAACCTATTCTGGAAAAACTCTATTGCCTGGCAACAGGGCTGGACACATGGCCAAAGTCAGCACCTGCAGAGTGCATCAATCTTCTGTTTGCAGGTACCAGTTCAATGTAGGAACATCACTCAACGAGGCCAAACAGCATCTTTCCTGAGGATTTGTCGACTTGAGTTAAATTGGTGGAGTTTTCTTTTCTACCTTTTGCAAAGCTACTGAGATGTAATTCCAGAGTTATGGGGATAGATAGCCATTACTATGTAGAAAAAGATCATAAACATCAGAGAATGAAATTAATATTTAGAGAAACTTAGAGATAAGCAAGGAAGAGAAAGAGAGACAGTCTGAGCAATTAGAGACCTCACAATCAATTGTCTGTGAAGCCAAATTTGGACCTATTCCACGGTGGTGATATGAGCAAAATTCTCTATGTAGGATAAGGTACATGAATGTTTGGTTCTTTGTTTTGCCTTCATAACTTGCAACAAAAGGAGGCTAGAAAATACATAGACATTTGTATATCAGTTATCCTCTAAGATCAAAAAGGAAATGGGTGTGTAGATTGATTGGTGTGGCCTGGCTCATTAAGGGGAAAATAAATGGGAGGTTTACACATCCTCTTTCAGTTATGTGTGCCACGATAAAATGTTTCAGTCTTCTTTGTGGTTTTTATAACTGTTTCCTTGGTTGACTCAAAACCTTTACTTGTGAACTTTGGATTTTTTCTCCCTAGAATGGTGATCTGAAATATGGAAGATTGTTCTCCAACATTTCATTTTCCTCTAGGGAGATGAGAATGATGGCAGGAAAAGGCAAATTGGAACTTTGGGTAGTTTGCTTTCTGTCTTGCTGCTTTCTCTGGTGATGCTTTCCAACTGTAATTACTGACATTTCCACCCAGCATTGTCAAAATGGTTATTTTACATTTTCACAGATATTTACTATCTGAAACTGACAGAGTTGACTATGGAGTTGTATAAAAGTAATCAAAATTTTGTTACTTATATCATGTGAAACAAAAAAAAATGCCATTATTAGTTATTGGTTTCTATGCTAATGGTGCAGTAAGAGACCAGGACAAATGGTGAAAAAATTGGATTGTGAGTCAGGAGGACCAAGTTTGGATCCCCCATTTATTATTAGTTTATGTTCACTGTCAAATAGCTATAAATCCTATGGTCTCCATTTTCTTGTGTGGACAAGGAGAGGGTAGGATTTATTAGGTCTCATACTCAATGATTGCTTATTGCTCATTGTGGGATATACTTCTAAATTTACAATTCCAAAATTTCATTCTCCATAAAACAGGTGGGGTTGGGATGACATTTGCACACTGAAGAACAGGAAATCTCACAAGATGATTTCCCATAACCATCTGATGTTGCTATTCTGGGTTCGGGAAGTGTAGTTCTCCTTATTCAGACTCCTTCATTTCATGAGGACTAAACAAAAGTTGACATTTCCTTGAAACTGTACATCAAATTTTGCCTGGTTCAACCACAGTATTATAAAGACCGAGCTTATTATTATTACTGTTGATAATTATTACAATTTAAGAAGGGAAAAGGTGAGATCATGGAACAGGAATAAATGTTTTTCTACACAGACTTGGGAAAGTTTAAGGACTTAGAGTAACCTTCCTGAGCCTACACTGATGAGAAAGTCAGAGGGAACTGTGTGTGTGGATTTTGTGTATTGACATTCCTTAAGGTTATACCAAAAGCTAAATATCTGCATTGGCATTATGGATTATGAGTCTTGTGTCTACCACGCACCCATGTTACTTTGCATGTCTGAATCCAGAGAAGGATAAATGAAACAAAGATAACAATACAGAGCAGTGTCAAATCAGCCAACTTTGACTTTGACTCCTGAAGCTAAAAAACAAAACATTTTGCTTGTTTATTTAAATATTTGTTTATGCATTCAGTACTGGGGTACAAGCCATAGGTGCAGGGGCGGTAAGAGGATTCACCAGAGACAGAGCGGGGAGCAGAACAGGCAGATTGATGCAGTACACTGCTGAGGGGAGCAGCCTGCAAGAAAGGAGAGTCTGCTGCACCATGTGGGTCACCTCCCTGGTCGGAATCGAACTCACACTGAAGTCTTTGTCAGCTTCACAGGGCTGCTCTTTAACCTACTATGCCAACAGGGAGGGCCCATTTTGTTTTTTCTTTTTTAATTATAATTGTGATGCATAGCCATTAATTTTCCTGTTTGAACAGTCAACCAAATATTCTTTCTAGTAGATTGGATGAAAGAAAAAAGAATGCATTTTCTTAGTTTGTTGGAAATCATGCAAAATAGTCAAAAGGATAAATTTCGCTTTTATAACTTAGATATTTCTCAGAGTTTTGCTAAATCATTTTTCGGTTCACACTTTAAGGCAGCAAATAAGCATTTTATAAAAATTTGAGCCCTTTATCTTTCATATCACTTTATTTCCACTATTTCTAGATCCGATAGCAATTGGAATAAGAGAAAGTTTAAATAGTACTCTGGAAATTTTCACTCTTTAGTACAGATATGTATGTAACAGTTAACATCTATAATTTTTATCTGCTGTTTAAAAATCAGAACTAAATTTCTTAAACTGACTTCAGTATAATATTGTGATAATTCCCATTTTGTATTGTCCTTGGTGTGCTATATATCTTCATGTTTAGAAAAATCACTGTCACTATCCAGTGACATATTATACTGAGCTTCATCTATCACACATTAAGGTGATCAAAAGCAATAAAATCCGACCCTTTAAGACAAAAAAGATAAACGGGCGCTGACTCTTCAGAAGTCTTTGTTTGCTTAAGAGCACACTGGAAATTCAGCTTTTCAACTTTGGTTTGTTCCCTAAAATAAATCACCATTTTAAAGATTGATAATTTATCCTAATGTTAAGGACTTCTGGATTTTGTGAATATCAGTATACTGAAGAAGAAGAAATTTCTAAGATAAATTACACAACCTTGTGGATAATCACCATAATCTTGTAGAGAAGCCTGTTAGTTGTAAAGGATTAGTGACAGTTTAAAAATATTGCTTGGGACCATCTGAACTCATCCCATTAGAAGATAAAAGCAGTGTACTTTTAATACTGAAGCTGAAGGTTTTTAAATCAGGTGATTATATCTATGGCTATGTGATAAAAGTAATAAGGGAAATTCAATTTTAAATGGGAGAGAATATTAAGCTATCCAGGGAGAATCTGCTAGAAGGTCAAAGAGCAATAGAACTGAGAAAACTGTAATGATCATAGAATAATTAAGCCTGATTTCTTTTCTACCTGAAGACAGAGAGGGCAAAACCATAAAAACATGTATCAGCTTTGTCTTTATAATTTTACTCTTGTGGCTATACTTGAGAATGAAAAGCAACTCAGTTAAAAAATGAAACATGAACTTAAAGAATGTTGTCTTGAGTTTACTATTACTTATATATTACTAATTTATTTTCCAACCCAAATTCTAGAGCTGCAAGTATCCACAAATCCATTCATGAACTTAGTGATAGCATTTTGAGAACTGAAAAGTAATCACTTTGATTCTCTTTTACCTATTTCATCTATCTATGGAAAGTGCTCCTTAAATGGGTCACCCTTTAAATTTAGTTAACCAAAATATCCCCAGTTTGAAAATTTCAGATTAGTGCTATTCCTCATGTCCTTCACAGATATTATAGCTATTCCTTGGGGTTTATTCTGTGGACTGAATAGTGCACAATGTATGGATTTTGCTCTCCCTTATTTAGGGTGAGTAGGAAGACACCACATACTGAGTCCCTGATGCAAACATCAGTGAGTAACCTCTACTCACAGATGCCATTAATTTAAAATGTCCTAGGATGACAGCTTTGCTCCAAAACCTGATAGATCCTTATCTACGTAATAAAGTAAAAAATTCTCTACCTGGCATTCAGATGTTCTCAAAATTGGTCCCATTACTTGTGGTGATTTCATAGTTCATTTGCTTTACCCCTCACCCAATGACCTCTAAATCTTCCTACCACCTACACCATTTTAAGAGTTAAAACCAGAGATTTTTATCTCTGAGGAAAAAAAACAACATCCATAGTCCATAGCCTACTGTAATAATTAGGTCATGCCCATGTTTGGCTCTTAAATTGACCTTGAGCTTTTCTTTAAGTAGTTGAGTGATGTCCCGAAATTCCAAATCTCCAGTTCCTTGGTGTCTGAAAACTTATGGTCTTCCTTCCAGCTGGAGGTGGGTAAGGGACCTAATTTAGGCTAATAAGGTATAAAGCAAATCTCCCTGGAGCACCTCAAAGAAATTTTCTCTCCATGTTTAAAGGATAGAGGCTCCTAGGAACATACATTAGCCTGTTCTTCCAAGAATGAACTGATATAACTAGGATATTTTTGAAGCTTAAACAACCAATTTGAGATCCCAACACAATATTTCAGAATACAAAACTAGCATAAGGAGGTGGACGAGTAGAGGGCAAGAGAAGGGTGGGAAGCCGTCTTTGGAATTGCCTATTTCCAAACTTCATGCCAAGAGAAACACAGATGCCAAAATGTCATTGTTCGGGAGTTCTGTTAACTGTGGCCAAACCATGTGATTCATCTACCAGCCCACAGTCTGCACCCCTGCATTTGCTAAATGTCAACATTCCTCAACACTAGAGAATTTTCCTTGTATCCTCATGCCCCAAAAAATCATTGATGAATTTCTCTGGTGCTTAGACAGAGTTTCTTGTCCAAACTTGTTTTGATTAGTTGTATAGTAGTGACAACAATTTATCATTGCCCCGACTCATAGGAACATCCCCCGAAGGCTCTTTTCTGTTCTGTCTTGCTCAGGATACAGGATTATCTCTGTATCTCCACAAAGTGAAGAATACATGGTTCCTTACCCTCAGGACTTCCAGATGTCCAAGACTATTGGGCAGCAGTGGACTACAGAAAATAATGTAACAACAGTTGATTCCATAATCATGAATAGTTGTTACTGAGTTCCTTCCCGTATGCTCCTAGATATTAAGCAATAATGTGTTTCCTTTCTTCTTATTGTTAAGAATAATGTTGTGCTTTCTCTCCTTTTTAAGGTGGAAACTTTATCCACCCCTCTCCCAGACCCAGATTCACCTTGTCTTTAGGAAGGAAGATTACTGCTTTATCAATACATAGCTGAATCTTACAACCCTAAACTCAGGTGGATGCCTCCTTTGCGATTTTAGTTCTGCTTTGCTGTAGGCTAGGGGATAGTAAAGTGGCCCTCAGTATATTAGTGAGAGAACATAGGCTAAGAAATACATAGATTATATAACTTTCCATGTTTATCTCCCTCTTTATGACCTGGCCCCCATGACAGTTTCTCATGTGTCATTATTAGAAGTGCTAGATGGTAGGGCAAATGTAATAACTAAATTTTACATTTTTGACCCAATCAGTAGCATCCTACATACAAGGTAGTCTGAGAAAACATGGATGAGGATATAATTGTTAAAGTACCATGGCTGTAAATGGAAACACATTGCTTTGTATGTTGAGATAAGGTGTCATATGGTAAAGAGAGAATGTCCAGTGAAGCTCCCACCTGGTAGGAAGAGATTATTCCTAGCCAGTGGGTATGGACTGGAACAGAAGAGTTGGGCAAGTGCCTCTATGAGAGTGGGCGTGTCCCTTAAAAAGACCAGTCCTGCCATTTCTATGGCTTTGTTGTCCAGTAGGGCAGACTACCTGAGGTGGCAAATGAGTACTTGGATAAGGGTTAATATGAATTGAGATGTGTTGTATGTATAAAATATACCTGGTATTTTGAAAACTCAGTGTAAGATAGCTCAATAATTTTTACAATGATTACATCATGTTAAAATGATAATTTTATTATATTGGGATATATAAAATTAATATTATAATAAAAAAGCACATGGATTTGAATCACAAGCACCTACCCGTTTAAAGCTATAACCTGGACCAAGAGGGGCATCTCACTGTAGGAAAATGTGTCTCTGGGCTAGAAAGTTAGTCTTACATCTCCAAATTCTACAACAGTAGGACATGATAAAGCCAAACAAACAAGCAAAATAATAATAATAATAATAAAACACCAAAATTTATTATGTAACTAACTGATTACTTGTAGTCCTCTGGTGATGTCCATACCATACATTTTTCCTACTCCTGAGGCATTTAAGCTCAGTCCTGACTGTTGGCTCTCTCAGCTTATATTATCACTGATTAGCTAGGTTATATGAATGGATGAAAAGCAGACAGACCGAAGTACATATAGACACATAGCATGGGATCTTTTTTTAAATGTTCATATGGTTATTAACTTCCAGGGAAAAACTAGAAATTTAGCTAGTGTCATACTTTACATATCAAGGCAAAATAAATTGTTTTTTTACTTCCCTTCAAGTCTTCTAATTTCATTATGAGTTTGAGAAAGTTGGTTAGATTGCTGCAATAATTGTTTATTTGTTTCCATATAAAAACGTATTTTTCCATCCTGGCATTCCAGGTCCACTACTTCACATTATTTTTCTCCATCACTCATGTCACCCTTATATATTTTATACTATATGTTTGCTTGTGTTTATTGTCTGCTCCCTTTACAAAGTTCCAAGAAAGCAGGAACTACATTCCCCCCCCCAATGTTTAAAGCATAATCTAGCATATAATAGATGGCTAATGTATACTTGTTGAATGAATGAATCTGAAAATGATTAAAAGGGATGTACAGTCAGCATCTGAGAACAGTTTCAGAAAGAATTGTAAAACAGCATTCCTTACTCATAAATATACCAGTAGGCATGGAAACAAAAATATGGGAAAAGGAAATGAGAAAGTCTAGGCAAATTGCATTAAATTAAAAGAAGGAGCAAACAGATTTGAATCATTTTTATCCCAGAAATAAGTAAAAGAGATCCTCATATTCATAACTATCATAATATTGCATGCTGCAACATTAATAGGTATCCAAACATGAATTCATAATGTAATAGGTATCCTGTCATAGTGGTTATTTGAACTTAGTGAACATGCAACTTTGATTTTTCCCTCTATGATGCAATGGTGTTCTGCATAAGTTAATGCCAAAAACATGAGGCACATAAAAAAGGATTCCAAAGATGCAAAATCTCTGCAAGGATAAACTGTGGGAAGATAGAATCAAATGCAAGACAGTTGATTAACTTAGACTAGTTTTGTAGCTACAAAATTAGACAAATGTTGGAATGAAAGTACACTCTTATTTTCACCTCTGTGTATTATGGTCATTTTAGATTCTGAAATTTTCAAGGATAATGTTTTCCAAGAGTACCTTTCTCCAATCTCTCGTTATAGCAGTTTCCTTTGAACTTTTCCTACAGAAGTCTCAGGCTTTTGTAGCTTATCATTTTATGTGAGAAACACAACAGAAACAAAGATTCAAGGAACACATATGTCTGAGTTTTAGATGAGAAGATTCTGGTGAATGTTTGTAAAGCAGTAATTTCTATTCCCAAAGATGACCAGTGTGGGTCTGGAAAAGGGAAGCATAAAGTATGCATCATGTAAAGAAGGGATGGAAGGAAGGGAATTAACACAGCATAATTCCTAACAATGTCAAGCAAAGCAAGGAGTCTTCTATTGCATTGATCTCAGAGCACAGTGCTAAGGATTTGGGACCAAAACTCAAGGAATCAAAACTGAAATTCAAGGAAGTTGAAGCAAATAGATAAAAGATTTAAGTTCGTTGAACCAAGCATGATAGTGGTAGAAAAACTGAAGCAAGAAAACCTTGAAGAGGAGACTACTTCTGGCAGATAAGGAAGGTGTACATTGGCATGACTCTATAGAACTGCTTTAATTTTAATAACTCAGAGGATTCAAAAAATATTTACCACCTATTTTTTTTGTGTGTACACAAGCCCCAGTGATAGGACAGGGAACTGAGAACAAGATCAGACACAGCTCCTGACCTTGAGCAGTCAATGAATTTGTGGAATTTGTTTTAGTAAATAACAAGTTCATCACAGAAATAAAGGTTAGAGGAATTGGTAAAGGAGGAATTCATCTAGCCCATAGTCCACTAAATGCCTCAAAAAAAAAAAAAAAAAGTAAAATAGAAGGCAATTCTGACAGCCATGGTTGTTAACCACAAGCATGGTGCTTAAAATACACTTTTACACTGCTGGTTATTCTTCCTGTTTTTCTTCTAATCTAAATTACAAAACCAGTCATAACATAATTACTGGGATCATTATCTGTTAGCAAAATGATATGATTTAATGATAAAAAGCACATTTACTTAACAGAATGCAATATAAGACTTGTGAATGACCAGTTTTCCTAAGTAACAGTGCTAGAGATACCCATGGTAATTGTTTTCTTTTAATGAAATGAAATAACAGAGAACAAAACACCATTTTGGGGTTCTCCCTGGTAGTGCAGCAGGTTAAAGCACTGCATTACGAAGCTGTCCGCAGCCACTGCAGCATGAGTTTGATCCCTGGCCAGGGAGCTGACCCACATGGCGCGGCAGACTTCTGACCCACCCGCTGATCTCCTCAGCAGTGTATTTTGTCAATCTGCCTGTTCTGCCCCCACTTTGTCTCTGGTGAATCCTCTCACCCACCACACCTCTCGCCTGTACCCCAGTTCTGTAAGCATAAATAAATCTTGAAGAGGTGTTCTAGTTAATCACTCCTGATGACCCTATAAAAAATATACATTTTTCTGTTCTGGCTTTCTTGATTCACTTAACCCACATTATTTTCCTCCATAATTAATGTAATCTACATTGCCATTCTACAAGTGTGTATGTGTTTGTGTGCTTATTGTTGGTTATGTGTTTGTGTACTTCCAAGAAGGCAGGGACTATTTTGTTCCCAGTGTTGATTTAGAGCAGCTTAGAAAATTTGAATGAAAGCAGTATGTTTATTGAACATCAGGTATTCATTATATTATTCATTAAGATTTAAAACTCTACTATTCTTTGATTATAATCTGGGTTACCCAACTTTACAGGAAGTTTCCTGTTTATTATGGAATCATGTTGTTTTGTTTTTAGAAAAAAATAAACATTAAGAATTGAATCCAGGGAGCCCAGAACGCTGTGGTATGATTTGCAGAAAATTCAGAATGCAGATTTCTGATTGCCTTTCTTGAATTCTGTCAAAACATTCCATATGACAGTCTTCAAAAATGAAAGACACCCACATACACAGAATAATACCTAAAAGGTTCTAGAATTTAGCACAAGTATAAGCAAATGCATAACACAGACCCGCGGCCTCTTCCTGGCAGAACAGAGCTGAGTATGTGACAACATGAATCTTTGCTCAAGAACACCTCATTTTTTAAGGGGAGAAGTTCAAGGTGATTCCTGGATGCCTCCTTTATTTTGTGTCCCCAAGACTCCCATTGACTACTGGCTTGATAACAAAAGAGGTGAACTACAAGATAAAAGAATGAAAAAGACATCAGGAATTTTAGAAGCTGCCTCAGATAAATAATGAAAATTGATACACACACAAGAGCAAACAGCTGTTGTTTCCAATGTGCATTCGCTATTCAAAAACTGAGAAGAGATCCCTTTCGAAAAACCAAAACATTAAACTATGTGGATAAAAAAGATTCACTTATCTACACCCTAAAACATATCCTTAAACTGTAGTTTAGCCTCATTTGATACAATTGCCTAAATCTCTATGGAGGATACAATTTCATTATGCAAATCGTTTCATTGAAGTATTTATTTTTTAAAACAGCCAGAGGCTAAAATTCCCCACTGAGTCTTATTCTTTAGGTTCCCAAAGAGACTCTCTTTCCATGAAATGTCAGACCATGAAAGACTGTTTTGGCTGTGATTTGTATGAAATGGGGACTGAGTATGGAATAAATATTCAATAAGGGTCTAGAGGGAACCAACATAACTCTAGCATGTATCTATTGATTCACTGAACTCAGCATTATCTAACTGATCGCTGAACTGATTTTTGGAGTAAAGAGTCTGTTGTTAAAATGACAAAGGGGCATTTTGGGGAAATGGCCATAGCTACCATTATTTTGAATACTTTGCAACCATATCCACCAGGAGCTTGTTAAGTTTGCTTATAGTGTACTTTCGAGGGGCCCTGTGGTAAAGGACATTATTCAACTAACAGATGTCTTTGCAGATAGAAGGGTCAGAGAACATAGAGCCAACTGTGTACAGTTGGCTGTTAATATGCTAGTTATTTCTGGTAGGTGCATCCATTTCCCAGTGTCTTAGGAGAATCTGCAACTACATAGCACACTCAGGCTATCCTTCATATTAGCACTGCAAATATAGTGTGAACAACCACTGATTTATTACTCTCTTATGCACCCTCCACTAAGCTATTTAATGGTGCCTTGGCAAGACCTTTCATTAGTGCTCCATAAGAAAGCTACTGTTGACTCATGGAGAAATATTTCACAGCTCTGCTTAGCAAATTACAATGCCAGGTGGAGGTAAGTTTCATGATGGAGAATTTAAACATAAAGTGGTTTGGTTTTGATTAGAACAATATGATCAAATAGATGTTAGTGATATTCAACTAGGAAGTTCTCACGCCTATAGAGAAATGAAAGAGTGTGGTGTTAAATGTTTGATGATCTGGCTGATTCAAGGCATAAAGTCCCTGACATCCAGAAACTTGTAGCACTTTATTGACATGCAGGGTTCTAAACTGGAAACCTGAGAGAGAGAATTTTTAAAACTTTGTCTAATTGATTATTTTTTTCCTAAGAAAATGGGTTTCTTAAATTTATGATTTTGCAGGTAACATGTCATCTTTTTGTTTAAAACATTCTGTTCTCTGAACAAAATCACTTTTAGGATAGGTAAAAATTACTTTTATTTTTTTAAAAATTGGAGTATTATTTTGAAATTTTGCTATTTCTGAGATGATTTGTCAAGCTTGATTTGCATTATTAGTTGAATTCTATAACGCTATGCATCATTGCAAGCCACTTAGTTGAAATGGAATTATCTACCTCGTTTTATATGTAACATTTAAATCACTGCTTATGATGGAAATGTTGTTGGCATATAGCCTTAGTCAGACTAGAATTGGGGAAAAATACTTAAAGGAAAATATGCTATATCCATGGTAAAATGGATAATTTTATATATTTGTCAAAGTTATTATCTAGGATATTATTGTTCTGATATTCCTGAGGTTCTTATCTTGATATTAATCTTCACAATTTAGAGAAAACTATTGTATTTTCAGTTATCAAACTAGGACTACAGAAGTTTTATGAGGGTGCTGACATTGAACCACTTTCCAACTGGTGGCTTGGGCAGGGGGTATGTGGCTCTCCAGGTTGACAGTGGTTGAACTAAATTTCTTGAAATCAATTTCTTTATTACTTGTATGGACAAGGCTATGTTGCATTGTCTTACAGTTCAATGTGTGACTTCCTTCATTGATTTACAGTTGGAAGGAGCTTCATGAGCTCATTTAGACATTCGTGGGCACTATAGTTTATTATGCTTAATAATTACCAATGTATCCTATGTTGCTCAGGCCATATCCCTAACTAGGTCATATCATTTTCATGAACAGTACATGATTTGTTTGATTTTCCTTTTTTCTTACCTTAGGTCCTATTGTTATTGTCTGTGATGAATTCCGTGACTTCCCATTTTCCCCAGTCTAGTGATACTCTTATTAGCCCAATAACTACTAAGGTCTTACTTTCTCCCGTCCCCTGTACAAACACCATATTGCACGGAAGCCCATATGAAGTGCAGAAAAAGAAAAGAAAAAAAAAAAAACGCTGTTATTGATGGCACTGTTTAGGAACATTTGAAGGTTTCTCATTAAAGAGAGAAGCCCCTTTTCCTGTTATTGGATTGTACTGTAGTAAACAGTATGAGTGTTGAAGGCTGTTTCAAATACCAGCTATCCTATTTTTTTGTTGTGTGACCTTAGACAAGTTTCTATATTGCAGCTTCCTTAAAATGTAAATTAAAACAATACCATTTCATAACATTGTTGAGAGTATTCATTAACTTAAAATGTATTCAGAACAATACAAGGTACAAGTAGACATCCTTGAGATGAGCTTACTTGGTGACAAATCAATGCACCACTTGGTACTTCCAAAGCCTCAAGGTGATGTTCATGAAGATAGCTTCTTCAATTTTCTCTTTTAATGACTCCATCCACACTACAATTCTCAGTTTCTGCCAGTAATTCCTAGGGTCTGAAGAGACATGGCCTTCTTTTTGCTGGTGGCCTCTGCAGACTCTGACACTGATACTAACCAGAGCTTATATTCTTACTTTGCATTCATTCTTTCCCAAAGCTATTCACCACCCCACCCCAATCATCAACTAAAAGAATCCAGTAGACTTGAAGATATGATTGAATTCTAATATAGGCAAGGTTATACTGGGACGCTTACTCCATAGGGAATGTCTCAGAGACTGATTTCCCTTTAATTGCAGGAAAGATTTTCCCAATAAACATTTATTCTCAGTAAATCAAGGTTGCTCATACATCTCCAGCTGGTAGTTCTAGCTACCCAAACTTTGAGAGATCACATGTTTCAACTAGGCAGGTACAATATAATATAAATGTTTTGAGAAAGACAATTTCTTATCACACTTCTCTTTGCCCATCTTCTGCAGTACTTACCTCAGAACATAGGTAAGTGATGGTTGTATCAACCTTGGAGGGAATATCTCATTAAAATTGTACAAGATTTTAGCAAAGCTCCTTCCTATTAATTAGCCCAATCTATTGCCATTCATTGAGAATAATTTACTTCCACATTTTAAGCAATACATACGAGACTCACCGTACTCAGTATTTTCATGGTTAATTTCCTCTTTATTAAACTCGAGATGTGTTTTTTTAATTTTTGTAATATTTATTGACTTAATGTTGATTTGCATGGTTGTTTGTATTATCATCAAAATGATTTTATTTATATATCCTTTATTTTTGTTCAATAATGTTCACCTTTTTTCCTCAGGTGTAGGAGTCCCATTAGAATTCCCACCACCAGTTCACCAGAGCAGCATCACCACAGTCCCTTGTGCTCTTCCCTCTCTCGTTTTGATCCCTCTCTTTCTCTTATCCTGCAGAATGTCTCTGATTTATAGTTGCTTGTTTATTTTTTTGTTTTGTTTTGTTACAGTTATTATTTTTTCCCCCTAAGGCCTTAGTCCTTGTTTTATATCTGCTCCCTCACTGATAGATGGTCAACAAATATCCTACAATTCAGCACACTAAATTGGAAGGGTTCCCCAGTTCACACACTCAGAAAGCCCCGGCCAGATTTCTGATTGCTGTCCAGATTTACTCTCGCTCAGTTACCCTTTTCTGAGTCGTCTCTTTGATCCTGATCTTATCATTTGTGACCATTTACCAATATCTGAATTCCAGTGTCGCTTGGAACTTAGCCCACCTCTTCAGACTTCTGTCACTTCCCCTGTCTCCTTTAGCCTGAGCAACTAGCGGTTAATGGTGAGTGTCCTGCATTTTAATGGCGCTTCGCCTTTGAGCACCCTACTCTCTCCCTCTGCGGTGCCCTCTGCCTCTCCTTCACCTTCGTTGCTTGATTTATTTCCACTCATCCATCAAATTTCACTTTATGTGCAGTTTTTCAGAGCCAGTCAGTCTGTGCTGTACATTCTTCAGACCCTTCACAGCACTGGGGACCCTGTGATCATAACAGCTGCTTTTCCCCATCCCCACCAGAAAGTGAACTTCTTGAGGACAGAGATCTGTCTGTTCTATTCCCAGTAGCTAGCACTTGGTATAGCACATAGTGGCTGCACCAGAACTGTCTGACTAAAGAATGAAAATGTGAGGTATAGCATTGTTACTGTAGTCAATAATGCTGTGTTGTGTATTTGAAAGATAGCAAGACAAATTAAAATTTCTCATAACAAGAAAAAAAACATAACTAATTGGTGAAGGACACTATTGACTATCATAATCATTTTACTTTCTATGATGTGTGTGTGTATAAATCTGAAAATCAAATCAGAAACTTAAAAACTAGTATAATGTTGTATGTCAGTTATATCTTAATTGAAAGAGCAAGCATGAATGGAGCGTCAAATGATTATATTAGCAGAAGAATGAACTTGTTCTTTTGCTAATTTGCAAATCATTAATTATGAATATTTGAGAGAAAAGAGAATAACAATAAATGAAGTATGTTGGAGTATGTGAGAAGAGGTAATTAGAAAGACTTCACTTATATTTACTGCTTTTGTTATGTTTCATTGGGTATGATTTTTCACTTAAATTTATAGAAGTACTAATTAACATTAGTAGGATAATTGAAATTTTTTGTGGCCTGAACAATGACCTTAGATTCTGTTCATGCTTATTATTAAAATATCGACTTTGCAGATGGAAAAAGTGTGGGTCATGCAAAGTTACACTCTTGTCTAGGATCAAAAAGTCATGTGTTGGAATCAAATTTCAACCTCAGGTCTGTTTCCAAACAGCTGGCTGCTTTTGTAAAAACAATAAAAATTATATTTCATCTAAAATTAGCTCTATTAAAGAGTAAAACTTTTAAAAATAATGCATAATCAACACACCACCCCTCATGTCTCTACGTCCACAGCAAATCCAGAAGCAGTATTTGTGGAGTGTTGAGGAATTCTGTTAGTGTCTTTTCACATCACTTTGCCTTCATTAAATTATAGCTGTTAAGTATCTTGAGTGTGAACAATATTACCAGAAGAGTTAAAAATAATGTTTATGGGGGCCCTCCCTGGTGGCGCAGCGGGTTAAAGCACTGCACTAAGAAGCTAACGCCACTTCCCCATGAGTTCGATTCCCGCCTGCGCTGGAGGCGACCACATGGCGTGGCAGACCTCTCCTGACCCGCCCGCTGCTCCCCTCAGCAGTGTACTTCGTCGATCTGCCTATTCTGTTCCTGCTCTGTCTCTGGTCCTCTCACCCTCCACATCTCTGGCCTGTACCCCAGTTCTGTACGAATAAGTAAATTAATCTTTAAAAAAAAAAAAAGTAATATGTTTATGGGGCCCTCCCTGGTGGCCCAGCGGGTTAAAGCACAGCACTAAGAAGCTAAAGCCACTTATGCATGAGTTCGATCCCCGCCTGCCGTGGAGGTGACCCACATGGTGTGTCAGACCTCTCCTGACCTGCCCGCTGCTCCCCTCAGCAGTGTACTTTGTCAATCTGCCTGTTCTGCTCCCCACTGTCTGTGGTGAATCCTCTCAGCCCCCCCCCCCCGCCTCTGGCCTGTACCCCAGTTCTGTATGCATAAATAAATAAATCTTTAAAAAAATGTTTATGATGTTCTTAGCACATAAAAGCCACATTAAAAAAACATTATTATTTTTATTATAGTCATACGCTTCAAAATTAGCTTCATACTGCCTGTGGATTAGAAAACAGAGACAAACTCACTAATGTTAAATGTTGCAGGGAATTGTATTAGAAAGGTTTGTGTAAATTAATAATATCACGTTGTCACTTTCATCCTGTTGCTTTTTCTCCCCCTATTTCTTGAGCAAAGCAAATTTTACATTTTGGAGCTCACTAGTTTATACAAACAGAAAAACATTATCTTTCAAGTATGTGAATGCCTGATGGCACAACAAAGGGAACTTCACAAGCAAATACATTACTGTGCTTTTCCAGGTAATAGAAGCAGAGAGCTAATTATCTGTCATCCTTTGAATGTGCTAAAGCACAGGAAAACACATTGGAATTTTCACAGAGATTGCAAAGATCTTCAACATGTAACTGTGTGAGCCTTGATGTTGGCAACCCCCTACAAGGGATACAATACCCAGTTATGTTTGAAAAATTGGCAAGTTCAAGGCAGCAAATTCCTGCATACTTGAGGCTGCTTGTTGATTTCCTTTCAACTCAGACCCAAGTCAGGCCAAGCTCTTCCACTGCAGAACAACAATGTGGCAACCAGGAATGAAATTTTCCCCACCCTTCACCCCCCACCCCCAGTCTCCTCCCTTCAGACAAATCATCCTGCCCAGATTTCAAAGAAATCCCAGTGAGGCATTCTTGCTGTTATATCTCCAGGACTCCAGCCAGCACAAATCAAGAAAATGGTTTCCAGGTGCAGACTGCCTCCACCCTCCACCCCCCTCACTTTAAAATCTGGTGATTGCTCCAAGCTTTAATCTTGAGATGGACGATAGGGGGAACAGGAGGGTAACCTTAGGATTCAAAAGCACATGGAAAATTATTTTGCTTTTTTCATTTTAGTGGAGTCATGTCCAGTCTCCAAAACATATCATACAACCCAGCATGATTAATTCTGTCTCTTTTGATAAGTCTCAGGCCCCAAATAACTAGGATACATTATCTGAACTATATGAGGAGCCCTACAGAGTGAGGCTTTCACAAAGGTAGTTCTAATCCAATGCTGTTACTATCTCCCAGTCACTAGCTCCATTTTCACACAAAGCTGTAATTGGTGGAAAAATTGCCTATTTTTCACAATAGTCCTGCATTTCTAAATTCAAGTAATAGCAGGTAATTACCGATAAACAAGACACTAAAGGAAACTGTCTTTGGGAAATCACGAACACATCATAATATTCATAGGAGGATAACAATGGGAAGCAACTGTTTGGAGTGAGTACTGTTGGCTCTGTTCTTCTCTTTTCGTTTTAACTAAAATAATTTTTCCTGTGTCCAGATACCAAGATATTCACCTGAACACTCTGAAACTTTGTTCATTCATTGTGGTCCTCTGTGTTTATACGTAGAATATTTTTTATGTGGTCAGAAATACAAATTTTTTTCTATAATTATAATGAAATCTTTTTTTTCCTGTAGTCTAAACATTTTACATGTAATAATTTCTGTTACCATATCTTCATTGTGTATTATTCGCTGTGAGTAGTGATATTTAAAGCTTGCTGAGAAAGCATTTCCTTAAACTTGTGTACCTCTAAATTTCTGCACACATGGAAATGTTTTAAATATAGAGGTCAAAGAATTTCCTTTCCCCCCCCCCCATCAACTCCTCAAAATCAAGCTAATTATAATTTGTTTTTATAACAGGAGTATGCTGTGTATTTTCTTCTCTCTTGAAGTTCCTGGTTTTACTGTTATCCTATTTTTCCCTAGTTATTTTCTTCCTATGTTATTTTTTTCCTGTGTTATCCTATGTCATCTCTTATTGAAAAACGAACTACGTGCATTCTGATATAGAGTAGCAAGATTTCTAGATTCCCATTGAAATAATTAGTTGAGTTGGAATCCATTAAACTCTTTTTAAATGTTTCTGTTTTGGAATTGAATTTCCACTTTACTTTGGAGTCAGCGTCAGAAACCACTAATGCTTGCCAAGATGCATGTTGTCCTCCTCTTTGACACATAGCTATTACATCCCCAGACTCCTTGTGGTTAAAAAGACATCCTGACAGAGTTGTGGCTGGTAGAACAGGGTCAGAAGTAGTGCGCACACTTCTGGAATTGGTACACAAGTATTTGCTATGTGTCATTCTCTTTGCTAACAGAATGTAAAAAAACCAGAACACTCTGAAAACCTGGAAGAGAATAAAGCTACAAGATAGAAGAAATCTGGGTGCCTGAGAGGGAGTAGAATGTAAACCCCACATACAAACTGAAATGTGATAGAAGCTGGAAATATGTGATATTGTGAATCACGAGAATATGGGAAGAGCTAGTAACCTATCCTGACTAACACAGTAGTTGGTCTCTTGAAGTGGACTGCTGCAGAAACAGAAAACCTAAGAGATGTGGGTTAGTAGTTGGATGGCAGATTGCAAAAAATTACACTGAAGCTGGATCTATAAAGACCTATCTAAGAGCACAAAGCTGTTATTTATGACCACTTTGAAGAAGATCATCTGTCAACAGTGCCTGAAATTCTCAGAAAGTGTTTGGGAAGACTCAAGTAAATGACCGTGTTGGCTGCTGTTAACTAAGTAAGGTATTATAAGAATGAGGTGAATGTAGATAAGAATTGGCTGGTTGGCAAGCAAAAATGAAAGGAAATAATCTAGAAACTGAATATCACAAAGCATGGAAAAGCCAATTGTTTTCTAGGAAGAAATAAGAAGGAAACTGCAAGAAATAAGATTGGCAGAGTCTTTGAAACCTAACACTACCATATACCAGCAGATTACTTAGCTTTACTTAGCTGTCTTGGGAATTCCAAAGGTTTTTTTTTTTTTTTTTTTTGATTTGAGAGCAAGACCTCCTGCAACCCTTGCAGCCCAGGGAAAGAGTGACTGCACAGCGATTCCTTAACACAGTCTTCATTTGTTACTCTGGCTTCCTTTCCTGTCTTCTTACTTGGTGTACTTGCCAACTCTTGGCAAGGAGCCTCTCCATCCTGGGTAAAATTCCTTCCAATACTTCAGTACTAGACTCTGCACATACCTAATGGCGATTTTAAATACCTTACACCATTCATCCACCCATTCCACAGTCAGTCACTCTTCTCTTTGTCACTGGCAAAGCCAGATGTGTTCCTGCTTAAATTCTTACCATCCAAGAATTAGGTGATGTCTGATATAGTACATGTCAAATATTTGACCTAGCCATCTTGTTCAGCCTCAGTCCTCCTTCAGTTCTTGGCGTGTATCTCTGTTTTCTCCATTCTTGATCTAGAAAAAGAAAATTCTCCCCTTGCCTTATACCAAATCACTTCTCTCCCCTGCTCTCAGAGTTCTTGGTATCAGCTGATTAACAATTACTAAAGACCTATATGTTCCAAGTAATTATATTTCTGCTAAAATGTATTGTTTCTATTGCCACTAAGTAAACATTATATTTATAAATACTGTATGAAGTGATCATTTCTAGGGCCCTCCCTGGTGGCACAACAGGTTTAAGTACAGCACTGTGAAGCTGTCCATAGCCACTGAAGCATGAATTTGATGCCAGGCCAGGGAGCTGACCCACATGGTGTGGCAGGTCTCTCCTATCTCACTGACGCTCCCCTCAGCAATGTATTTCAGTAGATCTACCTGTTCTGCTCCCCATTCTGTCTCTGGTGAATCTTCTCATTCTTTCACCTCTAGCCTATACCCTAGTTCTTGTATGCATAAATAAATAAATCTTTTTTAAAAACCTGATAATTTCTACTTGAAATACTACTCAAAAAGGTTTTAAAGACTTCAGATATTGTTTTCATGATATGTCATGAGCTTGCCAGCATCTAATTTTCCCTGCTTATATCCCAAAGCTTGCCACTAATAACGCTCTGCTGTATACACATTTTCATTCTGAACTAGACACTCAGACAACTGGAAATACAGGGGGAATAATACACAATATCTAGCCTCAAAATAGCAGAAATTGCATATAACCTCCTGAAGACGCTCTGCTGCTTCATGCTTCTGGCAGAATCTGGTCCTGTCCAGTAGATGATAAAACATTATAGGAAGTGAGGCTAATATGTTAACGAATTGCTAATAAATTCTGAGGAGATTTGCATGAACTGCTAAGAACTGAAGCTTAAAAAAGGGTTTTTTTTTTTTAAAAGATAGTTCAAGTTATCTAGAAAATACCAGAAAATAAATAGGAAGAAGAATAACCTGGTAGTTCAGAGATCAATTTGGAGGCTATCGAATATTTATGTAGTAATTTAATAAGGCTGAACTGAGGAAAGAAATACAATATTGAAAAATGAGTTTTGAGAGTGGGAGAAAGGGATTTGGTGGAAAGCACAGAGAAAGATTTGGAAGTGATGAGGTTTTCTTCAGGTTTAAAACCTTTTGTAGAGGACTGAAAATGGAGGTTGGAATCTATGAGAGATCATCCTTAATTCTGTTTCCTTTGTTGAGAACTATGTAAACCTTGTAGTGACATACGGATTCTTAGTAGAATGACAAGGATTGAGTGACACTTCTTGACAGGTGGTTACAATATAACACAAGAGGGAAGTAAGTGTACCAACAATGACCAGATAGTATGTGTTTTGCCAGTTTGTATTTGCCTATTTTCATACTTTGAAAAAAAATGCTTATTTATGCATACAGAACTGGGGTACAGGAGAGAGGTGCAGGGCGGTGAGAGGATTCACCAGAGACAGAGTGGGGAGCACAATAGGCTGATTGATGAAGTACATTGCTGAGGGGAGCAGCGGGCGAGTTAGAAGAGGTCTACCGTGACATGTGGGTCACCTCCAGGGCTGGGGATTGAACTCATGCTGAAGTGGCTTTAGCTTCTTAATGCTGTGTATTAACTGCCTGCACCACCAGGGAGAGCCTAATGGCATAATTTTTAAAGAAATTTTTATGTATGTTTTCTATCTGTACCTGGCATATTGAGCATTTGAGTTTTTTTCTGTTAGATAACTATCTTAGCCCTCAACTGCAGGAACAAGACTGAACCCTTGAGTCCTCCAGGGCACCCACTATCACAAAGACCACAATTTCCCTTGGAGCTGGAAATGATGGCAGGCTGATGATGGTGTTATTATAGAAACCTACTTAAGAGGGTTCCTTTCCTGGGATGGTGAGAAACTTCTTCAATTCTTACTCTTTATGGGAATAGAAGAAGAAACTCTCGGTACACCTACAGAAATGCCACAAAGATCTCTCTTGAGTTTGTATGAATGATGCATTGAATCCTAGGTAGAGGACAATGGCTTGTTTCTCTTGAATTCTCCCTAGTTAGTGTTTACTTTGATTCTGAGAATGAAGGTTAAGTATACTTTAAAATCTTTGAATAGAAAAAGGAGCATAAATTTTATCAAATGTGTTGCTGCTGAAGTAAGGTTTGTGTCTTTCATCCAGTGAAATGTTCTTGACACACTTTTGCTACATTTTCTGGACCATTGCCTGTTATTTACACTGCCCCTGCTAAACTCTAAACTTGGTTTAATTTAGCTACTTCAGGAAATGGCAATGTAGGGCAGAAACAAAACAAAAAAACCACAGGAATTAGATGCCAGAAAACACTGATTTTGCTAATCAGTGGTAAGTATCTTTCTAAGTCTTGATGTTTCACATTTCCTGAACATGTTCAGGGTGGAGTATAATGTCCCCTAGGTACAATGTCCATTGGTGACAGAGATCCCTTGCATGGTTAGCTACTCTTTGTATTGGTCAAAAAGAACCCTGTGCAAAGTCATAATCACAGACAATCTTGCAGATAGTAACTGGAAAGTTATGTCAGAAGACAGGCAAAGATAAGTCCTCTCCCATACTCTAAGTACTATTTAAAATCAACCTCTGAACACTTGAACTCTCCAGGTATGTTCCCAACTATTAGAGCAATTGTTTGCTAATCTTCATGTGAGATTTCCTCTTTTCCTTTGTTACTTTTTCCATTTCATTATTTTTTTTAGGACAGTTGCAGGGAAAATTTACTTTTCTAAGTAGTTGTCCTTAAAAAACAGTGACATTATTGAATTAGTAGAAATTTATAAAATCTGTCTTCCTAGATCCCCTTGGGTCTCTTACACTGGCAAATAGCTGCCAGAAAGAACCATGGCAGAAGATAGCTGAAACCACCTTTCATTGAGGAATATATTTTCATACAATAGAAGTACACAAATTTTGGATTTTCCTCTACTTTTGGGATTTGTTATGTGAGACTATTAAAAAATAATAAATTTAAGTATGTGGACATAGCCATGAAAATGCCTTGGGGTTTTCCAGTAGAAGGTTTCAAGTGAAACAAAACTCTAATATCTCTAATCTTTATGTTTCATAATATTACTCTTTTGTGTGGAGCTTTTATTATTTGGGTTATTGATCAAACATATTTTCCTTCAAAATACCCAGAGCAGTCACTTCATGATTAATTCTAGAACAGAGAAACCGAAGAGTTCTATTCAACTTGTGGCTTAAAAATGGACCACACTGGGGCCTCCTGGTAGTGCAAGGGGTTAAGTCTCAGCACTGTGAAGCTATTGGCAGCCACTGCACTACTGCAGCATGAATTTGATCCCTGGCCAGGGAGCTAAGCCACAGCTCCTCTCAGTAGTGTATTTCAGTCTACCTGCCTGTTCTTTTCCTCCACCTGTCTCTAGTGAATCTTCTCACCCCCTCATACCTTTGGCCTACACCCTAGCTCTTGAATGCTTAAATAAGTAAGTCTTTTCACATAACTTACTATTATTATTACGATAAATCACATTTACATTTGAATATTAATGGTGAGGGCTATGGTGATGTCATCAAAAATTATATAATCATATGCAGGAAGTGCAATAAAATGGCATGCTGATCTATTTACAGATATCATTGTGTCCATTCTCCAAGAGAGTATTCTGTGATCCAGAGAGACTGAGGGTCTGCAGTAGTGAGTAAGAGAGCAAGAACAGAGCTACTAGTTTGCATCCTCTTTGAGGTATATACTAACAAAGTCAAATCAGACTGGAAATAGGATTTAAAGCTGACAAGAGGATTGTGTAGTTTCAAACCTATGATAAATACCAAGATCAATTTCATATGTGAGATTTATTTTTCCCTGTCTTGTTATCTTATGTCATTTCATTGTGGTGTAATCATAACTGTGGAAACATAGCAAGTGTTCAAAAAACAGTCATGATCCTATGTTTACAGACAAATAGAAAAATTGGATTTGACTTAAGCCAACTAAACCAAAGTAATTCCCTTTCTTAGGTTAATGCCCAAGGCTAACCTAAATAGATCATGTAAGATAATTTTAGTATTGTATTTAAGGTGAAAAGTTTAGTCACAATTTAGCTAGGTGAAAGTGAAGTTTAAGGCATTATAACTTCAGGATCAATTTAATGATCTTGTCAAATGTGGAAGTTTTTCTTTTTGAAAAATTTGTACTGATGTGAAAAAGTCCAAAAAGGTAGCTGTTAATATTTGTTCTTGTAAAGCAAATAGTTTCCTTTTCTCTACCATCCAAGTCAAATAAGACTGATGAAAAAATCTACTAAGCCAGAAATTCACAGTTGAAAAAGTTTAGGTTCATAAGACTTTATCAATCAATTCTGGCAATGGAATTTTAGTGTAGGTTGAATAATACACATGTACACATGGAGCTGTGATGTACTCTCCAAATTATAAACACATTATAACATATTAATGACTGACAAAAAGTGAAATGATAAAATTATGTGACAAAAAAACCCTTATCAACAGTCTGTTTTCCTAAAAACCTGTAATAAATATTTCTTCTCAAACTTTTAGTATAGGACCTACAAAAGGTATCTGAGAAATGGGGGAGCATAACAATAATTAGAATTTCTTTTCTGAGCATTATACTTATTAACACTTGAATTTCTCACAATGATCTGATGAAATCACAAGATCAGAATTTGAAATCTGCCTGCATGTTGCTTTGTCACAATCAGCACATCCTTTACCAGATACTCTCTAGAAGCTTGACCCTGTCTGTCAGAGCAGCAAATCACCTGCTTTAGGGACAAGAATTGCTAACAACAAGCACCGTCTCTAAAGGGGAAATGAGCCATCTCCAAGGGTGTGAACTGTGGCTCCAGAAAGGAAATGTGGGGCATCAGCCTCTGCTTTAGGGCAAGGCAAAGCAATTTAATTTCAGGCACTGTTCACTGAAAAGCTGGGGTGCCGGAATCAATTTGAATCTTTTGGCTTTGTATGTGGAGTCTATCACCAATCTAGAGAGATGCTACAATTTTTAATGTGTAATTGACATGGTATCTGAATGCATTATAGGGCTGAATGTGTCCTGTGGGGCTGTAAGAACCTGTGATTATTTGAAGATTACTTTGTGCAAGCTCCAAGATTCAGGGTTAAGGGTACAGTCTCGATGCATACAGTAATTCTCACGAATTTCAAGGAGAAATATGTAGAAGCAGTGCTATTGAATATTAAAGGAAATTTTTACAAGGAGAAGAAATCAAGATGTGACAACAGAAAGAAGGTTGATGCTGGGTTCATAACCTTCATTTAGGACATGGCTAGGTCTTGTCCACAGGTGAGCATGGCTACAGAGCATTTCAAACTAAGGGTCTGAGCAGCCCTCCTTATAGTGTTCATTGGCTTAGGAATTAAGTGACACATTAATAGTGAGAAGAAAATGTCCCTTTAGTCTTTGGGGGTATTAATTTAAGTCTGGCTCATAGGAGACTGTTCTGTTTCCAAGGACAAGAGGTTGACAAGGGAGAGGTAGGATTTCCTTATGTCTATTAAAAGTCACACCCAAAATAAGAGTTAAATCCATGAGGCTGAACTTGTTCATTGTTGCAAATGAGATTGAGGTTCAAAAGGCAATCATGATCCTCTCCAAAAAAACCTTCTTAGTCTTATAGTTCTTACTCTACTTTCTAATCCAGAGACAATTCCCCTGAGTCCCCTCTGGTGGTAGGAGCTTTAATACATAGATTCTGACAGTTGTTTTTGCCATCTTGCCCTGCTCCAGCACAAAGCCCCACTACGATAAGCCTGGTTCTACAGTGGGCTCTGCTCATCCTAAAGGATTCCACTCTCTGCTTCTTGACTCGTGATTCACTTCTTTCTTTCCTCCTATCCATCTTGAAGGATCCATTTGCATTGTTCAAATCTTATCTTGAATCCCAGATGACTCTATAGTTCTGATGGTGTGAATACAAACGTCGAGTACTTGTTTTTCTCAAGTGTTCCAAACTAGTTTGGGAATTTTATTTTGTGCCTTTTGGGTTTCCATAGCAGTAGGTTGTCAAAATAAATAGGCTAGTTAGATTGGTCTGCAGTTCTTATTCTGGATAATAAAACCTGCGCATTTTAGTCATTGTATTGTAAGAGGGACAGTGTGGAGCAACCTCCAAACCAGTAGGTACACACATCACCAACCTAATGGTAGAAGGTGGAACTTTTCAAACTCCACCCCCTACAGGGAGCAAATGGGGAAAACAAAGGGCAGAGCTGGGACTTCCGGTGGTTTAACTACTAGTGGTTTGGGGAAGTTAAAAAAAACAAATAAACAAACAAACAAAAACTGCTGGAAATGTTGGCCGACAGCTGATGTGTTGGGATAGTTCAAAGTGTTGGTGAGGAGGGGTTTCTGTGGAGAAGCCATATGCTTGCCATGTATGACTTTGGCTTATACCTCTGTCTCTTCTCAGCAGATACTATCTGGAGTAGGACAGATGACATCTGGTCTGTGCCAGCCTGTAAATTCTCTATCTCTCCCCCTTCTCCATGTGTAAATAAATCGTGCTATTGTTTCACATCATGGGTCTGGTTTTGAGTCATGTCCTGCAGCAGTAAGTGCATAAGTGAGGACTCACCAGATGGGTCAACCCCAAGCCCCTGGTGTGTCCTATTTCAGTACTATGGTCTAGATATACTATTCCTGACACTAACCCCAAAACATTCCTTTCTATAAAAAGTCTGAAGCTAGTATAAATGATCATAAATTGCATAGCCATGTTATTATGAATGTTGGAATACATCATCCCTAAGAGTCTCTACACATATGTGAGTGTGTTTATCTATAGATCTATTCAGTAACTTGTTCAAGGACAACCAAAGCCCAATTTGGATGATCAGTGATTCCAGGAAACATGGCAACATTGTGCAGTCAGTGACAGCAAATACCTGTGGGAAGGTAGAATCTGGAGAGACGGAACTTGGGAGAAAGAACATGTGAGTGGAAGAAATTTATAGAGTAAGCAGGTATGTAGGTATGGAAGAAATTACCAGTGGAGTGGGGGCGGGGTTCAATAGTGGGCCGTGGGTCTGGTTCTGAAAATATCTCTGTTGTGCCATTTGGAAGTATAGACAGTGTGTAGTAGGCACAACTACCACAGCTGGAGTTCATGAGCCAAATACCAAATTGTGGGCTCATACAGCGAAGGGAAAAAGTCAAGGATCATTTCATGAAATGGGAGGGACAAGGAAATAAATGTTGGCCCAATTTTTTTATTAGAGGCAGAACGATGGAGACAGACTGCAGCCACTCTGAACAGAAACCAAGACAGTCATGATGAGCTGGCTCCTTACAAGTCTCAGGAGACCAGTCTAGACTGAAAAACTGATCAAGGCTGAACCTCTTGGGTTTTAGTGATCGCAGTTCTGAAGGTCACTGCAACTGGAGACCAAGCCAAGCAGAGAGTTATAATCTATTACTTGCCTCGAAAAGTGAAATAGGTTTGCATTTAGTATTTGCATGCTTCTTTGAAGATGAGTTAATATTTCTGCAAAGCAGACTTTGATGGAGCCACTGCTGAATGCACCGGAGATGGAAAGTTCTCTGAGGGAGGTGGGAAGGTCAGATTATAAAAAGAAATTATTATAATACTTGCTTTTTTTCCTAAATAACAAATTTCTCTTCCAAGCCATATTTTACCAGCTGATTCTGTCATAACCTGCAGTTATTTCTTTGTAAAAAAAAATAACAGCAGCACTGTTATTCTGTGGATTTCTTCTATACTCTTTCTGCCTTTAAAAAATATTTTCCCTTTGCCTTTTTCTATGGTGAAATGTGTCATTTTTCCTGCCCTAAAAAAAAAAGAGGTAATACTTTTATCTCTAATGCTCATGAAAAATGAATTCCTGTGTTTTAAATCACTTATATTCCACCCTTGTTTTTTGGTGCCAGAAATAATTTCACCTTCTAGTCTTACCTACAACTCTAAAATCTATTTTAAAAGGTCTTCTCAGACAAAATGAATGCACAATGCTAGCAAATAATTTTATACAAGCTGGGTATACCATTTACCTCTCATATGTCACATCATATACACATGTATCTATATGTGTACATGATATGATAGGTATTTATATTCATATATACACGTTTGTGTATATATATATATAATGTTCATATATACACATATGTACATATTTTCATTATTCTTAGTGTGTGTGTGTGGGGGGAAATGGAGATGAAGAGGCTCTTTTACAAGAGATTAAGGAGTACAATAGATTGAGTTAAGAAATTTAGAAGGCCCTTCCTGGTGGCACAACAGGTTAAAGTGCAGCTTTGCAAGTGAACCCCAGCCGCTTCAGTGTGAGTTCGATCCCTGCCCCAGAAGTGACCCACATGGTGCGGCAGACCTCTCCTGACCCTCCTGCTGTTCCCCTATGCAGTGTACTTCATTTATCTGCCTGTTCTGCTTTCCACTCTGTCTCTGGTGAATACCCTCACCTCCCCTGTACCCAAGTTCTGTATGCATAAATAAATAAATGTTTAAAAAAGAAAAGAAATTCAGAACTAAAAGTCTTCATACTGAGAAACTGAATCAGGCTAGTGAAGTTCAGATTGTTTGACAGTCTGAAGCCAAAAAGGACAGAGCATTGGCCCAAACTACTGCCCAAGAATGAAGCTCTATTCAGGAATAGAGATGAACTCGAGAGCCAATCAGCAGACAGACCCTCATTCATTTAGAGACCAGGAATCAAAGAGAAATAGATGTTTGTTTATTTGTTTGGTTTTTATAAACAAGTAGTTTCTTTCCACTAAATTCACTTTGTCAAATCAGCTAAACTTGACCCTTTCAATTGTGTTGCTTTGCTGAACCAGATTATAATCTGATGACTTCCACTCCCCACCATACTCTCAGTTTACCTGCTCCCCACAGGTGTGCACCAACCTGAGGAAAAACCCCATGCAGTATTTTGTGAGATCCTGCAGTAATTCCTCATAGGCCAACTACCTTTACTGAAATCTTAAAGATACTAAAACCGTCAGTATGCTGTGCATTGCATCCCCAGCCCTGACTGCTAGCGCCATTTGGCTCCTTTCATCTATTTTATCTCCCCCTCATCCCATGCTTATGCAACCACCCATCTTTTACTGAACATATGGTATACCCATTTGTTTAAAATGCCAGAATTTTCTTCTTTTAAAGATTCATTTATTTATACATACAGAGCTGGGGTACAGGCCAGAGGTGCAGGGGTGGTGAGAGGATTCACCAGAGACAGAATGGGGAGCAGAACAGACTGACTGATGAAGTACACTGCTGAAGGGAGTAGCGGGCCAGTCAGGAGAGATCTGCTGTGCCATGTGGATCACCTCTGGCATGGGTATTGAACTCATGCTGAAGTGGCATAGAACTCATGCTTTAGTGCTGTGCTTTAACCTACTATGCCAACAGGGAGGGCCAGAATTTTCTTCTTTTTGATGAATGAATAGTATTCCATTGTATACACATATATGTAGAGGTATATCACTCTTTTAAAATCTATGTGTCTCTTCATAGGCACTTAGATCGCTTCCATATCTTGAGTATTGTAAATGATGCTGCAGTGTACATTGGGGTGCATGTGTCTTTTCATGTCTGGGCCAATTTACAATCCCACAAATAGTGTATACTATTTCCCTTTTATTCACATCATCATCAGCACTTGCTTTTTTTTTTTTTTTGAATAATAGCCATTCCAGTAGGTGCAAATGATATCGCAATGTGATTTTGATTTGCATTTCTGATAATTGATGATTGTTTTTGATAATGAGGAAACTTGTACCCATTTGTCATTGGTGTATCTCTTTGGAAAAATGTCTATTCAGATCTTCTGCTCACTTATAAATATATTTTTTTCCCTTGTTGTTGTGCTGTATGAGTTATTTATGTATTTTGGAAATTAACCTTTTGCCAGTATATTATTGCAAATATTTTTTTCCCATTTGGTATGTTGCCTTTTCATTTTGTTGATGGTACTTCTTGAGGAGAGCAGATATATTTTAGGTTAATGCTTTCACATAAAGTATTTTATTAATATCCATGCTCAAGTGATATAAAATGTGGGGAAGAAGTCTGATTTTGAGTGATATCTTGGTATTGACAATAAAAATTTGTAACACTTAAATTTTACAATAGGATTCTAAGCTATCTTTTTAGGGCCAGTGCTTATACAAACTACCATCTTAGAAGAGAACAAAAATGGTCAGTGGTACTTGGCCCTTCTCAATCCTGACTTTAATTGCAACAAATTTTTGAATGTCTGATCTAGGGTCCGGGAATGTGCTGGGTACTCTTTTTGAACATTAAATAAAAGCATATTTCCAAAAGCATATTTTGCTAAATTATAGTTGATTGAATTAGACACACATGAACAGAATTTACTTGAAACAATGGTATTTATAAATTACAACACTAAAGAACTTAATATGTATTTCAGATTTTGACAACCTCACAAACTACATCTTTAAAACATGAGTGTGTTGAGCTCTGTACTAAGCACACAAATATTCTAGAATTCCTTTGTCCTGACATATGCTGTACATCAAGAATCAACAACTCTGAAATATGCTGTACATATGCTGTACATCAAGAATCAACAACTCTGAAAAGGGACAGATAGTAAATATATCTGACTTTGCAACCCACATAGTCTTTATGGCAATGAGTCCACTCTTGTTGCATGAAGCAGCTCTATGCGGTATATAAATAAATGAGTGTAGCTGTGTTCCTATAGAACTTTATTTACAAAACAAGTTTTGGGTTGGATTTGGCCCATGGGTAGAAGTTTGCTCTAGATAAAGAAGACCTTAGGCAAAATTCTTAACATCAAAGACAGCTCTCCATGGCTGAGGGCATGAGACTTGCCTTAAAGTAAGTCTAATGTTACCCTGGAGTGTATTTTGTACCCTGTTTCCTTCCTCTTACCCATTATTGTTGTTTTATTCTATACGTAACAAAAGCTAAGTCTAGAAAAACTAGAAAGTAGAGTTTAACAAAAAGAAGAAACAGAATATCCTTAATCTTACCCCACATAAAAATGTTTTAAATCGTTTCTTATATTTCAGTGTATGAAGGAATAATACAGAACATTGTAAATATGGAACTTTATTCACAAAATGGAATTACACTGTGTATGTAATATAAGGTATTTGCGATGTGTGTTCTGTAACCAGCTTACTAGACACATAATTCGTTTCTTTAGCCTATGAGAAACCTTAGTGAACTAATCATATCAAAGTGGATTTCCCTATGTATTTCACTATTGCCAGGTATTTATTTGTTACATTGAATTATAGGGATAAAGATGATTTAAAATTCCTTTTTGTAATTTTAAATTCTATTTTTAATTGAAAACAATGTACATTTTTCATGGCGTGTTAAATTTTTAGATTGTTTTCATGTGCACGAAATTTTTAAAACAAATTTTCTTTCTCCAAATTTATTTCTGAATATTAGATTTATACTTTTGAAATTTGATGACTAATTACTTTAGGTAATTGATTCTCTTTTAAGGTGTCCTTAAATTTGGGAGCAGGTACAAAGATCATATCAAAAATCTTTACCTTATTAGCTATTGCTAATCTAAACTTGTCTTTTTCTATACTTCTTTTTGGGGGAAGGGGGCAATCTAATTTTGGAACTTGCCTAGTATGAAGACTCCTTGAATCTACTTCGAGAATCTATATACAGAACACGTCCTTAATGATATCTGTTTAAAAATCAAGGGGATGAAGATGCCTCAGCTGAAGGATTTGAACAGAAAAGAGCCTCCAGCGGCTTCTTTCATTTAATCATAGTCAGCTTTCCTTCTAGGGGTTCCAAATTAACAGTGGGGTAACTTTTATTTTTTATTTTCCACTTTGAACAAGCAGGTGTTTCTTACATGAGGCCCATATGTTCCTTCACAAGCTTTATCCAAAGCACCTCCAGTATAGCCTATGATAATGTGGCATGAGACCAATTTCCTCACGAGACTTTCTTTTTTATTCCAAGCAGAATATGTGGGAAATGAGTAGGGGTGTGTGTGTATGTATGTGTGTGAGTATGTGTGTGTGTGTGTGTGTGTGTGTGTAAGAAGTACAACAAGAGAATAGCAGCATTGTCTTTGGCTTAGTCAAGCTCATGATGCCAGCAAACCACAGTGAAGATGAGCTGTCAGTGAGAACCGAGGTCCACGCCAAATCTTGCTTGTGGCATATTTCCCAGCAGGCTGCAGCACGGCTGTGGTAGACACCAAGAGCAGCTGTCTCTGCCTAGCAGGCAGGCAGTAGTCCAACCAGGTGATTTTCTCAAGTTAAAAATAACAGTAATTATGAAGAGAGAGCAGTGCCACTCAAAGTGCTCCTTTTTCAATCAAAATAACCATGAATATCCCAAACAGGGGCAAAGGGAAGCAGAAGTCTGTGGAGGTAAAAAAAAAATGAAAAAAAAAATAGGGAAGTGTCTGTTATAACCATGGAAAAATGGAAAATAATGGAAGTGTGGTAAAATTGGCTGAGATATATTCTAGAAAGAGTATTTTTTTAAGCATAGCTTTGTGCTTGTCATTGAAGTAAGATTTCGAATGATTGTTGTTAAATGTGTTTGCTTTAATCACATTAGACACTGCTCTATTATTCTGAGACATTCGCTTCAAGGAATGATGGCATCAGGAGTACCCCATTAAAGGTATTGATTAGCTGTCATAAAGTCAACTCGGAATGATGTTCAGTGCCAATTAAATTGAAGTTAGATGTCTCAGATAAAATTGTATCACCAAATCTTAAATTTAATCTGTTAGATAAATGGACTATTAGATGACTTAGTCAAGTAGACTAAATGGAAAAATTGATAACTTAAATATTGTCTATTAGATAAAATTGAAAATAAAGAGGTACAGTAATCTTCCTAGATAGCAAAATCTCTTCAAAGAATGGTAGAAAATGACTCAGTCTTCAACTTTGTGATAAGTGGATGACATAGAATTAAAGGCAGCCTTGTGACTCTAGATGAGGAAGTTGCCAAAACCACACACAATGAAGCATGCTGAATGGAAGAACTCAGCAATGGCAGGGCTGTGTAATCTTTGCCTATGTAATCTGAGACTGCATCCTGCTATTGACCTACTCTCTGAACTTCGGTTAATTCCAATGGAAATCCTGTACGTGAAACAATAACAGGATATCTCTGGTAAAGTTCCAGAGTGTCAGGGTTCAAAACACATTGTTCATGAACTCATGGACTCTTTACATGCTACCTACCAAATTGAAAATATTTAAAAATATCTAAGGAAGTTCCTTATCAAATTCAATGGGCTTTTACTTTCAAAGGAAAAGGCAAATTTAACTACCTAGTGGATAAAAATTTTAAACTTAAACATTCTTAGGAAACATAAACATATTAGTGAACTAATGCAATGGCTGTCAAACTTTAGCACACACCAGAATCCTCTTAAAGACTTGTAGAAACATGAGATTTCTGGGTTCTATTACAGACTCAGGTTTGAAGTCGGACTCAGGATTTGTATTTTTAACACGTTTTTAGATAATGATGCTGCTTCTCATCCAGGTCAACACTTTCAAAAGCCTCTGACCCATTCCCTTTCTCCCTAGTAGGGCATTCCCAATGACTGTTCAGCAAGATTTTATCATTGGTAGCTATAGAAGGTAGCTCACTGTGCCACTCCTGTTGTCATTTAGTGGAAGGTCCTCTTATCTTGTTTACCACTGGGTATTGGCTGAGAATGTATGTTGGGGGTGAAAGCCCAGCTAACTGACTTTTTAGCTCATAGCTTGCCTGACAACGTGAAGCCGTATATACTTTTGATGGAATGTTGAATCTATCACTCAGAAATCCTGAACTTTTCACAAACTTCAGAAGGTGGATGAACTTTGGATTACCTCACTTTAGGTGTAGTGAGTGTGTTGTTTATGAAGGGTATGAAAGTGTGCTTGGCTATTTCAGGGTTGGGTTCTGAAAGATGATTCTTGGCAAAGATTTATACTTCCTTTCCATATTGTAGAAGGTTTTTTTTTTTTTTAGAGGGGATATCTTTCTAACTCCTCTCATATCTAGAGGAATCACTTGAATATTTATTCTCAATTGAGTGTAAGTAATCGCATTGTTGTAATCATTGTTTTTGTACAATGTGTATCCCTTCCTGATCTTGATAGTTAAGTGTCTAGTGGACTCTTTCTCCCACCCATAAACTGGATCTTGATGTTTGGGATAACTGACAGTGCTGAATATGGTAGTGATAGAAGATAAGGAAGTCTGGAAGGCTGCAATGTCATCGAGAAGGGAGTCACTGAACCAAACGTATTATTGCATGAGTGAGAAATACACTTCATTTTCTAGATGAAGTCACTGAGACTTGAGATTTTAACACATAAATTTTACCTCTTACAATAATCCCAAAGGGACAGCCATTTTGTGCTCCCTTATACAGAGGAACAGATGTAGAGAGAATGTGTGTTTGCTTGATTCATGTGTGAGAATTGACATTCTAGCCTAGTCACTCTAACTTCAAGATCTTCTCTTCTCTCCCCTGCTTTGTCTTTCTACCTGTATTTCCAATCTGAGCCATCTCTGTGAAATTGTTTTCCTACTGAGGACAAACTATGTTTCACACTGCAGATTTACTTATTTCTATCCCCTCATTCAAAACAAAGAGACTTTTACTACAAGTGGTGAAAATTAAAGATTTACCTGAGGACATAAGTATAAGCAACTTGATAGAGGAAAGGAAGGGAATGGAGACAGGGCTACTGATGGCACTTACCAAACCTGAAAAGAGGGCATATCTGGCCTCCAACATCTAACCCTGCAAGAAGATATCCTTTGGCTAAAATGCTTGTTACTGGACACAGGCCTGGAAGGTAAAATTAGCATGACAGTATAGTTGTTAATAATGACCAGCTTATTAAGAGTCAGAATATCTATTCTATAGAAAACATTGTTGCCAAACCTAGCCAGTAACAGATGGCTATTTATCATTTGGAGTAATATGTTAAATTTTCTGAAATGCCCCATATGGGTTCAATTTTTGTCTGGTCAGTATCTTTTTCCTTAATTCACATCTAGTATAGCATTGGATCAATTTTTCAGTAAATTTAAAGCATGCTGAATAACCATTAGTTAACCATTGGTGTTCACTAGTTTTATTTATTCAATTAAAATATTTAATATCTTTTATCACTATTCAATTAAAATAATTTATAAAATTATTCTAAAGTTCCCTTTTATTACGTATGGTGTTTCTTTCAGCATGTAGAGTTAGCTGGAGTAAAAAAGATTGTTTTTTTCATGGAATTGAGTGTGACCTTCAAGTTAAAAAAATTTAGACTTTCTCAGAAGCTAACAATAAAAATTTTGAACTTGTGATAAACTTCTCAGTTCCCTAACATGTGATCAAGAAAATTAGCTCCTGTATACCCTGTGTGATATAACCCTTGAGAGAATAGAAGGAAAGATACTGTATCTCTTACACTGAAGGTATATACTTAGGAAAAGGAGCTTTAATTCCTGTGTCAGAGTTTCAAACCTGGTTTTAGTTGATACCTTTTTAAATCCCCATTTTTAATTAAAAAAAAATCTATATTCCAATTGTTGTTTGCCAATGAATAAATGTTTGTGTTTCCCATTCCTCAAGTATATGTATATGTGTATATGTTGAAACCTATTCACAATGGGATTGTATTTGGAGGTGGACTTTTGAAAGATAATTAGATTATGAGGGGAGGATCTCATAGTCATACTGGACATCAAGACTCAGCTTGTAGATGGGATTAGGAATCCAAGAAAATCTATAGACACTTAATTGTCTTGGTCAGGAAGGAATAAATATTACACAGAATCATTGATTGCAACAATACTATTGCTTACACTGAAATAATAATAACTATTCAAGTGATTCATCTAGAAGTAAGAGGACTTAGAAACACATCTCCCCCACAAATTTCTATAATATTAAAGGGAAGTACAAATCTTTGCCAAGAATCATCTTCAGAGCCTACCCCTGAAATATCCAAGCACACTTTCCATGCATGACCTGATGCCCCTATGAGGGCAGAGGGCTAGCTAGCCTTCTGAACTTTAGACTTCCCTCTCTCCGTACCTGTGAGAAATAGACTTCTGTTGTATACAAACCATTCAGGTTGTCGTACTTAGGTCTTTTTAATTTAATTTAATTTTTAAAGTGAAAACAAAAATAAATAAAGTGAAAAAAAAATACAAATATCCATCGCCATCCACGAGACCCCCTCAACCTGTGTCTCCAGTACCCCACTTTTTCACCTCTAGTAGTATCAGTTTGGTCTCCATGCCCACCAATATATTTTGATCTGTTCTTTTACAAAGTTAACTTCCATGTAGTGATTATGTAGATAAAATCATCCAATATTTGCTTTATATTTCTGACTAATTCATTTTGCATAATCCTTTCAATTTATTTTACATTTTGCTATAAATGGTAAAATTTCATCATGGCTTTTAGCTGAATATATTCCATTGTGTATATACACTACAACTTTTTCATCCAATCATCTCTTAGATGGATTTAGGTTGCTTCCATATCTTAGTTCTTATAAAAAAATGCTACATAATTCTCTTCCTTCTCCTGGTTCCTCTTTCTTCCTATATTTGCAATCTGAGCAATCTCTCTGAAGATGTTTTCCTATTGAGGACAAACTGTGTTTCATTATGTGGTACATAAAACTCTTCAAACTGATGTTTTCATATTCATAAGAGAGATCCAAAAGTGGGATTGATGCACCACATAGCAATTCCATTTTTAGATTTTTTGAGGATGGTTCATACTACCTTACAAAATGGGTGCACCAGTTTACATTCCCACCAACTATGAAAAGGACTCCTCGCTCTCCTTACCCTCTGCCAACAAGTGCACTGATATGAATGATTCTTTCTCATATCTACAATCAGACCACAAACTAAAACATTGTTTCTCTGCATGTCTTAAAAACCATAGTTGAGGGAACCAGCATCCTATTATTTTGGATGTTGTTCTCAAGTGTATTTATGTCCTTGTTCCTTCCCAAGAATTAATTCTTATTCTACTGCAGTGAATGTCTACTTTGCTTTCTTACCAATATTACCATATGGTAGAGTAAATTACATACCACTTTCTTTGTTAGTCATAATTCATTCTAATATTGTTTCCTTGTCTTTTAATATCTGTCACCATTTTACAGTTTTGAACATGTGTCTTTTAATCAATGGCATTTTGGAACAATTAGGACTGTTGAAAAATGGAGTATGAGTTCTAATTCTTATCTAATACCTTTAACCAACACTTCCTAGCCAGCTCATGAAAGCACTAACATGAAAAGTTGCAGAAAGAGTGCATGCAGGTTAGAAGAAATACCAAACGTGAGAGTAAAGTATTTTAGAAATGCTTCATCATATTACAGAGCATTGTTTCTCATCATAAGCCTGCGGGTTTTTTAAGTACGTATTGCTGGTCTCCAACTCATGATTTCTGTTTGAATTTATCTGGTATAGAGCCTAGAATGTTTATTTCTAATGTTTCTAGATGATGATTTCACTCGCTTAGGGTCACAATGTTCAGAAACTGTGTCCTATAGAATAACTAAAAATAAAAATCGTTCTCTATCTGCTGACTTTGAGAGCAGCTTGGCACTAGAGCATCTTGGCACAAAGCCAACTTATGGAATAGTTTTCTGGAACTCTTGTCCAAAGTCTCATTTCTTGAGTCATAAAAATCTCTTGACCCTTCTGTATCATTCTTTTTCTCCCCAATCTGTAATCATTTTCTCATCTCTCCTCACATTGACTCCAAAGATATCCCTCAAACACCAAACTATGGCTCTGTACTTGCCCATTTTTTGTTTCTTTTTGAACAGTGGTTTTTCATAATTCTTACTGTATGTGGGTTGCAAAGTTGCTGAGCATCCGGAGAGGCAGGGAAATAGGTGAGAATTTTCAGTTGCAAAGCCTACACAGAAAATAATATGTATAATGTAATATGTATATATATATATATAAAATATTTTTATACTGGCTATATTTTATGTATTTTATATTTTTATACTGGTGCATATCCTTCCCTGATTAATGTTAATTTTTATCATTTTTATCTTGGGTTTTCGTTCCTTCAAATTGAGGAGCTGGAACTTTGTCCCAATTTCTTTTCTTCCTAGTAATTAATTTCTACATATTCCAATAGCAAGGCAGTGACTGGTCCCCTACCACATATTAAGCATAAGATTTACCTTCACAAGTGAGAGATTTATAAAGAAGATCATTGCTTTATTATTTTACACCTGACATGCCTCACAGGGGTCTTAAGGCCCCTGTCTCCTTAGAGCAAGCTAGTGATGCTCTCCCAACTCAGTGTAATCCCCAAATTTCCCAGTTTAAATTAGATAGCATTATTGTAGCACTATTCAAGTGTAACTGTTACCTCTATGTTGCTGGTGTCCTTGCATAACTGCTATCAGGAGGAATTTTCAGAAGGGAAAGGCCAAATTCCTGCACTGACTTAGGGCAAGGCTTAATGCTTACCCATATTAGAGTAGATGGAGCCCATAGTTGACTCTCATGAAGCATAATAGATACTTTCATGACCAACTGGACCTCCAAAGTGGCAGATTAGCAATGATCCTGATCTTCTCCCACCTAGCCAATTCTCTGTACCTGCCAACCAGTGAGATTTCTACCTATCAAAGTTTGAGAAATTGGATATCTTCATCTTCTAGGGAAGATTTTTGGTTGAAAGCAAACAGGCTCGCAGATAACACCTGCCCTTTCCTCTATGACATGAAATTGGAATTCTAATTTTGTATACACATGGATTAGTGCTTTCCTTCTACATCTCTCTCTCTCATTATATCAAGTTTCTGTTGTTCTTCCCTATTATACAACTGTTCTAGCTGTTCTGGGATTCTGCTAAAAAGCAAATGTCAAGAGATAATTAGCCTTGTATTCAAAATCAACCCCAAGCATGGAAGGACATCCTGTTGACTATTCTGATGATTGAGTTAACCGTGAGGAAGTCATTCGTGCCATGCTTCATTCCTTTTTGTTCCCAAATTTCATTTCCTGCAACTTCCCAGAAACATGTATACAATCAATGGAGTGGGGAATAGTGAGAGGGTTAGATAGGGAATATTGACATGACTTACTTATTCTCCATGGGGACCTGGAATAATGTATCTGACTACCAGGAAAGAAATGCTTCACTGAACTTTAGAAGTTAAATACTGCAAACATATTCATTCTTCTCTGTACTTTCTCTAAGGAAACAATTGTAGTGACACCCGTAGGCATTCCATAAAAACCAAAGAAGGGGTAATTCATTGCTAGTTAATATGAGTTTGTCTGCTAAGCGTGAGTCTTTGGGAAGCATTTTTTTCAACCAAAGGTTCTACAAATTTACAGTGTGAATGCTTGACAACCAGACTCTAAGCCAAAGTGAGCTGATTAAGACAATACTTTAAACCAACATCTACTGAGCACTTTCTAAATCCTGGGTTTATGTAAGGCACTAACTAGGTAATGAACATATGATTATTTGTGGTAGGAGCATTGAGATAGTACATAGGTCACCAAACATTTATTAGAGGAATCTGGGTGTCAAAATGTGAAGACCAGCTGGCTGGCATGCCAAGAGATCACACAGAGTAAGCCCTATATAACACCAGATGTCCCAAGGGTTAAATATCCTACTTCAATCAAAGACTTCAAATATGTTATAGTATTTATTTATGCCCGTGTCTGTCTGTACATTAAACTATAAGTTCCTTGAGGGCAAACTGTATTTTGTCTGTGCCAGAAATTCACCCTTACCTGGTACCAATCTGATGCATTATAATAATTAGTAGTTTGTTGGAACATTATTTTTGCTAATAGAATGTCAAGGAACATTCCCAAAATTACTAAACCTTGATAGTTTTTTGACATAAAATATAATCATTCTTTAACTGCTGATGTAAAAATTACACTCATACCAACCACTCACATTGATATTAAATGGCATCTCTCGCAGTATAATATTAGAAGAAAATTAATCAGTTTGCATAAATTAGCTTCCTGGTTTATTATTTAATAAATTGTTGTTTGAAGTATTTTAGGAGACTTTAACTGTCAGATATATTGTATTCTATGCATATTGATGTCATGTAAAATTATTTTTATTTCTTTTTTACAAATGACAGATAAAACATAAAGATTTATAAAAATGCAAAATGTTGGATTTAGTGACCTGATGTTTTCATGACTATATCAAATATATCACAAATAAATTATAGGCTATTGTATTGTTGCATCTGTTAAATTGTATGAAAATTTAAGGCCAGTGTTGATAACACCATAGATAAATGAGCCATCTATTCTTTTGCATGGATGGTTTTATAGCAGAGACTCATAGTGGTTAGTATGTTAAAACTCAGTTAGAATTCTCATTATAAATGTGCAAAGCTGTCCTCTTCTCTGGATTGAAATTTAGTAGCAAATTCTAAAGCTAGAACATTCTTACTAATCAAAAGAAATTATTTTACCCTGGATAAGGGGTGCAAAGTTATAAAAGTAATTAGTACAACTCTATCCTCTAGCCTTATTACAGAAAATGTCTTTTACAATAACATGTATTACAAACCCAAGCAAGAGATTTCAAAGCCTAGTCTAGGTTAGCCTTAATCTGGAATCTAATCCATTGGGGTCTCTCTTCTTATAAATAAAAACAAACAAGTAAATTTGGAGAGGAAGATGTTGAAATCTGTCTTTATATCTATCTGTTTACATATCTATTATGCCCATCTATCAGTTATATTGTATCAACAGTCATCTCTACCTTAATGCAGTTGTAGTAATAATAACAGACTAAACACTGAACCAAAAAGAACGTTCCCATTATTCATCTTCCTACTAAAATGTTACTTTTTCTTACATTATATTGCAGACAATGAAAATTCATTCTCTTCTTAAGATCATCTGGAATGCCATCCTGGAACAGCTGATGTGTACTGTTCAAAGAAGCTTTATAAAAACACATCTTTAAAAAGCACTTAAATTGACAAAGTATATAACCCTGTAAATTAGTTACATTAGAGTGTAACATAAACATCATACATAATAATTAATGTCTATAGAATACAAAGTTGTTATAATGCTACATTTTAGTATAATTTAGAAACTGAATGATTAATTTACATAATAGAATGAGACCACTTAAAAAGATGACAATGATGCCTACTCCAAAGTACTTTATCATAAAAGCAGCCACATTCACAAGGGAACTAATTTTCTATTTGGCTTCTTTCTGTAAATCAATATCCAAGGATGCCTAAAGTTTCTTAAGCTAAAAACAGAATGAATTGCTTTGGGGAATGAAATTCCACACCTGACCAATGTTCACCAGTTACAAGACAGGAAAATCTTTATCATTTATTTCAGCAGCCAAAGACCACAGGAATGTGTTAATTGCTACTCATTGTGTAAATGCTTTATGATAGAATTTGAATTTTAAAAAATTACTTAAGTGACGTGACCCGCACATGCACGCATATATATTAAATGTAAATATACATGCACACACATATATAGATACATATCATATGCATTAGTCAAGTAATTGCACGTTGTGAATAGAGAGCTAATTTTTCAAGTTTGACTGAATGAGGAAGTGATTATAGGTCTCTCAACCATTGTAGCTTAAAACAATTTTCTGTGATTTTGTCAAATGAGAGGCAAGAGAACTGCTTATTGTCATTTTGTAAGAGCTTTTTTTCTACTGTATAATTATTTTTGTAAACCAGATAAACGTTGTTTTTACAATATTTCTCTCAGGTATGATCTCAGGATTAAAGAGGTGTGTGCCCCAAGTGGGTCAGGTCCTGGCTGGGGTTCAAATTTTTGCTGCAGTGGCTCTGAAGAGCTTCATAGTGCTGTGCCTTGTGCCACCAGAGTGGCCCTCACTAGGCTAGGTTTTGTTACTAGGGTGGATTCTTCAACCCAAAAGACTATCTAATAGTGAAATCATAAAACGATTAAACTTTCACCTCAGTATTGACAATGACAGATAAACAGGTGCTGAGTAGATATTGTCCCAGGGAAACAATTAATCGGATAGAGAAAGGCCTTATTTAGCTTAGAAACTTGGCTCATTTCTTGGAAGCAAAAATTTAAACACCCCTTTTGAGGCGCTTGAGGTGTCCAGTAGTTCTAGTTACGAAACAGATATTTCTTTTCCTGGGTAAAAGTTTTTGTGGTGCTGGTGGTCTTTCTTGGGAAGAATTCTGAGAAAAAAATTACAGGTTATTTTGTGTATGTGCGTGTGTTTTAAAATTGCTCATGCTATTTTTTTTGGGGAATTAGAGAAGTAAATGCTACTCAGCATGTCAGAAGAGCTTCACAGACCCTTGGCTGTGCTTGGTTGACTATGAAGTCCAGCAGAAAAGGTGTTGGATTGTGAGGGAGAGACAGAGGCATTCTCTTTCCTACTCCCAGCCTGCATTAGTGTACCTCCCTTTCCTCCCCCTGCACTTGCTTTCCTGATGTGTCACCCTTTGAGTTTATCTCCTGAGTCTCTAAACAGTCTTCTACCTCCTGTTTCTCCACTAATGCTTCTGCCAAGATTTCGCCCTGGCCTTATTCTCACACTACCTTCTCTTCCCATCTCATTTAATAGCAACCAGGGAAAATCCAGGTTTCCTAGAACATAAAGCTTATGCAATTTGGTGGGCTTCCTTTCAGCCTCCCAACTGTTTTTGTGTTACAAATTTTATAGAAAACAATAAGTATAATAAGCAGCTAATGAGTGATTGACTTTCAACTCAAGCTGATGTTAGGACTCTGGGTACTTCATTTCTTTTATGCAAGTTGGTACTATCTGGCTCAACCTTTGGGGAGTGCCAGGAGAAGACTGCAAGTCTGGAGGAGGGCTCCTTTCTTATGGCTTATTCCTACCCCGCTATCTCAGCACTATGATTAAAGATTAACTTTTTATTGTGTAAAACTTTCAAACCTTAAACAAATTAAAAGAATATTAGCATGAATCTGCATATACTCTTGATCTATACTTACTCACTTTAATCATTCTGTCACATTTGCTTTCTCTTTTTTCCATATTTTATGTATGTCATCTGTATATCATCATTATATAACTATTATTATAACCAATAACACTATTTCAGAGTCAGTTGCTTACCCAAACTCACCACTCCATAAACAGTACAGAATATAACTCCTAAGAAGGACATTCCCTTATATATCCACAGTTACTTGGAGTCGTTATCCAATTCAGACTTTAGCATTGAAACATGATTAATGTCAATAAAAAATCCATATTCAGTCTTGGCCAGTTATTCATGTTCTATCTTCTGCAGCATTTTTTTTCTGATTCCATAATATGCAAATTATATCTTGCTTTGAATTGTTCCTTGGGCCTTCATTGCACTGACATTTTTAAAGAGTATTAGGGTAGAACTTCTGTAAAACAGCTTTCAATTTGAGTTTTCCATTGTTTTCTCAGAAATAAGATTTAGTGATAGGTTGTTTAACAGACATATTTATGTTTTTTCTTTCTTAAGACATCAGGTATTAGTTTTTCTTTTCTTTTTAAAGATTTATTTATTTGTGCATACAGAACTGGGGTACAAGCCAGAGGCTCAGGGGCGGTGAGAGGCTTCACCAGAGACAGAGTGGGTAATAGAACAGGCAGATTGACGAAGTACACTGCTGAGGGAGGCAGCGGGCGGGTCAGGAGAGGTCTGCCACACCATGTGGTCACCTCCAGGGCAGGCAGGGATCGAACTCATGTGGAAGAGGCTTTAGAATCTCAGTGCTGTGCTTTAACCCGCTGCGCCACCAGGGAGGGGCTAGTTTTTTTTTTTTTTTAATTGGTGATGATGACTTTTATCACTTGGTTAAAGTGGTATTTATTAAAGTTCAAGACTTTGAATGTACCTTTTCCCCCTTTTTAATTAATTAGTAATCTGGGGGATTACGGGACTATGTAAATTTCCTTTCTCCAATAAAATCTTATCAGTGGTTTTAGGAAATATTGATGATTCTTGCTTGAATCAATTATTACTTTGATGGTTTCAAATGGTGATTTTCTGTCATTTATTTCTTCTGTATTTATTAACATTCTATACTACAGTTTTTCATTCTCTCAAATTTATTTTTTTTAAATCATTGGCCTGAACTGATGGATTCACTTATTAGTCACTGTGTTATAACTCACAAATACCATTATTCATTTACTTCTACAAGAGCAACTTACAGTTAAATAGAAAAAATTCAGTAAAACTAAATGCTTATCAATATAATACCTAAGAACAGAGAAAGATATTAAAGAGAACTGAGAAAGTGAACTTTAAACTCTGTCTTATACACTTATATTTTAAGATAAGAAAGAATTGCAAAAATCTCTTAAACTTCTTAGCAGATTTGTTGTTGATATTGGTAGGGGTTTAGTAGTGGTGAAAATGTTTTGTTTTTAACAAAGGATTGAGTAAATGGGTGTGTGTGTGTGTGTAGATACATGTGTATACACAGATATATGAGCTTGGAAAGAGGGAAGTTGAGAAAGATTTCTGTGGTGATATAGATTAAAAATAGAATTATTAATATAAACTCATGATTATAAATATTTGTATATATATATATATCATTTACATTAATATTTCGACTATATGTAATTTGTTACCTTTTCTCAGTCAGCTAAGAAACAGAAGGACATCCAGTCAAAGAACACCTCTAGCCTCCGGATCTTGGCTACTGAATGACTTCTCACAACCCATAGTTTATTTCATGACTAAATCAGGACAGGTAAATGAAAGTTAGAAATTCTTGTGCTAGAAAGTAAAAAGTGCATAAATAATGAAGGGGTTGATGAAAGGAAATAAGTGCCCAGCTTAAAGGCCTCCCACTGGCCAGTTAAAAAACCCTTTTCATAAACCATTTTGAATTAACTGATTTCTTAAGAGGTTCATAAGGATATATATATATAAGAAAATCAAAACCAAGATTGCATAGAGCAGAATCATTTGCACTACACAGAACTTTTTTTTTTTTTAATAAATCAAGAGTTCATTTTAACTACCATGTAGATATCACTCTTTAACCCTAGAGATATAAAAGGCTTCTTCTCTGGAACACTGGGAGCCAGGCTAATTAAAGCTTGGTTATCAATTTAAGATGGCACCACACCCTCCCTCCACCCAGGCTGTGGTACATCTGATTTATTAGCAATCTTTGGCAAGACTTTTATCTTTTAACCTCTGCCTCCTCTGTAAGGAACTTTCTCCCTATTTCTTATTTATTACTCAAGGACCTCTTTGAAAACAACCTCCTCCATTCTTCCTACTCTTTCAAATTTAGATGACTTTCTCCTGTTTGTTCGTACAAAACTGTACATCTACTACTCTTTTGTTGACACGATTCTGTTCCTCCCACAGAATTTATAGTACTGATAGCTACTGATTTTGTTTGAGGATACAGTATTGTATTCATATTTATATACATTCACTACCTTCTCCTTCCATTACCTGTGACAGATAGTACATCATTTTGCACACACTAAATAAAAGATAATGTTGACTTGCTTTGAATAACTTTTGAGCAAAAATTAGAGATTATAAGCTATTCCTAGTATGTGGATATCTGATGCAAATCTAATATGTAATTTGGTAGTTTTAATAGGAATACATGTAAAATCCAGGAGAAAGAGAGAGGGAGAGAACATTTACTGACAGCATAATTTTGCCAAATACGTTCACAATTGCCTCAATAGGTCAGAGGCACAAGGACAGACTAAATGGACTACAGGTTCTGTGCCTGGTATTGTTGTCCAGGTGGGCCAGAACTCAGAGTCCACTATCTCTCTATCCTAGATTTTCTACACTGTAGTTAATTTAGGAATGATCTTAAGAGCATATAGAGTGAAGTTTCAAGTAGGAATGAATGATATAGAGTAATTCAGGCTATTAGTAGCAATATGAAGTCTGAATCATTCTACTCTTAGGTTGCGTGGTACTGATGCTGCTTAGGACTGCTCTGTACATTTTGAACTCTATATTCATGCTGCCTTCTGACAGTGCCTTGCCAGCTAAAGAAGGGATGAAGAAAGAATCTAATATATATATATATATATATAATTATATTATATTATATATATTATATTATATTATATTACATTATATTACATTACATTATATTACATTATATTATATTATATTATATATACAGGGAATAGATGAAAGTCAGAAATGATTTAGTCCTTGGAGGATTAGAATAAGAACACCAGAGAAGTACAGTCACCATGTGAAACAAACACCAGGTTTGGGAGCAAAGAAAAATTACAGAGCAGGTCAGCACTCAGACCTTCTTTCTGTATCATAGTTAGACAATTTTCTAGCTAAGTCTTCTAATAAAGATGTTTATCTAAATACTGATGGGGGTGGAATAATGTAGCATGCATGATAAGGGAAATTCCTGTATAAGGAAGGAATTCAAAAGTCTCATATCCAAGGATAAATTACTCTTTATGAAGGTTATGAAAAAAAAATAACACATACATAAACACACACACACAATCACTGTATTTTCTGTGTGTGTGTATCTCTGTGTGCATTCTATATCCATCTACTTATAGAACCCAGAACAAAGCTCAATAGGAAAGGAAATAAGTAAGGGTGTTATTTGAAATTATTAACAGCTAATTTTCCTCTGCATCTTTATACATCCTGATGGCCCATTCCCTTTCCAAGATGTGGCATCAAAATATATCATGTCGCCAAAAAATGTCGTGATAATGGAATAAAATTCCTATCTTGGAATTTTACCTAGGATTCAGGGAAGAAAGAGAGATATTTGGGAGAATATGTGATAAAGAGATATATATTTCAGCATCTATTTAAATGAGATAAAACGTGTTTGGGCTAAGGGGAGATATAGAAGAAGTCACCTGGGAATTAAGATCTCTGAAAAATGGGCAGCTCTCCATTGGCTGACCCATTACTTTAATCCAAGACTCATGGGAAGGACAATGGAACTCCAGAAGGGAGTTTATGGAATTATGGTGGTAGAACCAGCAGTTCCTCAGCTTCAATCCCAGTGTCGGGGAAGAGAAAATATTTCATGTATCTAAACCTGAGTCAGCCTCCCAAAATGTGCAGTTCCTAATTGAATTTTTCTTGCCTAGCTGAAAGCTCGGAGCCCCTAACACAGAGATCAGTGTAAGACCAGAGGGAGTACCCTAGAGGTGGAGACCGTGCTGGAAGGAGGGTCAGAGATGGTACACAGGAGCAGGTGCATACCTGTATGGTGTGGAAACTGATGCACACTGGAAGTCAGGAGTCAGCTGTGTGCATTTCTCCCTAGTGTGTGTCTTCAGTGATGAGGAAGGTGATATGAACATGACCTTTGCAGGAGTATTGACACAATGGAAATGGGAAAATTCTTCCATCAAGGTCTCTTATCTCCTTTGTTTCAGAGAGTTAGTTTACTAACACATCACTGGCTGTCCCCATAGCCCAAATGCCTCAACACTATGAAAAATCTCAGTAAATTAAATGAATTTTCTATCATCCCATGAAAAGGTAGCTCAAAATAAAAATTAAGTTAGAACCATAAAATTATAATATCACATTTCATGCAACTCTGAGTTTGTGGACTGAGATCCATATTATATCTAGGAGCTAGCTATCATCAAATTAAATTTTAGAAATGTTGTAGCAAGTGAGAGCTAAACATTTTTAGTAAGTCATAAAATTTATGCTGGCTATTACTGTCTTTGAAGAAGGGAACTACCCAACATTTGGCATAGTGCCAGAGATATGCCTACTATTTTAATATAACTTACTAGCAATGATAATTATTGCCTACTGTATGCCTTTGGAAGTTGCCCAATTAAAAAGCTTGATTTTTCTCACCTTATTTTTTTAAATTCCTTTTCTTTTCTATTCTTTCATTATTGTGACTTGTCGCTATTTTCTGATGTGTGAGTGGTAACATTCAGCAAAACTGTTGTAGAAGATCTAGTCATTATGCAGATTATTTTGCTCTTGTGATACTTTATGTATATTTTATTTAATACAGCGAATGTTTCCAGATGCTCTTAGACAATTTCCATTTTAATTCTAGTGCGTTGGAAGTGTGGGCCCTGGATAACACCATTCTGCCTTAGCATTTTGTAAACTATTAATAATCGTTGTTACTTGTTGATAGTATTGGATCTTGGTTTTCTATTTTATATACATTTTTACATTGTTTTATTATAATAATGGGCAAGTTGACATAGTACTTAGACTTTTATTAGCATTCTGACATATATAACAGAAATTTTAAACGTTCTCATTCTTAGACTAAAGGGCTATTCAGCTAATGCTTTTTTGAATAAGGAGAGAACTATTATAGAAATTTATTAATGGTTGTGAATTTTATGAAAACAAATAACTATTATTCTAAAGTTTTTAATGGGTATTGTTTGTGATGAAGCTAACACGTTCCCATGGCATTTTCTTCCAAAATGTTTATGGAGGAAAAAGCAGAAGAAAGAGTAGGCTTTAGAGAATTATTCGAAACAACCAAGGGGACTTAATTACAGGATAATCAGTCACCCATTTATTTAATAACTCTGGCAAGAGGTGATGATTACTAAGAAGACTTTCTGTTAATCACAGAAGACTGGGCATACACTGAACTTCAAACTCAACCTGAAACCTAGACCATTTATCTTTCTGTTGCTTTGAGTAGTTCAGCTGTGCAAGGGACAAGTCATCATGAATAAACAACGATAGATTTTTAATGGATATAAAATAAAACATTTCAGGGAATAGCTACTTTAGGTCTCTAGAGGTGAGGATATAGCTGGGGAAATAGTAACTTGCAGGGCAAATTTTTGAAACACTTTTTTAAACATAGAAAACCATTGTATCATTCACAAACTTAATAAATATTTCTTTGACTATAGAGAAAAAATATTTAAATTTTCTTTCTGCCACAGGAACCATAAATACATTAAGTGAGTTATGTCTGGTGGAATTTATTCATTACACTTATGTATATAATCAGAAACATCATCAATGCTATTCAATTTAGTTCCCTCCTGAAATTCTACTATAAATTTTATCACTGTGAAAGAGTAAGGGGGTGGATTTCAGAATCATTTCATCTGTCACAATGTATGGCTTTTTTTTTTTTTCCTTCTACAAGTGTCTTCCCCACAATGAATGCCATGAATGTGAGACACATTTTATGCATTTTTTTCAAGATTTACTTATGTATGTATACAGAACTGGGGTATAGTTCAGAGGTGCAGGCATGGTGAGAGGATTCACCAGAGACAGAGTGGGGAGCAGAACAGGCCGACTGACGAAGTACACTGCTGAGGGGAGCAGCGGGGAGGTCAGGAGAGGTCTGCTGTGCCCTGTGGGTCACCTACGGGGCTGGGGATCGAACTCATGCTGAAACGGCTTTAACTTTAGTGCTGTGCTTTAACCTGCTGCATCACCAAGGAGGGCCCCATTTTATGCAATTTTGTGTGACTGGTACCCAACACAGTTCTAGCATATAGTAGATGTTCAAGAAATAGTTCTGTGTAATTGATCTAACTTGAAAAACTACCTCCCACTCTTTCTTCCACATGTCACATCCTGTTGCTATGCAACAATGAATCAATGCCCTCTGACATTTCTTATATGCAATTAAAGACAACTTATTGCTTTTTTTAGTATTATCAAGAAATACTTTCATTTTACCTTTGTCGATGAGTCACCAGTTCTAATACTCCTACCATAAAAGAAATCACAGAAATTGTCATTTGCCCTCCATGTTAAGAATTACAGAATTAACTGACAGTGATTTTAACAAAACCTTCTGAAGAGAAATTCAAGATTGAGAAAGAAAACATAGCAAGTGTCATTAGCAACTTCATATGAGTGCCCAAATCACCTGTGCCCCTCAAATTACAGTCCTCACAAATTCTCCACTTTATTCACATGGCTGAGGAATAGGCAGGTAAGCAGAATTGGGTTATTTTTTCCTTAGAATTTAAGTCATAGGACTTTCTCACTCATAGATGGACAAGTTTACTTATTTGTAAGACTTTTCGACTTACTCCCTGGTTTATCTTAAACCTTCCTCTTACCTCCAGGCCCCTATTAATGGAGAAGAGATCATGAGTACATTTAACTGGCTCACTGTGATACTGATTTTATTCTTCTGCTCAAATAGCCACTTAGTCTTTCCTCACGATACGCCATGGTTATAGCCATTTTCTCTGTGGTTCACTTTCCTTTGGTTGCTCAGTTCTCTGCCAATCACCAGGGGTTTTCTGGCCAGTTCCAGATCAGCCATTCCCTCTCTTTTTCCCTCACCACCTGCCTTGTGTCCATGGAGTTTGTGTTCTCATGTCTCTGTCTCAGTCCATGACTGATGCCAGCCTTTCAGGGACTTGCCGCTGGGAGTTTTCTCTGCACTTGAATGCGGGCCCTCTTCAATCATTTGAGCCAGAGTAGGAAGGCTTTCCTCTTTCCGGGGCCTCTTCTCTGGTCTTTCTGGGCAGCTCTATCCCATCTACTTCATCTTACACATTCATGACTTTAGGCTTTATTTTTTTAAGATTTACTTATTTATGCCTGCAAGTACTAGGATACAGGTCAGTGGTGCAGGGGGCAAGAGGATTCAGCAGATAGAGTGGGAAGCAGAACAATTGGATCCAATGAAATACAGTGCTGGGGGGAGCAGCAGGCAAGACAGAAAAGGTCTGCCATGCCACATGGGTCACCTCCCTGGCTGGGATCAAACTCATGCTGTAGTGGCTGCCGAGGGCTTCAGAGTAATGTGACTTAACCCCTTCCACCAGCAGGCAGGCTCCTTGATGATTCTAGTCTTATTCCTGTTAAATAAAGCTCTTACCAGAGTCTTTTTGATAATGCCTTCAATGGTAGTGGAAGTCAGACCAGACATTTTATTCACAAGTCCTAATTCTGAGGACTTGTGAATTACAAGTTAGATATTCTACCATTAGAGTATAGTGTAGTCCCTAATTCAAGTAAGAATGTATGGAAAAAAGGGTGGTTTGCCATTGAATGAAAAGGAAAGTAGGGGGCATTTGGAGAGATGGCAGAAGAGAGGGGCCCGCTGACCTCCAGCAGTTTGTCAGGAGATGCACTGGCTGTTCATTGTAAAGGCTGGGGTGATTGTCAGACTCCTGTCCGGCCTCTGCCCCGGCTGTGCTTCATTCTGGGGTCAGCTGCCAGGCTGGGATTACTGCCTTTGTCAGGGGGCTGGCAGGCCTGCAGTGCACTCTCCTGGAGGGCCCATGTGCTCGCAGAAGTGGTGGCTGGCGAGGCCCTGAACCCCACGAGGGTAGGTGTCCAGGCTCCACTTATGGAGAAACAGCGTGATAGTGGCTACTGTGTCTGTTTCACATTTGCCTTCTAATTTATCGTTCTCCTTCCCCGCTCCCAGCAGAGACTGTGCAGACAGCAGGCTGTACACCACAGATCCCCACAGGGTGGGCTTTCCAAGGTGGGTCCGGGCTGCACCCCCACCATCCTTTTGACTCCTTTTCATCATTAAAATAGAAAGTCGCATACAAGACTAAATTGCAAGCCTATTAGACACTTATACATCTAATATTCTAACTATTCATGTTTTTTTAAGTTCAATTTTTTTTCCTAACTACAAAAGTGCTGTCTTTTAAAGGCAGAAAATACTCAAAATTACTGAAAAGGTAAAGAAAAAACCCTCAAGTATGATTCATGCTACTCTACATAAACGTAAGTTAACATAACAAAACACATAATACAATTATAGTATCTGTTTGCTATATAACTGTTTGCCACACAAGACATAATATATTACAATGTAATATGTGACATTCAACCTAAAAGCATATAGCATGCAATACATGCCAGTTAATATTACTTTGATACTATATCTATTTAAGTTCACTTTAATATTTTCTTAACTCAGAATAATTCTTATAATCATGGTTAGGATAAATCAGTTATGCACCTACTGAGATAAAAGGAAATAGGAATTCTAAGAATATATTAGCGTTTTCATTGCCAAAAATAGTCCATCATTGAATTGATAGTTTTTGTAGCTTTAACAATTTATTAGAAACAATTTCCCCTGCCAATACATATTCTTCTAGCTCTTGAATTTTTATAACTGCACTGTAATCCTTTATATAAATTTACTATGGTTTATGAAACCTATCTCTGCTTAAGAGAATTCTAGTTTTGAATAGGCCATATGGCTTTAGACCTTTACACAGATGCCAGAGACAGAGGCAATCTGCTTACCTTTGCAGTCTGAGGGATTTGAACTGGTCTCTGAGATGACATTACCTTTGAAAGAATGCATTTGTTCATGGGATGTTCCACGCTAAGAGATGGGGGTAGACCACCAACACACATTTTTTTTTTTTTAAGGAAATTTGTGACTACACCTATTTTTCAATGGAAAATTTTGCCTCTGTTAACTAACCACCCTTTTCCAGTCACAAAATCACTTCTCAGCAGCCACTTCAGAAAATGTGGCACTTTGTTATATAGAAGAGGCATGTCCTCTGTGATCCTCTCTGGTGTACTCTTCACTGAGGGTCTGAGCATGCAGACACCTGTGGCCATTCAGTAGTGCCCTAAATAAACGAGAAGAAGAGGAGAGAGAAGAATGTCAAAGGAAGACAAATGACAGGGTTATTTAATTAAATTGATGAAATCAGAGCAAAATCACTTTTACTGAGGTTGGACCTTTAGTTTTTGTTTATTTGGGGGCAAAGAAGCAACTTTTATAATACCAGTTGTTAATATTTAATTCTTTACTATCCAGCATGCCCACTATTCACCTGCATAACAATACCCAGTCCTTTACCGATGGTTACCCTTGGGAGAGGGGAAGGAAGTTGGGGAGAAAGGGAGAGGGACAGTTTATAAGCTACATGTTTTGATTTTGAAGAATAAATTTTACATATTTACTTAAGTGGTTTCTGCCATCTGCAACATCAATTTACTAGATTATTCTCTTTTCTTAAAAGAAGAAATAGTTAGCAGGTGCTTGGCTTTCCTTATCCTTGACAAGACAATATCTTTACAAAACTGGTCAGTAAGAGCCGTGTCTGATAATTAACTTGTCTAACATTTTTATACCTTTATTTAAAGCTTTCTTGATAGTAGAGCAGACTAAATAAAACATACAATAGGTATTTGAAAATGGTCAATCTCAAAAGCCCAGGATAGTGTGATTTCGTAATTGACAAGTAGAGCATGAACAATAATCTGTTTCCAAGGTTAAGGTTACAAAGAAACCCAGGGTTAATGCATTTCAACATGAGATTATAGGTTGTGTAGCTTGAGATAAGCAGAGAAATCACATCAGTCTCAGTAGTAGAAGGTGTCTTCTGCACAAAGCCTTTTCTGCCCAGTTGTATCTAGAAATTTTGTTTATTTATGATTACATTAAACCAGCATTAATCACAGTCTAGTTCATTTGGATTATTGTTAATTATGGCTACCAAATAGTCTCAAAATACCTATACAATATTAACATTGAGTAACCAATCATGTGGTCAGTAAGTAGCATTTATCAGTATTGAAAATTTTCTCCTCAATTAGTTGGTAGATCATTTCAATGATTTTAAATCTATTAGGAATGATTCATGACTAATTATATTATAAAATAATACTATTTCAAATTGAAATGTGTTGGCATGTATGCTTCTAATTAGGGAATCTAAAAGTGACTTCTTTTCCTATTATTTTTAAATTGTTGATAATTATGTTAACATTGGCAAGCTAAACATAGATGGACATCATTAATTAAGACAATTACAATGATTTATGCTACTTTGCAATCAAGTGAGTATAATGGAGTATTCAGTATTATGACTGTAAAATCTTTATTTTTAAACTGAAAAATACCTTTATTAAAATACGTATTATTCAATCACAACTATTAGCTCAATTAAGTGAATAAATCATTCTCACATGTCATGTAATCTGTGATCTTAATAGATTTTTCTCTTTATTCATTCCCTTTCTCTTTCTCACTTACTCCTTCATGCCACAAAGGGTTCTTTTCAATTTCCTAAAAATTATAGAATTTAAATACCGGGAATATTGAAATAGTTGTCTAGTCTAACTCCTTCAATTAAGAAATGAGAAAATTGAGGCTAGAGTAGTGAGTGACTTTGCTAGAGACTTATGGGTAACTAGATGCCATATGAACTAGAATTCGTCTCTCAACTCCCAGCTCAACACCCTTCCTTACTCACTTGTCTTAAGGATTCTAAAATACAAGTATTCTTCTCACTCTGAAATAATGCTTGTTTATATCAAAGTCATCAAATTCATTAATATTTACTTATTAAATGCTGCTATAAAATAAATTATCTAGTCTCTCCCTGGTGGCACAGTGGGTTAAAGCACAGCACTAAGAAGCTATTCTTAGCCACTGCAGCATGAGTTTGATCCTTGGCTAGGCAGGTGACGCACATGATGTGGCAGACCTCTCCTGATTCACCCACTGCTCCCCTCGTCAGTGTATTTCAGTAGATCGGCCTGTTCTGCTCCCCACTTTGCCTCTGATGAATCCTCTCACCCCCGCAGCTCTGGCCTGTACCAAAGTTCCTGTATGTATAAATATATAAATCTTAAAAAAATTATCTATTATCTTTCTTTATTATCTCTTTTAAGCTAATACTACATTGAGTATTCTAACATTTGTGACATAGTCACATATTTGACTGGGTTCAGATATTAATTCATTGTGTAATGAGGAAGGATCTGGATAATTAGAATGAGGCCATGTGGGATACTCCTTCTCCATAGATACCAATGACAAAAATTGAGGCTAAGAGTTGGGCCCCTGATGCCATTATGAGAGAGAAAGTAGAAAACTGCTCTCACTAAGAAGACATTGAATTAATTTAGAAAGTTCAGGATTGATTTGTTATCTAGAATTAATTATATGTGACTGTGAATTAAAATAGGATTCAAGACATAAATTTGGCTAGAGATTTATATTTATAAATCAAGGTACTCATTTTCATGCCTACCATACTGTATTGATTTCTTTTATAATGATCTTCTTACATGATTATAAGTTTCTGACAAGACTAACTATAAACTCCATATATTAACAAAAGTTGTTGAGTCCTCTTGGCATTCCCCAAATCTTCAATACATTAGGATGATAAGGGATTATATTAGAATGATTACAAAAATGACCTCAGTGACTCTCTACCCTAGAGCAGTGATGCCTGCTATGCAACATCTTAGTTCTTCCTATTAAAAGATGGAATCCTCTCGTCCACCTTTTGATTCTTTGATTGCCCTTTACCTGCTTTGCCCAACAGAGTATGATGAAAGTAATAGTGTTCTCATTGTAAGCCTTGATCTGAGGAGTCATTTGCACTTTTGCTCATTCATTCTGAACATTGTCACTACTTTATCAACAAGACTGGCTCAATACCCTTCTACATGCTGAGAGCCCACATAAAGAAGAATCTAATTGTCCCAGTAGACACTGTTTGAACCAGCCTTTATCTCGTCAACATCTACATGTTGATGGGAATATTGGCATGTGCAGCAGAGCAATCTGTTCAGGTTCCTGTGGGTGCACACGTAGACTCAGCTGTGACCAGAACTTACTCAGCTGACCCAGGAACTTACGAGCAAAAAATAGACCCCTATTGTTAAGTCACTGAGTTTAGGAGTGGCTCATTGCATAGCATTATTTTAGCAATAGACGATTAATATTGTTTCTCAAATAAACTGATTGAATGTTCAAAATCAGTAACTGTCTAGGTAATAAGAAAATGTTGAAATACTCAGTGTGCATGAGTTCAAGACTTCTTGGTTTTTATTGTCTCTTTGTTTTCTCCCTAAGCCTCACTTAGCATCCATGTATTCCAAAGAGCAATGAGACAGAAAGGGATATTATCCACACATTTGCCTATTTCTGGAAGCATGATCTTAGACAAGTCACTTAATCATCGTTTCTTCTTTTATATTTTATTTTTAACGGAGGTGATACTGGAAAACCCCCATAGGTATTACCACTGTAGTGAACCCATCCCCAATAACCATACTCCACCATTGTCTGACGTTGTCAACCTCACTGGATCATTATATTAAATGAGAAAACATTTGGAAGAGTTTTAAAGAATAAACAGATGCCATAAATCAGAGGCATTCTGAGGGGAAGAGGAAAGGAGAGGGATCAAAACGAGGGTGGCAAAGCACCAGGCACTATGACGATGCACGGCTGCATTGGTGGCAGAAATTCTATGAGAACTATGCCTGAGAAAAGAAAGCAAACATTGTAAAATATGTAAATACATAAATTATATTTTAGAATAAAGAAACAAAACTGGTTAAAAAATCTCCAGCATTCACTCCACGTGTTGAATACAACAGGACCACTGCTAGCCTCTTTGGTGAAGGGTAAGAGAAAATGAAGGAGAAGTGGGAAAAACACAGGAAGATGGAAAATTCTGGGAACACTTAGGTCAAATGGTAACTGAAACTACATACATGCCTTACACTCTACTAGCCTTATCAAGCTTGGTGATGGATTTCTTTTCTTGACAAATTGCCATCACAGGTTATTTCCTAGATGATATTTCCACAAATGGAAAATCATTCTCCGTTGCCTGAATGGCACTAAAGAAAGTTATTATTTCACATCTGATTCCATAGCGCTAGCATTTAGATTTACCAGCAAGAGGGTTAATAAAAACAGAAGTACAGCCAATAGCAATTGAAACATGTCACTTTTCTATCTGGCTACAATGTGTCACCTTATAGGTTGTATCCTCTGAATGATAAAACATAATTTACTGCATCAAAATGTAAGTCTGAAACCCATTTCTACATTCTCTGTAACATAAGACCTGTTTAAGATTTTCTATTGGCTTTAAAATAGCAAAAAGTGGAGTGAGAGGAAAGATAAAAAAAATGAACAGATGTTTGAAGATGACTTCTTAATATTTATGTGACAAAAATTGGTAATATAATAGCTTTATCTGTTGATTTATAAAGTGACTTGTTTAGGAAGATATTTAATATTCAATTCACTTGACAAAATATTGGGTTATTAATAACCTTAAGTTTCCTTATTGATATATAGTTAGATGTCTTTGCTCTCTGATTACTGGAAAAGGAGTTTAATAACAGTAATTCCCCACCTCTAACATTTTGATACAAATAATCTGTTCAAAACAAACTTGTGATTCTTTCTCTTAATCATTACTTTAGAAATGCATCATTTTGTGTGGTATTTTTAATTAGAAAAGTTACTCTTAGAAAATCACTAATCACATCCAGTGGCTTAAATAAAGCATCTGTGATAGTAGCTGCTTTTGGTGGTGAGGCAATAGTCAAAGCTGGATTTCATATCTGAGAATTTGCCTTTTATATAATTAAACTGAAAACGATCCCATCACATATATATAACAAATAATGAGGAATTTGAAGCTCAAAGTTACAGGTTATCTTGTCCAATATTACACAACTGTGAGGCAGAAATAAATATTAAGACCAGTTATGTCCAATGCAAACTCTGTTCTCCCATTAATATCAGGTGAATGCTGCCCACTTTATTTTCAAACACTGCAGAAAATATTCTAACTTCCAAAAAGATGCGTCGGTTTTACTCTTTCTTTGGTTACTTTTGGAGTATAGATTCTCATCTCTCATTCTTCAAAATAATCTGCAAGTAGCCTCCAATTTTCCCTTTTCTAGGCCAACCTAAATATTGATAACCACAGGTTATCTTTGAAAACACTTTACCTTACTACTCTTGATAGTCAGAATACAGACTGACAAAAAGTTTCAAACCATGTTCACTGTCACAAGCATCATTGCCGTCACTAACCACACCACTGTATCGTGTCTTGTTGGCCTTATATCCGTCAGTATCTGGCACATAGTAGGTAGTGGGTAGAAGCTTTTTGAGTTAAAACTTTTTTTTTTTAAGATTTATTTATTTGTGCATACAGAACTGGGGTACAGGCCAGAGACTCAGGGGCGGTGAGAGGCTTCACCAGAGACAGAGTGGGGAGCAGAACAGGCAGACTGAAGAAGTACACTGCTGAGGGGAGCAGCGGGCAGGTCAGGAGAGGTCTGTCACACCATGTGGTCACCTCCAGGGCAGGCAGAACTGAACTCATGCGGAAGAGGCTTTTAGATTCTCAGTGCTGTGCTTTAACCCGCTGCGCCCCAGGGAGGGCCCCGAGTTAGAACTATTTTAAACCTACATACATTCCTACTAGAGTGTAACCCTAGTTCCTGCTAACTCCCCACCCCCACCTCATTACCCTCCCTGGTAGGTTCTTTCTCCTGTCTTATTAGAATAAAAACTTGAAGACTAGGGCGACCTGATACTCCACTGTGTGGGCTTTGCATTTTGTAGATATGCAGTAGTCTTAATTGAACTGAAATGAAAATTGATATAATTACATGAAACACTTCAGCATAATTAATAGACTGTACACTTAAAGAACCAAGAATGCAAGCACGAGGCCATTTTTTGCACCATGGATGGTGTTTTCTAAAACAAGATAAAGCTAACTGAATGCAAGTTTAGTTCATCTTATCTCTAGTTAAAATGGAAAACTTTGATCTTAAGCGGTATTACACCTTCATTTGGCAGCAGCAATAATTCCCTCCTGAAACTCAGGAAAACCTTAATTCTTAAAAAGAGGATAATATGTAGTTGACTCAACAGCAACAGAATGTTTCGATGACTCCTTTAAAACCTTTCTTAAGTGCTTCATCCTTTCTACATAACAGGTTTTTCTCATTAGCTTCATGTGTTGAATGCCAAGGTCTGCTTCTCAGTGGAATTGTTAGTAGCATTTAGCCAGAAGGCAATGATACCAAAGCCTTGTAATGCTCAGAAGATCATAGTAAATAGAATAAAAAAATGGGAGTGGGGTAGAGGGGTAGACAAACAACTGGGAAAAAAATAAACCGCGAAAATATCCTGTTAAGAAATTACAAGCAGTCAAGAAAAAAAATATTTAAAAAATAATATTCACTCTCTTGTATTGTCTGGAGAATAAGTGAGCCCATGTGGGGAGAAGATTGCACATAGGAAAACTTGATGGTGAATTCAATGGAAAGGAAAACAGATTCAGATCCTCCCTGAATTAAAAAGAAGGAAAAATGTTACTTTCTCTTTTAATTTCACTGGAACATTAGAATATGAATTAGGCAATTTTATTTATCCCTTTGATATCAATAGAGGAAAATAAAGGCCATGTGAATACAAGTTATTACTCTCCTGTCCTGCCTTTGCCAGAGTGAATTGCAAGCACGCTTATGCACACATGCATTGTGAATGATGTTGAACATAAAGCTAATTGACCTTAATGAACGGAACAGGCAAAACAATCCTTCTGGAATTCCACCGCACAGAAGCTCTCTTCAAAACACATTTTCAGAAAAAGCAACAGGATTTTGGAGTATTTTTAGATACTGCTACCGAGGCAGGATTTTCAGTAAAAAATATGAGCAATAAAATACATACTGACATCTTTGGGCTTTGTGTGGATGCTTGGAGGTGATTAGACAGGCTACTAGGATAATCTGTTATGGGGACAGGGCATATTTGGGAGATCAAATGAATGAAAGCAGAGGATTTCTTAGGAATCCTACCTACATTTTATACTTGGTTTACACTCTTTCCAGCTGTGAAAGACTCAGCCTAGGTAGCCCAGAGCAGTGCTGTCACTTTGAGATGTGTGAATTTAGCTGAGCTCCAGCTGGTTGCTATCAAGGCTAATATGAGAGGCAGTATGGTGCCTTTACCTGGCTGACGACTTTTCAGAAGTGTGAAATGTCACCTATCTCTTATTGAAAGTCTGCTTATTTCTCTAATTTCATCACTGAGTTTTATTGTGCTGGGAAGTTCTTTTTCCTAGCCTCCACATCAGCACACTGTTAGTAAATTAACTGAGTGGGTGGGCAACATGGGAAACTATCAGAGAGGGGTTATGGGAAAGGGGAGGCATTTTTCTTCCGCCCCCTTATGTTCTCCCAGCTGCTGGAGGCTATGAGGGCCTTTAAACCTTGTTTATTAGCTAGGGGTTTTGAGATCTGCATCAGTGCTGGTGGGTGTTTTTATTGGATGTCTGCTGACTCACTTGTGCTTTGCAGTACATTCTGTGTCAACTCTCAAATGCAATTTTTTCAGAATGAGAGGGAATTATATTTTTAAAGATAAAACTTGATATTTTCATGAGCTCCATTTAACTCTACTACCTGGCTGTAATGTTAGTCAGTGTTTAAATGTCAAGGAGAAGCAATTAGCAAAACTGTTTCTCCACTTCATGGCTTTAGGTTTATTTTTCTACCTCAGAAGGTTTTTTTTTTTTTTTTTTTACTATAAAAGTGAGAATGCCATCAAAAGACCTTTGAGTTTGTTATGGGCACATGTATTGTAAACTTAAAAATAACTGTTGCCTCTGCTTAACTTGGCATATTTTCATACTTATTTTCTTTTTAGGATGAAATAAACATAATACTTAATTATTTTATTTTGAGCATCTACTTTGTACTAAGCAAAGTGCTAGTCAACAGATTGATAAGCAGAAGCGATTTATTGATCTCATAAAAGTTACAATTAAAACATATGCATGTGCACTCGTACTCACACATCAGAACAAATAACAGCGGTGGCTAGTTCATGGTTAAAAAGTGAAGCAGGTGGTGGATTCTACATCAGCATATCATCATCGATTTCTCTGTGTGGTGTCTAATCCACACCTTGCTGTTTTGAATGTTTATATTTGCCTATTACACATTGCAGATTTTAGAATGTGGGGAAGAAATAGTCCTAAGAATGAGAGTTTAGCTCAATCAGAAAAAAATGCTGGAGTGAATACAGGTCTAACATTAAAAAACAGAATAACAATTAAAAAGAAAACAAAAGGACTGCCTGGAGATGATTTCCTGCATGAGTTATTACTGGCCATTTGAAGAAACTTCAGAACACAAAGTAGTCTCCAAGTATCATTCATCTTGATATGGTGTTAGGGAAACTGAGACAAGGGATAATTTTGTTGGTTTCATCTAATCTGGAAGAGCTCAGATATAAGAATGGTATATATATTTAAATATATACTGGAAAGGTGTTTCTGGAAACCATGCAGTGGTGAGTTTTAGTGACCATTTAAAAATGCCCAACTTTAATGTACATTCAAGCCAATCAATGATAGCATGGAGATGGTGACTGAGAGTCAGTAGATGGGGCAATCTGGCAATTTGCATTTCTTCCAGATTCTCAAAAGAAGCCCAGGCTGCTGCCCCTGGACTCTTGTTTCTGCAACCAGATCCCCACAGCCTCTGTGTACTTTGGGGCCTGGTGGCTGTGTTGGGGCTCAGGGCACCAGCCTCAGCCCACCGCCCACCGCCTGTAGAGATTTCTACTCCCCCAGCCCCAGAGAGGATGGCTTCAGCCGTGGATCTCTGGAGCTAACAGGCCCACCAGCCTTCCCTAACATGAATGCAGGCAGGGCTGGGCTTCCCTACTTTTACATCTGGCAATAGGTTTCAAAAACGAATTAATTAGGTGTGAGTGAATCGGACCATCAGGTGCAAGTAAAATGGAATGGTTGGGTTCAAGCTCACTTCGTTATTTAGTTATTCAGAGGTAAAAATCGAAAATGAGATGATGGGTGTTAAATGGTCCAGTCATACACTTAGGTTGTAAAGGGTCCAAACAAGGCCTGTAGGGTGGAGCATCCCCAAGGGGATATAAGGCAGAGCAAGAGTCAGCTTGATTAATTCTGCTGCTGGCCTTTGAAGGGACAACATTCTTCATACCACCCTCAACAAAGCAGTTTTTAGTTACCTGAGAGGAGACAAGGATCTGTTGAACTACTTTGGAAAAGAAGTCAGTAGTCAGCCTTCGAAGTGGAAGTGTTCTCTGAACCACCTTCAAAAAAGGACTCTGCTCCCAGCCTTTGAAAAGAGAGACTTATTGAGCAGTTGACCTCCATGGAAATCACCAAGCTTTTGTAGACTTTTAGACCTCTATACCTTCATAGACCTTAGCAAAGATTGAGCTGCTGCACCTGCATTGGGCCCTGCCTGGACATTACCTGGATGGAGCAACATCAGGCTCAGCCCAGCACCTTCAAGAGCTGACCACAGCCTCTGGCTCTCTGGCACCACGCCCTGGTGCTGTTGAGTCTGTTTTTCTCTACTCTGGCTATTGGCTCAGCCTCCGGCTTGCTGCTATGGGGCTTCATCTTCCATGAATGGTCTTTGTTTGCGACTTCTGGATTCTGTGGACACTACCTAGAGAGAGAGAGCTGGATACCTGTGCTTGAAAAAACTCCTCTTCCCAGTCTTTTGTTTCTTAGATCAACCCTGTTGGTGGACCCTGAGCCTGAATAGCCTTGCAGGTGTGCATGTGGTTGGGGACCCACTGAATTGAACTGCCCCACCCTGATCACTGACCCTTAGCACTCTTTGGCTCTTTTGTGCATTGTTTTAAGTATTTTAGTGCTGTTTTACTTTGAGTTGCAAGAATGAAAGATTATAAGTATTAATGGTGGCATCTCCAATGAGCATGGTTAAATTTATAAAGTGACTCTATGGGGCCCTCCCTGGTGGCACAGCGGGTTAAAGCACATCACTAAGAAGCTTAAGC
>NW_004567111.1:20384877-20407799 GCF_000260355.1 Condylura cristata
GTTCTGCTCCCCACTCTGTCCCTGGTGAATCCTCTCACCCTCCACATCTCTGGCCTGTACCCCAGTTCTGTACGAATAAATAAATAGATAAATCTTAAAAAAAATTTATAAAGTGACCCTATGATAGTGCTTTTCCTAGTCACACAGCAGATATGAGCATTACACACTGTCCTGGATGGAGGTCAGTAACTGAACTTTAAGAATGTTTCAGTTCCACTTATATCAGTAGAATTGAGAATAAACATTACAATAGAAAGGGATGTTTCTGAAATAGAAAATATTAAATGGAATTTGAAATAAATAGTATTTAAAAAAAAAGATTTATTTATCTATGCATACAGAACTGGGGTAGGGTGCAGGCCAGAGGTGCAGGAGTAGTGAGAGGATTCACCAGAGACAGAGTGGGGAGCAGAACAGGCAGATTGATGAAGCACACTGCAGAGGGGAGCAGCAGGCGAGACAGGCGAGGTTCGCCATGCCATGTGGGTCACCTCTATGGCTGGGGATCGAAGTCAAACTCATAGTGCTGTGCTGTAACCCATTGTGCCACCAGGGAGGACCCTGAAATAAGTATTCTAAAGAGAATAAATATCAGGGAAATATACAAAGTTGATAGTACAAGGTTAGTAGGTAAATCTGGAATATAATTTTAGGACCCTTGTGAAATCACCTTTTCTGAACAGCAACTGGCTAAGTGAATAGATAAAACATTATTAAAATATTTATCTCCAGCAAGCACATCATGAAGTATAAATTGATTTGAGTGTATTTAATATCTCACTGATTAGTGATAAAGTAAAACAACTCCATCCTTTCTGTCACACATTAAGTAGAGTTCATTGTTTTTAATTCTGTGAGTTTGTCCTAAAACCTTTGGGACCAAGGCTTTATTTATTTGTTTACTTATTTCACACCCTAACATTACTAGAGATAAATTCATCACATTATTTTACCACATAAATTTTGCTACATAGCAGTAGTGATTTGTTAGTACACGAAGCTTTGAGTACAACAAATGATTCCAAGTTTTCAAAATCACTAGATTCTTGGAGAAAAGAAAAGGTATTTGTTATAATGTTTCCAAAAATCATTTAGATCAATACTTAATGTTAGGAAAAGTGCTTAAAAGTAGAACCACGGTGCCTAATAGAAACTGATTTTGGGGTCAATATTGCTTGACAATTAACAGGAAATACTAAAAGGAATAACCATTGGGATGACAGTGAAAAACACAAAACTTCAAAAATCACCAGGCAGCAGATCATTTTATGTAAAGTCAAGCTTCTTATCCAAAATGGTGAATGCCCATAAAAAGACTCACAAAAATAAGTTAGATTTTGAGGCAAATTTAGAAGAAGTTTTTTTTTATTTGATATCTTTTCATCACTTTTGTGAAATGTTTGCTTTTGCCCTGTGAAATTCCCACCACCAATTCACCAGTGCATCATCTCCATAGTCCCTTGTGCACTTCCCATCCCTTTTTGATCCTCCTCCCTCCTCCTCCCCTGCAGAATAGAAGAAACATTCTCTAAATAAAAAATATACAACTATATTATCAGTTGCATTGACATTATCCTCAATTAGTTCAATAAATATGTATTGAAGTTCTACTAAACACCAGGAATTCCTCTGGAAAGGAGCAGAAAGAATCTAAAATCAATGGTAAATTTTGTGCTTAACCCTCCATTTTGATTTATTGCACCTACCCACCATCTTAAAGCACACACATTCCCAGATCAGTTACACACAAATATAGAAAAGTGGAACATGCCGACAGACACAAAGTAAGCTATGCGGGTAGGTACAGTCTGTTACATGGAATTTCTATGAAGACATGGAGAAATGGCATTGGTGGAATGGACACATATTATGCAGGAGAAAGATAAGTCAGTTTCCCCTCACTACTATTTACTGAAAGTGTTATTTTCATAAATAAGAAATGTCTGGATGGAGGGGAAAGTCGTAGTGTCATCTTATATCCTGGAGTTTTCCCACAAAATATTATTGTGAAATGTTCCCCTAGAAAAAAGAGACACAATTTGTATTATGCATGTTAGGTAGGGAAGTAAATCTTAGTATGGCAATAAATTTTATTTTAAAAACTACCCCCCCAAAAAAATGTATTTAGCTTAGTGAGCACATCGTAGCCAGAGAAGTAGGTTATATCAAATGACTGTTCTACTTTTAGTGAGATCAAGCAAAGGAGTCACGAATCCTCAGACATGTTTCACTTCCATTTTTCCCCACCCTGATATTCCACATGGTGTTAGAGGAAATAGCCTTGAGGATCTGTAGATGCACTTTTTTTCTGATGAAAGTGAGACGGGGGTGTGTTGTGAGGGCTCCCAGATAATAAATCTATTTCTCACCTAAGAAGAAACCAAGAAAATAGGGGCATGGATCAGACTCAGAGCAACTTTGCTCCAACAGTTTACACCTGTTTATACCCTGTTATTTCCTCATTAGAGTGATTCTGGAAGATGGGCCTCATTAAAGGGGGGAAAGGAGGTTTATGTGAATCTTATGTTGGCAATGACTTCTTGCTATGATTTCTAGTCCTCTTGGAGAATCATAAATATATCACTATATTAAGGGCTTTAAGGAGTTGATTGTAAAGAAGTCAGTTAACTTGGGCAAAAAAAAAAAAAAGTCCAAATTTAGTTCATCATTTGTTATCATCCTTTACTCTGTGAATAATATCTGGAACTTATGCTAAGAAACACAATTTAGTAACCTGACCTGGTTTCTCTGAGAAAGTTTTCCTAGTACTAGCATCAGTTGAAAATCAGAAGATAAGCCGAGGGTGTGTGTGTATGTGTACATGTGTGCACGCACACAAGAGAGAGGAAGGAAGGTCGGACAGAGGACTGGACATTTCACTGAAGTATGAGCCCAGTCTTGTCCTGCATGATTTCTCAATACTTTTTTAACATGGGTGTCTTTTGCTTTACTTTAAATTTGGCCTATTATATATAAAATAACATCTTTACTTAACATGACTAGAATGAAATGGAAATTATTGACATTGTTCAGACAAAAAATCTTTTTTCAAATGACTAATATAAAGAAACTTTGGACTATTTTACTTTGAATTTTTACTTTTTGGAGCATGCTATGTACTCCAATTCATCATTAATATTGGCTCTAGTTATTTATGTTTACATCATGACAATTCATTTCAAACAGAACTCAGAGACAAGGTTTGTTTGTTTTTTTTCCCCAATTATACATCTTTTCAAACCTTTGAAGCAATTTTCCTTTGTGGTTGTGTTTTGGTATTAGTGAGCTATCACATTAATGAAGGCAATAGAAATTTTTCTTTGTTGAAAAATGAAATATAATAGATTTAGGATGAATTCAGTACTTCTATTTAGAAGGCCCCAGTAGCACAGTATGACTTTCTAATTTATTTACTTCATAGGGAACCTATGTTTCTGGATTTCCTTAGAAAACAGATACTGCTGTTGTCTATATTCAGTATCATATATGAAATATTTATGGGTGTATGTGGGAAATAGAAAGAGAAAATATTTTGTATTTGAAGAAATCATATTTATATGCCTGAATCTAGGAGGATATTGATAAAGTGGTGGCATCTCAAGTAAATATTCAATATTCAACCTAAAGTTCTTTTTCAATGATTGTTATTTTGTATCATTTTTTTTTTTAAATTTTTACCTTCACTGTTGGAATTCAGGAAGCTCACCCAATGATGGTAACTAATAATTCTTTGGAGAATCATTTAACAGAATAAGGTTGTTGCTATATTCTTATATTGATGAGCCAGTTCTTACCCATCATTCTGATCTTATAAAGAAGCACCACACTAAAAAATAAATGTAGACATCTGGTAACTAAAGGCAATCCAATTCTCTAGCTGTCAGGCCCTATTACCTCTTTTCTCAGTAGTCCTATTCTGTAGGTCTGTTTCCAGGAGCAAACAATGTACCTCTCACAGTACATGACACGCTCAATCTAGGGAAGTAACATCCTGTTTAAAATATATTAAAAGACTTGGGTTTTCCTTTATTAAAGACTGTAAAATGCTACACCTGGTTCCATCTTCTGTCTAAACCCTAGGGGTTAAGAGGGCTCAGTGACAAACCTGCAGCCTCCTGAAAGAATCATCCCCCAGATATTGGCAGAAAGAGTGTCAGGTTCCTATGCTCTCTGGTGATGTCTTGCTCCTTTGGGATTCATTTCTGTAACCAGTTTAGAAGAAGAGGTTTACAGTGTAGAATGCATTGGAATACTGCTACTGTTTGCTGCCCTTTAACTGATGACAACTCTATTGGGTTGTCTGCCTGCTTTATTATATAATGTTGATTTTACACTATTCTCTCTCTCCCTGTGGCATCCTTTTCCTTTTGGGGTTACTATTTGTTTAATTCAAAGCTTACAGCACTTCCAATTAATTTCTAAAGGGTAATTTTTATGAAATTGGAGTTATGTTACTTCAAGATGTTTGTGCCTAACAAAATGATAAATTCTAAAGCCCTAACATATTGATAGAGATAATGAAAATGCCCTTTCCTGTATTGGATATAAAATTGGATAACCTATTATCAAATTTAAGTTGAAGAAGCAAAGCCATTGGTTTTCTAAGTTTCTCTTCTGATGTGTATGTTTTATTGCCCCTAAATCTAAATTATTGTGACATAGCAATCAGTATTTGTACTGTGGGCTGTGTTAAGTGGGGACACCTAGTTATGTTTGTACCATGGCATAGTTGCATGTGTTCCAGAAATGGAAGTGGTAATGTTAGGCCTTTGCTCTTGCTGTGCCCTGAAACCAATCTGGAAACAAGAATGACCAGCCTCTCTTGGTAGCAGTCTGAGATAGGCAACAAATACTTTGTATTTAAAGTACACAATTGAAAGCACATAATCACTAGGTTTAAGAACCATTGAAAATAACTTTCCCAAATGTCAATCAAAAATCAGCACAGTAGAGAGATGGGGAAAGTACAAGTGTAGTGTTCATCTGTGACCACAGCTACCTTATTTTTTTTCAAACTACTTTTATGCGCTGGAGAATTAAGTAAACACATACACAGACACATACACACTGTAGTATTTCTGTACCTATAGATGTATATCTAGAAATACACACACATAATACATGCATGTTAAGGATATATCTACATACATACACATATAAATACATACATATGTATATAAAACTTATATCATCATCATCGGTGGGAATTTAATTTTCTCTCTGTTTTGATAGCAAGTGAGTTGATATACACCTATGGCTAGGAAAAAATATAAACAAGTCTCTGGAAATAAGTATGTTCCTCTATCTGTATTAGACATGACATTGGTTGGACTTTCATATGCTTTAACAGAAGAAATGAAGCCATCACTAATTTTTATTTGCAATTGGACTATAAAAATATAGTGGGCAAACCCTCAAAAAGTATTACCAGGATGAATATTAGTTGTGACTAAGCAAACTGCAATAACCAAATACACTTCATTGTCCATGACACTATTGATACCTTAGCTAATCATATCATTGGCAAAGTTACTCTTGCGAATTCTGTATAAACAGATTTTGTTAAACTTGTGGACAAAGAAATTGGTTTACAAGCTGAGCCTCTAAACAAGGCTGATTTAGTGAAATTCAGAATTAAGTGTTCTTAACTCTTAGCATTACTTCTTACGCTCTTTCAAGAATCAATATCAAGAAAGGAGTTTGATAGACCAAGGTCATGAACTCCCCAGGAAGCTTTCTGAAGGATGTGAAAAAGGATAAATTGCTTCCCTTTCCTGCCAGCCCCAAAGCACTCCTATGTCTCAGCTCAGGAAATGCATATGGAAACAATTGCTGTGGACCATTTCCTCTGCCCTCCAGGTGGTCTGTGGCCTCTAATCTGGAATGCTAACCAAGCTGCTCAGCACAAAGGTCACAGGTTAACTCAGCCAGTCCTGAAAGGGTAATGCTTCCATCCTAGCCCTTTTAAGAGGGAGAAAACTCTTGCACCATTTTGACTTCCATTAGTTTAATGTAACATCTCAGCTAACATCTTGTTTTTCAAACACACTCAGCAAGATTAAAAATGCCACAAACTTTATGTACAATAACTTTTGTCTTTATTCTTATAGTCTCCAACCATTTCCAAAGTTACTTAGGATAGCACATTTTTACCCAAAGGTGAGACCATTTAATCTATATATAACACAGATTATTTTATACACTATAGTTCATTCTTTAAAAAAAAAAATTAGCACAGTTTTAGGTTAGCAGCAAAGTTGAAAAGAAAGTATGGAGGTATTTCATATACTCCCTTACTCTGCTATTATTTATTATCAGTATTTCACACCAGAGTGGTATGTTTGCTAAGTTTGATGGACTTCTATTGATAAATAATGATCCGCCAGAGTCCATAGCTTACATTATGGTTTACTCTTTTTTGATTATGTATGTTCTGAAAAAGTATAATGAAATGTATCTATCATTATGGTGTCATAAGGAGTATTTTCACAGGACTATAAATCCTATGTGCACCACTTATACAAACAGCCCCACCCCAGTTCCTGGCAACCACCAACTGATCGTTTTCACTGTTGCGATAGTTTTGCCTTTTCCAGAATGCCCTACTAACTCAGATAGTATGTGGCCTTTCAGATTTGATTCTTGTTACTACATAATGTGCATTTATGGTCTTTCAATTTATTTTCAAGACTTAATAGCATGTTTATTTTTATTGTTGAATAATATTCCATTGTCTGGATATATTACAGTCTATAAGTTCACTTACTAAAGTACATCTTGGTTAAACTTAAGTTTTGTCAAGGTTCAATAAAGCTACATATACATACACATCTATGTACAGGTGTAAGTTTTCAACTTTTGGGGGTAGATAATGAGTGTGATTGATGTGGTGTGTGGTGAGAGTATGTTTAGTTTTGTAAGAAACCTTTACAGCCATCTAAGCTGGCTGTACTATTTTACTTTCTCAGCAGCACTATTTGGGAGTTCTTACTGCTCCACATCCTCACCAGTATTAATTGTTGTCAGTGTTTTGAATTTTTGCCAATCTGGTCCATATGTAGTGTTATTTTATTATTGTTTTCACTTGTATTTCCCTGACTACGTATGATGTGAAACACTGTTCATGTGGGTTGTAAATTTCTATGGGTTTTGACAAATGCATACTATCACTTATCTACTGTTTACACTATCACAGGGTATTTTCATCTTTCTGAAAAATAAACTCCTATGCTTCTCTTATTCAATTCTCTCAGCTCTTCAAAGCAGTGCCAGCCACTAACTGATTGACTGCCTCTATACAGTATGTAAACTCTCAGACTGATTTATTTTACTTGGCAATATGCATTTAAAAATTATCCAGGTTTTGACATGGCTTGATGGGTCATTCTTTTTATTGATAAATAATATTCCATTTAGATGGATGTGCCATTTGTTTATCCATTTGTTTATTGAAGGATATCTTGACCACTTCTAATCCGTGGTGATGATAAATAAAGATGCTGTAAATATTGATACACAGACTTTTACATGGCTAAAGGTTTCAAGTTGGTTGGTGAGATAGCTAGGAGCATGTTTTTTTGAAATATAGAAGACTATATTTAACCTTTCAAGAAATTGCCAAATTGTCTTCCAAAGTGATTATGCCATTTTTCATTCCCAGTAGCAGAATGAGGATTCCTGTTGTTACAAATCACTACCAGCTGTTGAAATTGTCAACTATTCAGATTTTTGCCATTTAAGAATGTGTGGATGTATCTCATAACATTAGTTTCTCTGATGATGAATAATGGAATTATTCTTCATGTATTTATTTGCTACCTATATATCTCCTTTGGTCAAATACTTCAGAACATTTACACATTTAAAAAAAAATTGAAGTTTTTTTTTTTTTTAAAATGAGTTTTTAAGGGTTTTTATATATTTTGGATATGTCTTATCAGATATCTATTTTGCAAATATTTAATATTACTGGAACCAAACAAGATAATAAAAGTTTACACATGACTTAAATTCTAAATTTATTTTTTTTAAAAATTGAAGAAGGCTGATTAGAAGGTCTGTAAAAAAGCCAATTAGACTTACGGAAATTACGTCTCTTTAGCTTGATGTTGGTATGGCTCTTAAAATTATAAACAATTTTGCTACCTTTCTTTTGATTAATCTCAATAGCAGACTGTTGCTTTCCTAGCAGTTATTTTCCTGTATTTCTTGCTAACTGCATACCTACTTTATTCTGTTCAGGTGACAGGATGCTCAATTCTATGAATGAAGTGCTGTTGTCCAAGCCATTCTTGATAATCTTATTCCCCTTTCCCGATATCCACATGATGTAATCCCAGGTACAATGTAAAAATGTAAAGAGTAGTGGTTGATTGAAAAAGATACTTGTACCCCCGTGTTTATTGCTGCTTTATTTACAATTGGAAAAACATGGAAGCAGCCCAAATACCCAAAAGTAGATGACTGGATTAGAAAGATGTGGTACATATATACAATGGAATATTACTCAGCAACCAAAAAAGAGAAACACATGTCTTTTGCAGCAACTTGGATGGAGCTGGAAAAGATCATGCTTAGTGAGATAAGCCAGAAAGAGAAAGAAAAATACTGGATGGTTTCACTCATAGCAGGAGTATAATGGACCAGGGGAGAAAATAACAAGAATAATGAACAGCCATATATCAGAGACATTTTGTGGGGGTGGAGTGGGGAATGGGATCAAAAACGGGGGGGGGGGAGGGAGGGAAATGCACGGGACTAGGGTGGTGGCACAGGGGTGATTTGGTGATGGGAAACCTGTGGGGATTACAATTGAGATGAAAAAAAATGTGCAAAATGATGTAAAAATAAACTTTTTAATTAAAAAAAAATGTAAAGAGTAGTGGAATAGTTTAGGGAAAGGCTTTCCTTCCCTAAAGAGAATGCCACACCACAAAAGATTGTTTTTGATCCATTTCCTCTCCCCTGCTTTGGATTCTCATTAATGAATGTGAATTTTAGAACTTTGCCAGCCTTCTTGTAATTCTGAGGTTATGAGACTGAAGACAAATGTCACCATGCTGAGAAGGGAAATTGAAGAAAGAGAGGACATTGGGTCTTTGGTGGCATTACTGAGCCATGGAACCAATCTGGAAAGCCTGTCTCCACATGTCTTGTTTTAATGAAAATGAAAGATTTTTATTGAACCAGAGCTTTTCAAACTTTATGCATCACGACCACATATAAAATCAAATTTGTATAATACACTGGAATAAACATGTAAGAATCCTCACAGAGACAATTTATTGAGGAATTTCAGTTGCCCCAGACAGACCCCGTTGGTCACCACAATGATGTCAAAGATTTGCATCTTACCACCTGCAACCTATTCATGGACTGTAGCACACTGCTTGAGACATTCTACTTTCAGACACTTTCTGTAACTAGAAAATTGATAGATCTCAATTCTGATACATACTATGTAAAGATTTCAACCCATGCAAAATATTTCCTGGTGTGGAAACCAACTAACCAACCTATCAGAGGTAGTTATGATAAAAATAGTTTTCCAAATGATTTGGTGATCATTCAGACTTGAACAAAGCTTAGAACCAGCTTGGTTTTCTTTTGGTTATACCTGGGGAAACTGAATCAGAAAGAGATAGGATAGCTTATCTTTGCATTTGTACCATGGTTTTAATTAAAATTACTTTGGCATATTATGGTATGTTTAGAGGGTATCTTTATGGTTAAAAAAAAAAAAAACAAAAGCTTTAACTTAAATCTATTTAAGTTACTATTTGAACAGCTGCATATAATTCATAATATGGAAATCATACCAATCTGACTCCAGTCAAAAATTAACTAAAAGCAGGACCCATAATCAAAGTCTGTGAGAATGTAAGGAAGCCTCAATATTCTCTCATAACCATCATTCATTCCACACACTACATAGCTCGGGGTTACCCCAGTGCAAAGTTCCCTAATTCTGAACTAAGATGACAGTGTTTTACTTAAGATGGATAATTGTTAAAGAGTTTATAATATCTTGTGTTCCAAATAAGGACTGTAATCTCTAAAGAAGAAACATTTCTAATCATTTTTTATTCATAATTAAATAGTTCTTTTGGCAGCAGGCAATGAAATTCACAAGGTTTACGTTGACTCCTTCTGTTTGGAAATAAATTGTAGACTCTGGGTATTTCCGAATCACATTCTAATGATCAGATTTTTATTTTTTATCACAAGCATAAATTTCTTAAAAAACAAGTATTTTCTTTGGGGGAAGATCTTGCAGATTTATTATGACTTTATTTTAATTATATTTTATATGCATATATATATGTGCTTGTTTGCATTAAATATATATTTAGTATATTCTTCAATAAATATATATCATAAATCACGTTTTCCTTTGTATAAAAATGTAATATTATTTATATGTTATCACTTATTTCTTTCAGTAAACTCATTTAACTCAGGGTACCATTATGTGAAAGTTACATTAGTTACATCTTATAATATGTATATAATTACTAAGACTAACATGACCTCTTTTTTTGCAAATATAAAGTCATCAGCAAAGAACAATGCTTGCAAAGCAGGAAACTACAACAAACTTTAAATGGGCACTTGGGGTTGGTGATTTTTGTTACAGTACCCCATTTTAGACATATGGGTGAGATAAAGGCAGAGAAGACCAAGGAGAAGTCAGCCTGCCTTCAAGCCAGCTGGGAAAGCAGTGGTGAACCTAGGAGGTGGCATGACCAGGACTGCCCAGAGCAAAATGCGCTGTCTCTTTTGGTTTTCTGGCCCACTCTTGTGTGCATATATTTTGGCTTTTCCAGAGTAGTCCAGAATATTAACTCTCCTTGTGAACAGACAGGGAAACTCTAGTCAGGCTTTCCTAGACTCCCTGCACACTAACAACTCAGCAGACCTCCTGCATCTAGTCGAATGATCTCAGCTGATGAATATGTAGTCTTTGGATTGTGAGCATGGAAATATGACTCACCAGTCCTACTAGCATTCCAAAAAGCAATTAAAATACAGTTTCAGAGTCTTTTCTAGGAAACAGGATGCATTTGAAACACCACTAGGAATTTAAGAGATCAAACAAAATTATTTTTGTAAATAATAAGATAGTTGCCAGAGTTCAAAGAATCAAAGTCCACATCTAGGTTACATTTTCACATCTACTGTTGAAATAGGCATCTTTTGAGTAACTACTGAGTGGCTAAGTATAATTGTTTTACAGGAACTCTGTTCCTTTTTTTTCTTTTTTCTTTTTTTTATTTAAAGATTTATTTATGCATACAAAACTGGGGTACAGGCCCGAGGTAGAGGGGAAGTAATAGGCTTCACCAGGGACAGAGTGGGGAGCAGAACAGGCAGACAGACAAGTACACTGCTGAGGGGAGCAGCGAGTGAGACAGGAGAGGTCTTCTGTTGCACCATGTGGATCGCTTCCCAGGTGGGGATCAAACTGGAGCAAAGCATCTGTGGTTTGGTTTTGCAGTGTGTGCTTTAACCCGCTGCGCCACCAGGGAGGGCCCAGGAACTCTGTTCTTACTGATGATTTTTTTTTCCCCTTAAAGGGTGTTTTTTCCGTATCTTGAAAAATGTTCGTCAGTCTTACATACAAAACCTGGCAGTTTCAAATAGGCTTGTAAGATAGTTTACCTAATCCTGCAAGTACGAGTTGGAATGGGGGAAACTGAGGAGCAAGAGAAGATCCTTGATGGGATAAGATTCCTAAAATTATGGAAACAAATATTATTATTTTACTTATTTATTTATTTATTTTTAAAGATTTATTTCTTCATACAGAACTGGGGTACAGGCCAGAGTTTCAGGGGCGGTGAGAGGCTTCACCAGAGACAGAGTGGGGAGCAGAACAGGCAGATCAATGAAGAACACTGCTGAGAGGAGCAGAGGACGGGTCAGGAGAGGTCTGCCGCGCCATGTGGTCACGTCCGGGGCAGGTGGGGATCGAACTCATGAGGAAGTGGCTTTTGATTTTTAGTGCTGTGCTTTAACCCGCTGCGCCACCAGGGAGGGGCGGAAATAAGTATTTTTAAGGATAAAGACGGGCCCTCCCTGGTGGCGCAACGGGTTAAGACAGCACTGCAAGCTGGCCGCAGCCGCTTCAGTGTGAGTTCGATCCCCTGCCCTGCCCTGAGCCACCTGGCACCACAGACCCCTCCTGAACCACCCGCTGCTCTTCTCAGAAGTGTACTTCATTGATCTGCCTGTTCTGTTCTCCACTACATCTCTTGTGAAGTTTCTCACCATCCCTGCACCTCTGGCTTATACCCCAGTTCTGATGTGTAAATAAATAAATCTAAAAAAAAGAGTAAAGATGGAGGAACTGGCTTTGGCAAGGAGGAAGGTTAGGCATTGCCCACCCTGGAGGGAGGGGCCCAGGATGAGAGGCGAAGTATATCGGGTGTTAGGGATTAAGATGTAGGGCAGAGGACCCTCCCTGGTGGTGCAGCAGGTTAAAGCACAGCACTAAGAAGTTAAAACCACTTCCGCATGGGTTCGATTCCCGTCTGCCCCAGAGGTGACCACATGGCGCGGGCAGACCTCTCCTGACCGCCCGCTGCTATCCTCAGCGGTGTACTTCATTAATCTGCCTGTTCTGCTCCCCACTCTGTCCCTGGTGAAGCCTCTAGACGCCCCTAGATGCCCCTGAGCCTCTGGCCTGTACCCCAGTTCTGTATGCACAAGTAAATATTTAAAAAAAAAATGTATGGCAGAAGGTACAGAGATCACATATAAATTCTCTTAATACTAAAGATATTTTGAGTAAAATGGAAGATGGTGATAAAAGTCATTGGGAGAACAACTCCTCCCCCAGAGTTAAAGTGGACTCAAATCCTTGTGTTTCCATGATTTGTAGTGTGGCATCTATAATAAAATGACATTCACAGAAACCTGTGTGTCCAAACCAATGGTTTCAGCTTTTGACATGTATATACAGACCTGGCACAATGACGTGATAACGTGGGGTTATCACGTTGCTATCTATCTTGTATAACTCCTGATTTATCTTATTCTCTAACTCCAGGCCACTCAGCATTCATGGGGCGCTGCCTCAAGGGTTCACCAGTGCTTGTGTCCAGCTGGCTGGAAGGCAGATCGACTTCTCCCTGGTATCCTGTGACTTTACCTCATCCATCAGTCAAGAATGGGGTACACTGTAAATAAATCCCCAACCCCAAGAAAAGTGCTCAGCTGCAGGGACTCTAGCCTATCAGCAGGGCCTCAGGATTTTTTAAAGAGCATGTTAGCAACCTAAGACCTTCATTATATAGTCAAGAAAGATTCATGAGTTTTTTTCTATTTTGTACTTTTCTGACCCTGTTTCCTTTTTGTCTTTCACCTATGTTCTTTCATCAAGAATGTTATAAATACATAATTTTCCTATACGTCTGTGAGTGGGTTCTGAATTATAGGCTTATCAATCCTCTTTTATGCATCTCAAGGAAAGAATGGAATTCAGGCTGAAAACATTGCCCTTGGATGCTTCAGTACAATTATGACCTTGGAGAAAATATGGCACTTTTCTGCTGGAAATGGTATCTGACTGTCACTGATATCTTATAGATATTTTATCTGAGAAGGAATAGAGGGTCACTTCAAACTTTATAAAGTGCATCCTAATAGTCACTTAAATGGAAGACTGGAAGATGACTGGCTTAGTAACTCAGCTGGATATAGTGGTATAATAGATTTTCAAAGCTGAAAATGGAAAAAAAAAAAAAAACCAAACTAGAAATATTGGTCATGGCTAACAGGCATAAAGACTAATATAACCATGTTTTGATCAAGACCATTTATGATAAAGAGAAGGTAGAGATTGAATGTGCCCTTTATATTGAAAAAGGTAAAAGAAAATAAATGAGGTCTCCCCATTTCATGAAAAATATTTTTGGATTTGGAGAACATAGAAATCCTCTCCTGGAGAGGAGTGTAAGCAGCGCTCATCAGAAGCACAGACACTGGGAGGCCAGCAGTTCAGTAACTCTCTGGAGAGAGACACAGCAATGATTTCCAGAGAAATGGCCCACTTTTATCAAGTAGGAGACAGCACTTGAAATCCTAGCAAACAGCTCTGCTGTTGAAATGTCACTTTAGCTCATACTATTGAAATGATGCTTACTTTTTATGTTAGTATTTACTTCTTCAATCTTTGAAGAATGACATGTAAGTTTATGTTACTTTCTCCAATTTTTTTTTTATTTTTTAATTTGTCGATTTACTAAGCAAATGATTGTGCACTTTGCTATTTTCTCTCTGAAAATTTTGCTCTAGTGTTGGTTGTAAATTAAAAGTTTTGTCTAAAAATGTTGATATGACCTGTTCAGTTACAGAATCTGGAAATATATATTTTGTATTTATTTGTGGAAATTGTTCTTCTGCTCTTGATATTTGTAGAATGTATGTGGGCCTTGTTCTTTGTTTTATAAACTTAATTATAATTGTGCTCTTGTATTTTATTATTAAAAGATTAGCTGCTCTTTAAGGTGCAATAACATCCTAGGTGCTATAGTTTAAGTATTCCACATGAATATCCATGATTTCATTGTCAATTTTTTAAATTGTTGATATTAATATCATTTTTTCATTATGGATAGCAGAGTATGTTTAGAGATTCCAAGGTTGCTTTCTTTAATAATCAAAAATACCTCATTATTTACTAGAAAACAAAAAAGCTATTAAAGATAAGACACAGAATAGTCCAGCATTTATTTTCTAGGACAGTGTTTTCTTGAAGCAGTTATGCAAGTGACTTTACAAATTAAATTGGAATAGAACTAATAATATTTTTACGGTTCACTGAAAGGCACTAAAAACAAACTATGTTCCACCAAGAAGCAGTGTTTAGAGCATTGAAGATCATCATGTTCCATCATTTAGGATTGTAGTGATATGTAGCTGGGCGTAGTCCTCAAACATCAAGGGACACCCAACATATCATAGCAGTTTAGCCAGCAAGATTCAATACGTGATGTGAAACCACTTATGTTATTTCCATGCTACGCTAATTCCGTGGACATCAGATAGTAGAAAGCTGAAATATTTGTCTGCTCTAGGTCTTACATATTCTGCAAGAAAGTGAGAGCTGGAGAGCTGATTTGTTACTTGATGTCTTCCAGATGTTGTGGTTTTGATTTTTTTTAAACTGATGAGTTAATTGTTGTTTTCATAAAAAATTTTCTACTACGTGGTTAACTACCTTTCAGCCAGTGCTACAAAAAATTAATCCAAGAAATGGAAGTCAAAAAATATCAACAACTCTTCCCGTAGAAGGAAAAAAACAAAAAAAAATCACGTTTTACCTTAAAAGAAAATACACATAAGCCATATAAAATAAAATGTACAGCAAACGGAATTGTGTTAAAGGAAACCCGTTGTGCAAGAGCGGCCAGAACACCATTCTCTGCAGTGCTCCTTCCCTATCCAGTGTCCAGTCTCATGACCACAAAGATTAGCACCGTCCTGACTGAGATATAAATTCTCTCCTGCTTTTCTCCACTTAAATGACCACTATGTAGTAATCATTAAGGATACAATTTAATTTAATCTGCTTTTTTCCCCCCTAATTATAAGGTTGATCAACATTGTTGTATCTGTGGGGGTACTGGGTTTACACCTTTAAAAACGTGTATTTTGAGCCCTCCATGGTGGCGCAACAGGTGAGGATGCAGCACTGCAAACTGGCTGCAGCAGCTTCAGTACCAGTTAGATCCTGGCTGGAGATGATCCAGCTGTCGCAGCAGACCTCTCCTGATCCGCCCGCTGCTCCCCTCAGCAGTGTACTTCCTGGATCTGCCGGTTCTGCTCCCCACTCTGTCTCTGGCGAATCCTCTCACTGCCCCTGCACCTCTGGCCTGTACCCCAACTCTGTATGCATAAAAAAAACAAATATTTAAAAATGTTAGGTGTCTATTATTGGTTTTGATTTTTTTAAATTTACTTATGCATACAGAGCTGTGGGGCAGGGGTGGTGAGAGTATTCACCAGAGATGTCTCTACTGGCTGGCTCTTAGTCTTAAAGTCTCCTGTAGAAGATTGTGGATAATATCTTGACCAGTATAAACTCATTGTGCAACAGGTTTTGTTTCAGCCTTATGAAATTAACTGATATCTAGGAAAGATGAACTCTCTTCATGATCCTGGTATTTGATGAGAGATTGCTGAAGTGTTCATGGTGCAGTGCACCCTTTGTAAGATTATATCAATTTTAAATCATGCCTATTTTAACATTTTTAGTTCAAGAGAAGCAAGATTCAAAAGGCAATTAAAGTTTGAAATTCTGTGCGACACTTGTTTTTGGGTTTTGCTTTGTTTTGTTTTTGTCTCTAAGTAACTGTGTTGAGGAGGATGTACTAACGTGTATGTATATGACTCATGCATATATGTGAAGGGAGATGTTTTAAAAATTTCTCAAGTAATAGTACCACTAGTTAATATCAATTATAATTTCCACTTAGTTCCTTTAATCAACACAGAATCTCTGTGAGCTATCATTACCTGGCTATCAGATGAAGGATTAGAGGCCAGGGAATGTAACTCAACTGCTGAAGACCACACAGTTTGTAGGAAACAGAGCAATTATTAAAATATAGGTCTTTTGAATCTAAAATACATGCTCTCTGCACTATTATATGCTGTTAACTACCTGTTTAATGTCAACTGGGAGCACTATGACCAAATTCAATATGAATGGGATAATAATCTTAGGATGCTTTACAGTCCAACTTCAAGAAACATACCAATAGCTATAAGATTCTGGGAAAAATCAAGGCTATAACCTGACAGATTCTCATCGCATGCAGTCCTGAAGCCATCCAGATGTAAAAATCCATTAGAGAAGGGCACAGATCAAAGAGCAACACTGTGGACATTGTTTCATGGATAACATAGATGCACCATCTGTTTGTTGTCGTCTTTGATTGTCTTTAAGGTATGCTGCAGGACTATAGATTCTATGCAGGTATTGAAGTGTTTTTCTAAAGTACAGAGTGCCTGTGAAAAAGGACTGTGGTGTAGTCTAAGAAAATTGATCCCTGAAAACCTGACCTTTATATAGATGAAATAAGAAGTGTTCAGTCACTTTATAAAAAAAGTTAATTTCAAAATGATCCTGCAAGATTCTTTTGAATTCTAAGTTCTTCCTGTGCTTTAAGAAAGCAATTCTAGTTACAGTAGTTAGATACCATAAGGTTTAATATACAAATTGCACAAAGTACCATGAGCCATGCATTATAGTGTACTAGAATGAATGTAACATTTAAAGACAATTATGAAAATATAATAATACATCATGCACAGTATAGTGTAAGCAAATACTTCATTTATCTCAGTTATTTGCTTGCAGAATAAGGACAGATTCACTTATCATCATCAAGATTTATGACATGCACATAGTCAGAAATTTGAAATTCCAGATTTCAATCATTGTCACAAAATTTACATCAAAGTTGGCTTATAAAGTGAATGTGTCCACCACTAGTAAGTAACAGCATCAGCCTCAGAACATCACCTGAACTGAATGAGTTTTTGTCATACTGTATTTTCATATCAGAGTTATTTGCTTGAGACATTTGAATGCCTCAGGGTCAAGGGAAAGAGAAGGATTGCTGCCATCTCTCAGAACTAGAATGCGATGTCTCATACTCTCTCTTGAGCTGAGACACAGCCAGGTACATGTACATATTACTAAACAATTACAGATGGCTTAAATTTGCAAAATGCATGGTGAGTAAATCAGTTGTCCACATTTGTATTTGAGAAGTGACAGCAATTGTAGAAAGCAAGCAAGAACACTGTAGTAATAACTGTAATAATAATCTAAAAAAAAATACTTCCCCATTTAAAGAAAGTGAATCCCTTTGAGGAAATCAAAAATGTTTCTCATCATTGAATGTGAGTTAACCTGGTTGCTTATGGACATTTCTAAAATAGTTTCATTATTTTGTATTTCATGCATAATCTCTTCCTATAAGAAGAGCTTCGTGTTCTTGAATGGATGACACCTTGCTATCCAATCTCAGTACAAGTGACACCTCAGAGCAGTTCTCCCAAGCCCCTGAAGTGGGGGCTTTTCTTACCACTACTTCCAAGAAGCACCTAGCCATCAATATTATCTGTTGCATGTAGTGTATTTGTCACAGTCTGAATTTATTTTTTGAGAATCACTTTATTTGCCTCATTTTTCATTACCCTCCTTCTGAATGGAAGTTTCATGAGAGAAAGAGCCTTATACATATCCCTTAGCACTGAATCCTCAACCTTTAGAAATGCCTCTGGTACACACCTGTGCTCAATGAACATGTATTGCGTGAATAAGCAAGTAAATAAAGGGTTTTCTTGGCATTATAATTGGCAAAATTTCCTTTCATATATTACTATATGATTATATTTCCCTGGAGTATAGTTATGGTTAAATGATCAAACTCTAACACAATGCTGACAATTAGCATAGTCTTTATGCATGTGTTTATTTCAAACATAATCCTTGCTTTGGTGGAAGTTATATTCTAGTGGGATCAAGAATGTTGAATAAGTGTCATGTAAAGAAAACTTCAAGATACAAGAGAGAGTAAAGGAAATTGTTTCTGGGATGGAGTTCAGAAGAAATTCTAGAAATAAATGCTTTAAAAAATGTTATTGTTTGTTTTTTTTGCTTTTGCTTTTTATTTAAACTTCAGCCATGTAGGTAACCCATTTGAAAAGGGAGCTCTGGGGGCCTCTTAGTATTTGCTGGAAAGCAAAACTCGAAGTTCATTATGCATCCTGCAAAATGTAACTGGTGTGATTGTTGGAAGATTATGGCCTTTTCTTTTGTTTTAACATCTTTTTATTGAACTGAACATGCTTTTCCTCATCACCATCCATAATACGTCTATGAGTCTCTCCTCTTTCATCCTTCATCTTAACCTCAGAAATCTCCATTTATTAGTGTCCACTGGTTCTTATTGAGTGTTTTATCAAATTGTCCACTATGTAAATGTCCAATATTTGTCTTTGTCATTGTGACTTGCTTTACTACACATAATTTCCTCACACTCCTTCCATTTCACTCTAAATGTCAACATTTTATCTTCCCTGATGGTGAAAGAAATGTTTTTAAAGCTATGACTGGGCTAACCGTAAGTCATTGCCTAAACCAGGATATATTTGGAGATAAAAGTGGCACATACATAAGTAGATAATTGATTTAGCTGATAATTTTATTGTATTATCTTAGTAGTCTTCTCAAATAGTTATTGGAGAAGTCTTCATTTTTAGAAAATAGGTATTTTTGCAAGCTGAATAACTAACGCTTGGTTGCTGACTACAGATTTGAGGCACTAAGGTGAAAAGAGGATAGTGGTTGGGGAAGTAAAAAGAGAGAAGGGAGCATAATGATCTGTGGTGGTGAGATACAGGTGAGAGTTGGTGGAGTCTGCACTCTGGAGGCAATACCTGAAGGGGGGGAGCTGCCCTATTACCTTTTTTAATTAATTAAAATAAACTTTTTCATTAAAAGAGACAAAGAGTCATGACAAGCTTGGTCATCAGCTCTCAAGATGACATTCAATTAGCATCACTTCCATATAGCCACAACCGCTTGTAGCTCCAGCTCACACTGAATCAGTTGGTGTATGTAGTTACAGAATATTGACGAAATGATAGTAGGTCTCTCCAGACTAAATTATAAAAGCCATGGTCACCTCTACACCTTTTTCTTGAACTGCTCGCTCTGGAGGAAGCCAGTGGTGATTCAAATAGTCTTGCAAGGAAATAAATAGGACCGTCTGCTATCAGCCAGTGCCAACTCACCAGTCTCCTGAGTAACTTTTTTTTATATATGTTTGTTATATCAGTCATCATTTTTGTACAGTGTATGCTTTTTCATCAATTGTAGTCCTCGTGGAGTTCCTGCCACCAATTAATTCACTCATATGCCATCACCATAATCCTTTGTGCTCATCCCACCTCTGTTTTGATTCTACTTCCCTCTTACCCCTGCAGATTGCCTCTGGTTTATAGTTGACTGTTGATTTTGATTTTTACTTTACTACAATTTTCCTCCTATTCCCCCCATCCCCAGCCCTTATATTTTTCCTATAAGTGAAACTTACCTGGTATTTTCTTTCTCTTTCTGGCTTATTTCATTGAGCATGATCCCTTCCAGCTCCATCAAGGTGCCACAAATGTCTTGAAGTGAATCCTTCAGTGGTGGTCAGGCCTTCAGAAAATGCAGCTTCATAAACTCCCTGAAAGGAACCTCATGACAGGTCCCTCCTAAATTCCTGACCAATAAAACTATACAGAATCAGTATCTACTTTGTTATGCTACCCAGATTTAGAGTAACTTATGCAAAAATAAAGAGTTAATATAACAAATGATGCAATATCTGATTCTGCACTGGATCCTCAATCCTGTCCTAGAGGGAAAAAAATACTATGAATCGATTCGAATCCATTGACAAAATTACTATGTGGGTGGTAGATTACAGGTTAATATAATATAGCATTTTTAACTGATGGTGATAATTTGCATTGTGGTTTGATAAGTCTATTTTTACTCATAGGAAATAAAATCTGATGAATTTAGGTATAAAAGACAAAAAGATATGATATATACAACTTGTGAAAGTTGGTGAGGAAAGAAAAAGAGCACAAACAAATAATACAAATGCGATGAAGTATTAAAAATAAGTGAATGTGATTAAAGAATAAAGGATATGTTATCTTCTGTACAATATCTTATTCTTCTAATTTTTTTATGTTTGACATTATTTTCTAATAAAAATTTTAAAAGCTTTCAAAGAATTTAGGAAAACATAAAGCCTTTACATTAAAGCAAAATTGAAAATCTATAAATTATTTATGTGAATATTAAAAATAGTATAAACAGTTAAATTTGGTACATTTTCATATATTTCAATCATTTCTTAGCTCTATTTGTATCTAATACAACATAGTATTTTCCCAGGAATCTATTTCTACTATAATCTGATCTTAATTTTTTCTTTACATACTGGCTAGCAATATTCTTTTAAAATTATACTTTACCCACATAAATTGAAAACTGTTGCTACTGCCAGTAGATCCCTTTTTGTAGAACATGATAACAGTTTTAACTGAGAAAATAATCTCCTGGTTATTTAAGAACCTGATAGTCTAAGTGCTATTAAAAGATATTCCTAATTATAATTTGTTTTGCATTAAATTGTGTAAATATTTCAACCCCAATATTTTTATTGGTACTACTTTTTGCTCCTGAGTTACTTGTCTTGCTATTCTTAATGAGGCAAACACATTAATTGTGTTTGTTAATTTTGAAAGTTTTCACAAATTTAGATGCTCAAAATCATGGCCCTTATTAATTTCATTGCATTCTCACATGGAATCTATACTAATATAATTAAAAATAACTCAATCAAAAGTTTCTTCAGATATCTCAAAGCCAAATTATTCCACTTTAAAATGAAATTTTGCAAAAGTTTGAGGGAAGTTTATAGGATGTTGAAATACTCTGCTCTTGATTAGGGTGGTAATTACCTGGGTATAAAAATATATAAATATGTTTATATAGTATTACACTAATAAATAATCATCAAAAATTTAAAAATATAGCAAAGTATACCTTTAAGATCAAAGATCTTTGCTTATCTACATACTTACATACACACTCACACAAATAGTTGTCTTGTACATGACTTGAGTCCTTGTTTAATATGTTCAATTAATTCTTTCACTTTTTGCTTTTAGAAAAGATGAATGTTAGTCACTTCTAGTTGTAAGATTTATTCATAATAATTTTAATTTTCAAAGCTTGAAAACTAAAAATTTTGGCATCCCCTTGGTTAAGAAGTTTAACTGTCTTCAACCGAATCTGAATAAACATACCAACATTTAAGGGTGGTTTATAGTAAGTTACAGGAAGTTTATTACCAATGTAAAACTCTTAAGTTCCCTTCAGCATAGATCTTTAGAGTTAATACTTGTAAAAACCAGGCAATACTAAGCAACAAAGTGAAAAAATATGTACAGATCTGCTGAAGACTTTTTCTATTTAATTTAACATCTGCTGCCTTTCAACAATTTTATAGTTCAGTTAGTTTGTTTGTGCATAGATATAACAATAATGTAAAATCTGACTTCTACAGGTTCTTTTTTGATTAGTAGATATTGCTACTTGTTTGGATGTAATTATTACTTACATGTACACTGCAGCAGATAGAGGAAAATTTCTGCCCCATAACTTCCTTAATTTAGTAAGAATATTGTTTTTCCCAAGATGCTGTGCTTCACCACACATGTACTGTGTTTTTATTATTGCCACAAAACAATTTTTTGTTCAATTTTAAACTTAATCAAATTTACAATAAACATTCACAATATCAGATGCTTCAGTTTTGGCAGAATGAACTTCCCAAAGCTTTTCTTTGATTTAATGAATTATATTATGAATTCACTTATTTTCTACATGAAGCAATTAATGACCTGAGCTTATGTCTGTATCATCTAACTGTGCTGTTAGCATTTTTGACCATAAAGCCAATACATTAACTATCATTTCAGGTTTCAAATATGTTCAAGAAAACTTGGACTCCAAATAAACATCATTAATTAAGAATAACAGGTAATTTGATTTAGAGGAAGATGTGTTTCATGAATTGATATGTAAATGCATCTTTTATGGTTGCTTCTGTACCACCCATCATAGTGAATAGTAAATATCAACAAGTAGTTTTTGCAAGCTACATATGTGAAATGGATATTTAATATTTAACTTTTCATTAACATGGCTCTCATTTTTTTTAAAGATTTATTTATTTGTGCATACAGAACGGGGGTACAGGCCAGAGGCTCAGGGGCGGCGAGAGGCTTCACCAGAGACAGAGTGGGGAGCAGAACAGGCAGATCGACGAAGTACA
>NW_004567111.1:20407899-20432141 GCF_000260355.1 Condylura cristata
TGTGGTCACCTCCGGGGCAGGCGGGAATCGAACTCATGCGGAACTGGCTTAAGCTCATGCGGAACTGGCTTAAGCTTCTCAGTGCTGTGCTTTAACCCACTGCGCCACCAGGGAGGGCCACATGGCTCTCATTTTTTAACTCACTGCTGCCAAAAGGATTTATTGCACACTTTTGAAACCATTATACAACAATAAAAATGGTAAAGAATAAAATCCAATAATTGTTGATTTATCATTTATAAACAGTAAGACAACTCGAGCAAGAGCCTCCAGATTTTTTTTTTTTCTTTATCTATGCAGCTTCATTTAGCCTCTATTTCTTTAAAGATATTCTGGAATATAATTAGTTTTAGTCTAAACCAACAATTTTTTTTTTTTTATAATTTCAGAGAATGGAAGTCTGAGATTAGGGTGCCAGCATGAATGGGTTCTCTAAGATGACAACTCTTTTGTAGATTACAGCCTTCTACTGTGCCTTCTTGTGGGCATAGGAGGGAGAAAGAAGGTAGGGTGGAGATAGAGTCAAAGACAGAGAGACAGGACATATCTCTTCGTAGAGTCACAGTTCTGTCACATTAGGTTCCCACTCTTGGTACCTCATTTAATCTTAATTACCTCTTACCAATCCTATTTCCAAAAATAATCACTTTGGTGGTTTAAGACTTTAACATATGCAGTTCAGTCCACAGCAGTGTAACCCACCCTACCCACCCTCCAAATTCATGTCCTTATGACATATAAAATATATTCTTTCCATCTCAACAGCTGAAAAACTTTTAGTTTATTCCAGAATGAGCTTTAAGTCTAAGTATTAAGTCTCACCCATATCACTCAATTAGATATGGATGATATTCAAGGTACAAATTCATCCTGTGACAAAATTCCTCTCTAGCTGAAAATTTGTGAAACCAGACAAGTTATGTATTCCTAAATAAAGCGGTGGCACTGCATAGGGTAGATATCCCTATTTCGAAAAGAAGTGGTAAAAAGGAGGGAGGGAGGGAAAGAGTGAGTGGGAGCGTTTAGCCTGACTTTATTTTGTTGTTCTGTATTACACGTATGAATGAAGCCATATGGTGTTTGTCTTTCTCTAAGTTTTTTATTTTACTTAGCATAATCACCTCCAGTTCCATCCATATTGTTGCAAATGGCAACAGTTGATCTTTTTTATTGCCTAGTGGTATTCCATTGTATGTTATGCAACACCTTCTTTATCCATTCATTTTCCCTTGGGTACTTAGGTTGTTTCCATAATTTGGCTATTGTGAATATTGCTGTAATGAGTACAGGAAATGCTTACATCCCTTCAAATTAGTGATTTTGTGTTCTTTGAGTCAATACCTAGGAGTGACATTGCTGGATTCTATTGGTAGATTTATTTTTAATGTTTTGAGAAGATGATGTACTATTTTCCATAGATACTGAATCAGTCTCTATACCCACCAACAGAATGTAAAGATTATTTTTTCCCACAATCTCTACAATAGTTTTTTCTTATCTTTGTGATAAGGCCCATTCTCACAGGTATGATAATCTCATTGTGGTTTCAGTTTGCATTTCCCTGATGATCAAGTGATGATGACCACTTTTTCCATGTGTTATTGGACATTGGTGGGTCTTCCATGAGAAGTCTCTGTTTAGGTCTGTAGCACAATTTTTGATTAAGTTCTTTGTTTTCTTTCTGCAAGTTATATGTTTTCCTTGGAGATCTTGGATATTGGTAGATGTCTGATGTACAAATTGTTTTTCCCATTCAATAGGATGTATTTTGCTGTCATGATAATTTCTTTAGGTTTTTAGCACAGAAGATTTTAGTTTGCTGTAGTTCCATTTATTTTTGCCTGTGTTTCCCTTGCCTTTGGTGTGGAGTGCTCAAACATGGCATAGAAGGCCATGGATAATTTCCCTCTTTTCTTCCATTGTTTTATGACTTCAAGTCTTATATCCAAGTCTTTAATAGATTTCGGAGTAACTTTTGTATGTGATGTGAGATGTAAGTTTGACTGTTGAAGTTTGTTTGGGAGAGAGCACTCACTGCCAAAAGCAGTGGGGATATGGATTTTATACTGAATTGTGGTTTGTATGTATATAAATAGAGTCTGACATTTTCCCACCACTTTCCCCCAGATTACATATGATTATTGTGATTTAGAAAATACAACACGAGCTCCCTTTATGAAAATGGTATCATTCATAGGCATACACCACAGGATTTTAAGGTGAAAGAAAAATACCAAACTGATTTCTTAAATTTGAAAATTATGGATATTAGCACCCAATATAGTTTAAATATCACTTTATTTTTCTTTTATTTTTGCATAGAAGAACTGGGGATAGGCTACCCACTGCTCCCCTTATCAGTGTGTTTCAGTAAATATCACTTTAAAAAAATAAGTATACCCTGACAGAAATAGAGTTGTACGGCATAGCATTTTGAGCTATGGGATTTTGGGTGAGAAGCCGTTAGCTATCCCTCACCTCATAAACAGGTGAATGAATAGCTCAAAACTGGAGCCTGATCTTCTTCCCAGCTGTGGAGTGGGCATTAGTTTTAAGATCACCATGTCTCAGTGCTTCAATTTAGAGCCACAGGGGATTCTTGTATCAGAATTTTGATACCAATTTGTTCATTGGATCTGACACCACTTCTATTTTATATTAAATTATTTTGTCCTTACAGTACAACTGAGGAAATGTTACAATATGACACATGACAGATATGTGGGGTATCATATATGTGTTTATCAGTATAGGTTAAGTGAAAGTTTCAGATAGGTTAAATTTCGTAGTAGCTCCCGATGGACTAAACCAGAGCAGACAAGCAATTACATTAAGTTAAATTACTCAAATCAAATCACATTAATGAAGAGAGAATGCCATATTAAGCTGTGTTATAATACTCTGGTTAACCATTTAAGTAGCCACCTCTACCTGAATGAAATCTGGTGCTAAATAGGAAACCAAGGACATCAATGAGGGCTTTGGGGGATACATAAACATTTTTCCTTATTGAAACTAGCAGTACTTACACCTGGACAGCAAAGGAATTTAACCTACAACTATTATTTTCTATGAATGAATTCATTTACCTTGAAGCAAGGAAATATTGTTCTAAGTTATGATTTAGAGAGAATACTAGTTTGTAACAGATTTTGGTATTTTTAAAAGTGAAGTATCCTTTTTGTTAGAGACTACAATGGAAGTCAATAAATAATGTGTTCTAGTAAAGAAACAATAAACTACTCTAGAAGACACTGCTCATTTTTTAATGAAGCACATTTTTTATAGTGGAAATACACTATTCGGTGGCATATACTTTCTCTAGAGCATTAAGTGTTCTTCAAGCAAATAAATGCAGTAATTCAGCAAGTGTTACCACACTCTTTTATGAGTTCTGTTGAATGTTAAAAAGCTTCATATTACACTCATCCTAAATTTAGTAGGGCTTGAGGACAGTTGATGTTTCGATCCAGATGTGTACATTAAGAATTTTTATTAAAACCCCAGTAATAAAATACCAGAAGGAATCATGACATTTAGCCATTTGCAAATGTTTTTAGGTTTTCTGTGAATATTCACCAGTCACAATATTTAAATTGTTTCCCAAACATTTAAATATCATACATCACTTAAATCCTATAAGACATCTACTGCCAGTTTGTACTAAATAATACATGGCAGTTAAACATATTTATAATGTGCTTCTTTGTAGTACCGTAGAAATGTACTACCAAGATCAGAACCTAATTGGTATTTTGTATTAGCTAGAGAAGTAAGTTAATGATAGGGTTAGCTTATAGATACAAACACTATCATCTTCCTAGAATTGGCTTCGGGTTTAGAAAGATTTTCGATATTCTTTCTCTAATAATGAAATGGCTTCAACAGGCAAGTCTCTCATGTGTTTTAAGTGTTAAAAATGAGTATGTCTATTAATGCTTCATTACCACCCCCGAAACTTTGAAACCCCTTACAAATCTCATGTTTAGCACTATGTCTTGTTTCATAAGATGTACAGAGATAGTCACTTTTTCAAGTTAATAGCATGTAAAAATTAATATAATGTGATTGGGCAGTGCATCCCTAACAAGTTTTTCTTTCAGACACCCTTCCTTTCCTGGACTTTCCATCCTCTCTTCTGTTACCCCAAAGTAATCTGAACAGTTTATTCTCACAACCAGTTCTTTATTAGGGCACCCAGTTCAAATCTTAGAAAGAGACATCACTGAGATGACATGAGAGAGTCTGTTACTCCTGAGGGGAAGCAGGTGAATGGGTTAGAATCTCTGAGGCCACCTGTGACACTTTTCTTTAAAAGTTGCCTCCTTTGGGTTAATAGGGAAATGCTTTTGCCTCATTCAGATACAGAGCTGCTTATTTTCCAATAGAGAGGGAGGGAAATCCAGACCCAGAGGGAGTGGCATTCTTCACTATGATCATATTACTTTAATTGCCTATACTCAACCCTCCAGCTACCCGTTTATAAATATTTAGGCAGGAATTTGTTTAATGTTGTGTTTTAAATGCTACCACAGTAGTGTCATGCAATAAGAAAATGTGTCCTACGTAAGTGAATTTTCTTTATTATAGATATTACATAGTGAAGTTATAGAAATGTAACTTGTCAGGGGACTTTTAGATTCTGTTTATTCAAACTGGCCACAATGTTCAAGGGAATTATTCTATCAACTGCATTTTATCTAAAGAATTGAGAGGGAATATGTCATGACATTCATAAAGTAATTATTACCATTACTGAACCCAAAAGTGGTAGCAAAATAGGAAAGGTTAATGTGAAATATTTACTGTAGGAGTTACTGTTTTCTGGTCTTGGTTCCAGCTTTTATAAACTATCTGATCTTGAACAAGATTAATAAATGCTTTTGACCTCAGGCTTGCAACTCATTTTTGTGTTAAGCATTATTGTCATTATTTCCCTTAGTTTGTGCTTGTAAAATTGAGCATCCAGTAAGTAGAGGATCATTTAATTAGCACACAATAATGTTATTTATACTGAGTTTATTAGTACAGTTGCAGGAAATAAGTAGAAAAAGAATTTCTGAATTTAAGATGATTCTTGGTTTGGCAAAAATGGTCAAGTGATTTTGAAAGACTAGAGAATCTTTACTTCAAAATATTGGCAAGCTGTCAACAACAATGTTTCAAATAATACCTTCTTAATCTTCATTAAAAGTCAATAAAAACTCAAATGCTCTATATGCACATTTGTTGTTTATGGAAATGAAAGATAAACATAATGAATTTCACTTCTGGGAGGGTATGTTCACTTCCTATTGTTGCATAATAAATTATTACAAGCTTAGCTTCTTAAAACAATGCTCTTATTACCTTCCTATTTCAGGAGATCAGCCTCAATAATAAACACTCACTATTATAGCTCATTGGTCTGTAAGTTAGGTTGGTTGAAGAATTTCTCTTTAGGTTATCACAAGAGCAGAATCAAGTTATCAGCGGGACTGGGTTCCTTTCTGAGGATTCTGAAGAAGAATTTCCTTTCAAATTCTGTAACATTGCTTGCAAAATTCAGTTTATTGCTATTGTAGGACTAACATCCTCTTTTCTCTCAGGCTCTCAGTCTGGTGCAACCTTGTTTATGTATTTATTTTACTCATAAAATTGACTATGTATTCATTGAATTTTTCTTGGTTAAGCATTTCTTTCTCCACTCTCACCATTTTCAACCCACCTGCTCCCTTCTTGGATGCCTTGTATCTGTGGTGAGCTTTCCAGGTTTGTCTTTGTCTGACCCTTTGATTTTTCTGTAGTCTACAGGTAAGTGACATCATTGGTATTTATCTTTTTCCTTCTGACTTACTTCACTGCGCATGATCCCTTCCAGCTGCATCCATGTTGCTACAAATGACACGAGTTTCTCTCTTTTGATCTTTGAATGGTATCCACTTCTATACATGCTGCATCTTCTTGATCCACTCATCCATTAGAGGGCATTTAGTTTGTTTCCATATCTTGACTATTGTGAGAAATAACTGCTGTAAACATGGGAGTGCAAATTTCCTTCAGGAATGGTGTTTTTATGTTCTTTGGGTGGATTGCTAGGAGTGGAATAGCTAAGTATATTGCAGATCCATTTCTAGGGTTTTGAGGAACACCCACACAGCTTTCCATAGTGGCAGAACTAATGTACATTCCCCCCAGCAGTGTAAGAAGGTTGCTTTTTATTCCACATACTTCTCTCCAGAATTGTTTGTGATTTTGTTGTGTGTGTGTGTGTGTGTATGTGTTTAACATGGGTCACTCTTAATCGGTGTGATGTAGTATCTCATTGTGGTTTAGATTTGCATTTCCCTGATGATAAATGATGACGGACATTTATTCTATGGCTGTAAATTTTAACAACTAGAAGCCCTCCATACAGACCTCTTCATGCATCCCTCTCCTGGTATTGAATCCTTCTCAAGTTTTGAAACTCTCTGCTGCAATCTTTTGAAGAAAACTGTCCAAAAGGATCATATGTCTTATTTTGTTTTACTACTGAAAATTTGTATTTACCTACATATTTTTTTATTTTTAAAGACTTATTTATTTATGCATACAGAACTGAGGTACAGGCCAGAGATGCAGGGATGGTGAGAGGATTCACCAGAGGCAGTGTGGGGAGCAGAACAAACCAGCTAACGAAGTACACTGCTGAGGAGAACAGTGGGTGGGTCAGGAGAGGTCTGTGATACCATATGGGTCACCTCTGGGTTGGGGATTGAACTCATGCTGAAGTGGCTTTAGCTTCGTAGTGCTATGCTTTAACCTGCTGCACCACCAGGGAGTGCCTATTTACCTACATACTTTAATAATGAGGTATGTTCAGCAGAGTTGGGGAAGGAGGACCTCATATTCTAGTAATTCTGACAGCATTGAATATGAATATATTTAATTACTGCTTTAGAATAATATTTCTGAGCCTTATGGCCACCTTTTAATCATTCACTTTTTAAAAATGGACTAACATTGCATTATAGCATTAAATAAATTTCAGGTGTGCATCACCATAAATCAACATCTGTATTTACTACATTAAGTTCACCACTAATAGTATAATTTTATTCTCCACCATACAATTGGCTCCTTTTTCCATATTTGCCCACCCTTGTCCCCTCTTCCCTTTTGGTAACCATTAATTGGTCTTAAATTCCAAAAGTCTATTTTTGTTTTATTTAGGCCATCTCTTTGTTTTCTCTATATACCACATATGAGTGAAATCATATAGTGTTTGTCTTTCTCTGACCTACTACACTAAACATGATACCATCTAGGTCCATCCATGTTGTTGCAAATGGCAGGATTTCACTATAATCATATTCCATTTTGTATATATTCACCCTATCTTCTTTATCTATTATTATGTCATGGACATATAGGTTAGACCCAATTGTTGGCTCTTGTAAACAATGCTACAATCAGTATGCACACATCTCTTTGAATTAGTGTTTTTATATACATCAGGTAAATGTCCAGTAGTGAGGTAACTGGAATGTATGAAATTTCTATTTTTGCCTCTTTGATGAAATCTCCCTTCTATATTCCATGATGACTGTACCACTAATTCTACCATTTCCCCGTACCTTCTCCAACACTTGTTATTGCTTTTCTTTTCAATAATATGAGGTGCTATTGTGTTGTTTTGATTTACATTTTCCTAATAATAAGAGATGATAAAGCACTTTCCATGTGCCTATTGCCCATCTCTGTGTATTCTTCAGGGGAGTGTGTGTTCAGGCCCTTTACCCGATTTTTAATTGAATTGCTTGTTTTGTTGAGTTTTATTAGCTCCTTATATAGTCTGGATATCAACTCTTGGTCAAATGTATGGTGTTCAGATATCTTTTTTTGTTCAGTAGGAACACCTTTTCATCTTGATGGTTTCTTTTGCTGGGAAGAAGGTTTTTAGTTTATATAGTCCCGTTTATTTTTCTTTTGGTTTTCTTGTTGTTGCTGTTAAGTCTTCCATTATATCTCTACAACTGATGTTTTAATTATGTATTTTATGATTTCTTACATTCAAACCTTACATACTTTGATTTTTTTTCTTTAAGGCATGCAATAGTAGTCTAGCTTTATTCTTTGCACATGGCTGTCCAGTCTCCCCAAGACCATATATTGAACTGATTTTCTTTCCTCTGTAGAATGCTCTTGGCTCTTTTGTTGTAAAAAAAATAGTTTATGTGTGTTGTTTCCCCCCCCCCCCGGACTCTTAATTCACCTGTATTGACTTGTGTGCTCATTTTATTTCAATCGAGTACTCTTTTTATTACTAATGCTTTGTAGTATAATTTGAAGTCAGGAAATATCATGTACTATTTTTGTTTGCATGTGATTAGTCTGGACATACATAATATCCCTATTGATTATCTCAAAATCAACTGACTAATAATCTTAATTACATTTGTATCATGTACCATGTAATGTAATGTAATTGAGGCTATATCAATCCCATGGGACAAAGGTGTTTTATCTACAACAGATATGGGAACTGAGAACTGAGAGAGAGGTCAAGAGTATGATGCAAATATAAAACCACAATGGTCATAATGGCCATGAAGATCCAAACACCAGAGAGATTCAGCACAGGGTCACATATGTAATCCAACATACACACTCCTTCTATAGACTGTTTCAAGGCATTGTGGTTCTCTGATACGAGGTGTATCTCATGGCCACACACATCAGTAGTAAGAGCAGTATCTATAAGAGCCAGAGAGTCCTCATCTTTCATTGGCCATCATGGAGTAGTGTGTCTTTGGATCAGGGCAGGGGAAGGGAAAGGATAAGGTAATTTTAGAAAATGACCTTGGTTAATGAAGCATAGCTTAATACTGAGAAAAAAGAACACATAATATGTCCCATTCAGTTAATTACTACAAAATGAATGCACACCTGTAACCAGTTCCCAAAGCAATAAAGGCCAGCTTCTGCACACAGAAGCAACCCTACATCTAGCCACCCAAAAAATCCACTTTCTTCACTTGGTATTTCTTCTCCTGATTCTAGAATCCTAGATAAGTTGGGCCAAATTTTCAGTGTTGTGTAATTCTTATAGAGTTTTGCAGCATTTTTTTTCTTTATTTGTGCTACTATTTTTGCTCGGCATTACTTTTTAAGTATAGATGTAATTCATTATCACTGGTACTCAAACAGATGAATTTACTAATTTTTTTTTACCCTTTCTACTGCCCAGTTGTGCTACTATAAGCATTTACACATAGCCATCTCCTCATTTCTGTTTGTTATATGCCTAGGAGAGTTTCTATTGGATCCAGTGATATCCGCATTAATAGATGGTGTCAAACTCTTTTCCAAAATGGCTATACCAATATGCATTCTATTTTAGCAATTCTTATGTGTGTATAGTAATAAATCATTGTGATTTTCCTTTGTATTTCCCTGATAAAAAATAAAGTCATATGTCTTTATAGATTTATTGGCTATTCAAATATAGACATTTAAAAATGCTTACTCAATCTTAGCTGTATTTCTACTCTTTCTCTTAGCTTTTGGTATTAATTATCTATGAGCTTTGTATTGATTATATATGTAGGAAATAATCATCTCAAAATATCTGGCTTCCTTATTCATGCTCATAATTGTTTCTGAAAACTAACATTTTCAATTATAAAGACCTGTGAGTAAATACTTCCGAGTATTTACTATGCATAAATACTTATAGTAGCAAATTTTGAAAGTAGAATGGGTAAAAAAAAAATAGTAAATTTATCCACTTGAATACCATGCATCAGTGATAATGAACTACATCTATACTTAAAGATAATGCTGAGCAAAAATATTAGCACAAATGAACAAATACTGTATAACTCTGTAAGAATGATACAGCACTGAAAACCAGTGATTTTAATTATAATTATAAATAATGTATAAATTATTTTCTATCTGATTAGTGCAGTTTGTCAACTAATGATAAACTCTACCCTCCCAAGTACTACTTCATCTAGCAACTAAAAACTTCAAGATTATGTCCTCATCCTACCAAAAAGAGAAAGCTGAATCATTTAGAAATTTCCTTGAACCCAACAGGGAGCTGAGGCTGTAAAGCAACCAATTGAATATAATTTTAGAATGACATTCCTCTTTGAGAAAATGAGGAAACTCACATTGTTTCAGGTTTGACACAGCATGAGAGAAAAAGGTGGAAGCAAGTAAGAAGAAATCTTTTGAAATTTTAATAATGTCTCAGGTTGAACAGAAGTTCACTTATCATTTTAGAATGTGTGGGAGCCTAGACAAAACAGAAATTTGCAATAGTCCTCTGGTTCTTTGCCCTGGGTCAGCACTATGGGCTCCTGAACAGGTTAGGGGCAGTGATTAGAGATAGTCCACCTCACTGACACAAGCATTCACAGGGGTGATCTGCTGCTAGAGAACAAGCATAAAATATCACTCACACTCCCCTACATCAATTACTCATAGGATGCAAAAGTCTTAAGCCACCAGAGAGGTTCAGCAATACATCTGGTACCCATTGATACCAGGGTAAATGACAGAAGTATAATTAGCCTGCATCCAATAAAGGGTAGAAAAAGCCTAACAGAATTGACAGTGGTCTTTCACTGGGGAAGGGACAAAGAAGAGAGTGAGAGATAACCCCCCAATCCCATGAGAGATGGGTGATACGGTCACTGCAGGCTCTGAACTAAATACAAAATATGAGATCAACTATGAAAATCAAATATATAGTGCATATCTACTCATCTGCTTATCGCTATATAGGCACATCTATGTATATTTTAGAGGGCTATAGAAAGAGAGAATGTGAGCACATGAATACTAAAATTACTAATATAACAGCATTTAAAATTATTTTTAAAAGATGGAACACTAAAGTATATATCTAACATTCTGTGGCAATTTTTTTTGACATGTTTATGGCAGCTATTTATAATAGCTCCTAACTGAAACCTACATATGTCCTTCAGTGGGTAAATGGTTAAATAAAACATGGTGTATTCATACCATGGAGTACTATTGAGTAACAAAAAGAAATCATTTATTGATTCACACAGCAGCGTAGGTAAATCCCCAAGGAATTATGCTGAGTGTAAAAGTCAATCCCAAAAGCTTGTAAGCTATGTTTCCATTTATATAACATTCTTAAAATGACATTACTGAAATGGAGAACAGTTTAGTGATTGCCAGGATTTATTAAGGTTTTGGGGGCAGGAGTGAAGCAGATGTGGCTATAAAAAGGCAATATGAGTGATCTGTGGTCATGGAATGTTCTGTATCTTCACTGTGTTGATGTCAATACACAGCATGTGACATTACAAGCTTTTACTGTTGGAAGAAACTGGGTAAAGAGGGCACAATACCTCTGTATTTTTTTTTAAGATTTATTTATTTATTCATACAGAACTGGGGTACAGGCCAGAGATGTGGAGGGTGAGAGGATTCACCAGAGACAGAGCGGGGAGCAGAGCAGGCAGATCGATGAAGTACACTACTGAGGGGAGCAGCGGGCCGGTCAGGAGAGGTCTGCCGCGCCATGTGGTCACCTCCGGGGCAGGCGGGATCGAACTCATGCGGAAGTGGCTTTAGTTTCTTAGTGCTGCGCTTTAACCCGCTGCGCCACCAGGGAGGGCCGCCTCTGTATTATTTTTTACAACTGCATGTGAACCTAGATAATCTCAAAATAAAATAAAAGGGTTAGTTAAGGGACAGAACATTGGAAGAAAGTGAGACACAACAGAATTTGAAAAACCATCATTTCTTGCTAATTTTTCACTATCTGTTGAAATGGTATTGTGACTAAATCTTAGGATAAGTAACCCATGTAATTTTAGGCTTCTTTAAATATCTACAGCATAGAAGCTGGTAGTTTCTATTTTAGTTTGGCCATTTTAAGTGGGGTGGTGCCAAGTTTGGGATACTGTACTTGAAGATAAATTTAAAGGAAACTCAAGGTTTATGTATAGAATGAAGAAGATATTGGAAACCATACCATATATAAGATAATAGGAGACACTGAGAGCTTTTTTACCCACAAGAGAGGAGTTGGTGAACGTAAGACTGTAACCTTTAATTATTTTTGAAATTAAACATAGGAAAGGATTAGGTTTTTCTGTAAAACTTTAAGGAATAAAAATAGAACCAAATGTGGACAATAAAAGAAGAGAGACTTCAGTCTAGTTACTGGAGGTGGACAGCAAATGAAATGGGGAGATGTTTGAGAAGTTAAAAGGTGAATAAATTCTAGGAATCTAATATATGGCATGATGATGCTGTATTTCATCCTGGAAAGTTATTAGAAGAGTATATCTTAAACACTCATACCCCAATAAAGAAATGGCACTTATGTGATATGATGGAAATGCCACCTAAAACCATGGTGGTAATCATTTTGCAAAATGCATGTAAATCAGAAATGTGGTTTAGACCTTGATTGTACAACTGAAATTTGCATCGTGATATATACCAATTATATCTCAATAAAGCCAGGATACCAAAAGTAAAAGAAAGTAAGGCCCTTGTCTGGAATAAGAGGAAATCCTCTTAACACAAAGTAACCTCTCTTGCAAAGTTAGTTGTGTGATTGAATAAGAAAATTTTGATTGGGAAGGGCAACAAAATGTAGGGGTGGTAAGATTTTGACTTCTCAAACATGTAGGCATTCACTGGGGTAGAGTTAATACCATCTGTCTTGATTCATGTAGTCACTAGTGTAGCCCTTAGTTCAGCTAAGTACCCACTGGCTCATGTAGTGGCTCTGTCACTCAAAGTCTAGAGTGACAGGCTAACTTTGGTGTAGCAATTTGTAAGTATAGCTTGTGTCCCTGAGGCAAAACAATCTGCATCAAATAACCTGACCTGTGACTGTGACAAAAGAACCCCCTTCTCTCCCATCTCTCCTGGGACCAGTCAATGCTGGTGGTGTCCTGGTTCATAAATCAGGACATGATTCAATTCCAAATATGGTGTTCATGTACTTGAGAAAAATCTTGAAATACAAAAGTGCAAAGATTCCATAATCTTTGGGGGCATTTTAAGGCACTTGGACTCAAACTCAGCTTTTACATTGTACTGGCTGTGACTTCATCCATCACATCACTCCCTAGGATTCAATAGCCAGGCCTGTCAGTCGGGATGATAATAACATGTACCTCAAGGGTTTCCATGATGGCCAGAACATGTATGTTACTAAAGTAGCAAAGTGTCTGGGTTCATAGTAAACATGCAATAGATAGAATCAGTTCTCTTCCCCTTTCAAACTTGGATAAAAAGATGTTGAGTATGTTATGGCAAAGACTTAGACATCAGTGGACCTTTGAACTGAGTTAGTCACCTCTTGGGCCCTTCTATCCCAAAGATAACTTTTGCTGAAGAAAATTGGCAGGGGGAGGGAGCCACCAAAGAGCGAAAAAACACACAAATTCAGTTACAAGTGAATTAAAATGTTTTATTTTTAATTCAATTTGGCTAAGTACCCACTGGTTCATATAGAGGGTATGTCACTTAAAATCCAGGATGACAGGCTAATTAAGAGGATTTCCTCTTACTCCAGAGAAAGGCCTTACTTTCTTTTTCTTTTGGCCCCCCAGCTTTATTGAGATATAATTGGCATGTAATACTACGTAATACCTAAGTTTCAGTTGTACTATTGAGGTCTACACATTTCTGATTTGCATACATTTTGCAAAAGGACTACCAGCATGGTTTTAGGTGGCATTTCCATCATGTCACATAATTGCCATTTCTTTATTGGGGTACTAGTGTTGTGTTTTTTTTTTAAAGATTTATTTGTTCATACAGAACTGGGGGACAGGCCAGAGGCTCAGGGGTGGCGAGAGGCTTCACCAGAGACAAAGTAGGGAGCAGAACAGGCAGATCGACGAAGTACACTGCTGAGGGGAGCAGCGGGTGGGTCAGGCGAGGTCTACCTCGCCATGTGGAGCTCCTCCGGGGCAGGTGGGGATTGAACTCATGCGGAAGTGGCTTTAACTTCTAGTGCTGTGCTTTAACCCGCATTCACCACCAGGGAGGGCCGGGGTACTAGTGTTTTAAGATCTACTCTTCTAGAAGCTTTCAGGCAATAGCATCACCATGCCATTAGGTTCCTAGTATTAGATTCCTTTATTTTTAATTTAATTCTTTTTGGCCATATCTACATGATCTGGCTAAAAGACTGTGATGGAGTGTTTCATGGGCAAGTAGAATAAGGTTCTGTTTATCTCTTGCTAACCACACATAAGTTGCTTAACTTCATTAATTCTTAATTTCCTTCTCTTTGAGGAGGCAGGTAAACTAAGACTAAGTAAGTGTTTACAAAAGCAAAAAAAGACAACAATAAGCAGACATTGCATGCAGAACTACAGTGAAGAAAAATAATGGCAAACATATGTTATATCTTAATTTTATAACTTGAGAAATCTTACCATAGCTTTATTTACATTTATTATACTGATTATGTCAAGATTAAAATCTACCCTTCCTCACAGGGATATCAGGGGGATTGGGTTGAGACTAAGTTTAGCTTTTATCACTAAATGGTTTATTTTACAAATGTTTGGTATTGTCATTAGACACAATTAGCATTCAAAAGTAAGATTAAAAGAAAAGTCAATAAGCCTTAAGGGAATGAAAGTCAAAGCACAATCTATTATTTGACAGCCTTCAGATAGAGTTGATAGAGTTTTCTGCTTTAAAAAAACCTTAAAAGTCTATGTTAACTTTGGTGACTGCCTGGTACTTGGCTTAGGAACATTTTCTTCTAAATTCTCCTTAAACCTTGCTTCAAAGTGTGTGCCTTAATTTTATAATCAGAAAAATAAAAAGCTCCTGAAAATAATTTTGGAAAATCATTAAGTAAACAACAAAAGAATACAATTACTTAATGATTTTGTTAGCCTTAGGTCTTACTTGCATGGTCATATATCCCTTTTATATGCTATAGGATAGAAGAAGTCAGAGTCACTTAAATGGCCTTTTCTCAACAAGAATACTTTTGTATAAACATAATGAAAATAATCCATTTATTTTGAAGAGGTGTGTGTTGAGAAAATAGTAGTAAGTTTAAAAGAGAGATTTCTATAACTAATGAACTATTTGCATTCATAACTGAAGCATTGTTTGTGCTTGCTTTTGTAATATAGAAAAAATATTGCTTCTTATTTTACACTTATGTGTTTGATGGTCTGGTCATGGGAAATCACTTACTCCAATTTGCTGAAGCCATATCCTTTATTTATTGATGGAACACTTAAAGTGTGTGCTGAGGGCATAAGGACTTTCGTGTCTAAGCACATTTGACAAGAACAAGAACTCTGGTCCCAAAACTCACTGGTGTTGTAACAAGGTAGTCCCAGGAAAAGGGAAGTTTCAGATTCTCTGCCCAATCCAGAAAGAGGGTGGATATGAGCAGGGAGAAGAATCTAGAGAGGAGACTGAGAGGAAGGAAGCAGGATGAAGAGTCAGAAGGTGACCTGGGGAGCCACATGGAGCAGAGAGACCTGTGAAGAAGCAGCTCTTGATTCTTGGCCCTGGACTGGGTGAAAGAGATGTGGGTGAGAGACCCGTGGGGGGATTGACTATGGCAGCATTTATCTTGATTTTGATTTTGATTTTGCTCTTTTCCTCCCAGACTTGTCTAGCCATTTCTGACCCTTTTCCATGAGTTCCTACCACAAAGTGCTTTAGACCTGTGGCAGGCTTTCAGGCCTTGCTGTGGGCCAGTGCATTTGAGTAGACTCTTACCCATGTGGGGATGGGTAACTTTGGGTGCTTGATTTAGAAACTATATACTTTATATTTTCTGTGTCACACACTGATTGTATTAAAGTTCCTTTCCATTAAAAGGTCTTAATTTTTGTCTTGATGTGGTGGATGGCAGAACCCATTTAGAACAGGCAGGGTTGGGAGTTCAGGGGTATCCCTCTCCTTGCCCTGTAACAGTGTCTCCTGAAGAGATGCTGTGATTCATCTACTTTCAGGAGTTCCAAGGAAAGCAGAAAGCTAGACTTTAAATGTACGTGCATGCATTTCCTAATGAATTATAATGTGACATATTACATATGCATGAAAAAACAACTCACATTAAGTTAAACAATTAATTCAAATTCGCTGTTTGGATAGTATAAATACAAAAGCTACATGAGGTACCACATTTCTTTATTCCCACCTATTACTGGGCTTAGATGTACGCTCAGTCTTGCAAAGATGGCTAGGTCACAAATGAGACAGACAATTGCTTTAGATTGTATAAACTTCCTTTGGGTTATAGACAACCAGTAGAAGCACGTGTTTACCAAGCCTTTTGATATAGTGTAAATTAAAATACAGTCCAAAGAAGGTGACTGATGTTGTTTGGAGTTGGTGAGTTGGAGTGCGGAGTCCTTGGGTTCACTCTGGGAAAGGTTTCACCAGAGCTCCCTTTTCAGCTGCACACAGCGAGTTTCTCTGTGAGACAGAGACAATTAATTATATATTTAAAAAACAGGTTTATTAGAAAAGGGATAGGAAAATAAAGGACACTTGCATAGGCACAAGTGGGCAGAAAGAGCTGCCCTGAAAGGAACAGGTTTGCTGAGAGAGGCCTGCGTGGTTGCAGATGGGTGGCCTTGTGGGGAGCGGCCTATGCTGAGGGAGGTCAGCGAGGAGAAGCTCCAGCAGGTGCAGATCATGGGCAAGCAGGAGGCTACTGCCCTGCAGAGGGCGAGAGTGGGAGGAAAGGACACCTGATAGTCACAGGTGGTAGAGGGCTGCTGCCCAGGGCCAGGGTAAAGACTGCCCTGATATAGACATCTTCTCTTTGGGAGGGCCTCGCTCCATATGAGCCTAGGTGTGTTGTGGATTTTGAATAGAATCTGAAAGGGACAGGAGATACCAAAGATCTGGGATTCATCTCCACATCTTTATCTTTCCTGCTTTGATTTTATGCTTTGCAATATAGGCATTGGCACTTCTATAGCTGGATCAATGGCTATGCTAATCTCTTCTGCCCTCAACTCCTTGTGAGTCAATCTTGTGATGCCTCCTTTCACTCTCTCTTCCATCAGTGAGTATAAAAAAAATATAGCCCCAGGAATAAACCAAAAGAATCTTCTTATATGAGAAATTACAATTTATTGTTTTTATTATTTCAGGAAAGAAACAAGAGGGCCAAAGAAAATAAGGGTTGTAAAACAAACAAACAAAAAAGATAAATTTTCATTTTGATTCTGGAATAGTATTCTTCTAGAAGGATTTCTATAAATGGTTTATCTTCACATTTCAAACAGGTTTTTATCCAACATTCCGTGCAATGCAAAGAGAAATACAACAAAAATCTCTTAGTGTTTTTATTTGTTTGTTTGTTCAAATTCCTTCCTATCATATTATTATTCAAATTATCTCTTGTCAGAAGGGAAACTTAGAACACTAGATAACTGTTAACTTGGCAACTGCACAGTCCACTGAAATGAGAACCACGGATGATGTTTCCTATTTTGCATAATGAAGATATGTCATCTGAAATCAAGATGCTACAGAGCAGGGAGTGGGGGGCCCCTGAGCCCCCAACCCTGCCAACTTTAAATGGGTTCTGCCACCTGCCACATCAAAACAAAACATATAAGACCTTTAATGGAAAAAAAAAAACTTTAATACAAATCAGTGTGAATACAGAAAAGACAAAGAATATAGTTTCTAAACCAAACACCCAAAGTTAGCCATCCCTTCATGAGTGAAAGTCCACCCAAAGGGGATTGGCCCAAAGCAAGGCCTGAAAGGCCATCACAAGTCTAAAGCACCTTCTGGGGGGAGGCAGGGGTGGGACGACCCATCGAAAAGGGTCAGAAATGGCCAGAAAAGTCTGGGAGGAAAAGAGCAAAATCAAAATCAAGACCAACGCTGCCATAATTAATCTCCCCACGGGTCTCTACCCACATCTGTTTTAACTAGTCCATGACCAAGAAGCAAGAGACGCTTTTTCCCATGTCTCTCTGCTCCATGTGGCTCCTCCAGGTCTTCTGGTTCCATCACGTTTCCTTCCTCTTTAGTCTCCTCCACAGATTCTTCTCTTCCCTGCTCATTTCCTCCATCTTTTGGGTGAGACAGGAAATCTGAAAACTCCCCTTTTCCTGGGACCACCCTATTACAAAAAGATAACTAGCTAGGTATAGAGAGATCTAAAGGGATGGAAAGATGAATCTAGGATTTCAGTTTTAAGAACCTAGGTTATTAAATGAGAACTAAGATTCAGTGTAATTAAAACAAGAAACCAGTGATGGAATCCAGAATACAGGGCAGAAAGCTAAATTTAGGATGGCCTACCTTTTCCCATGTGTCCTTAGTAACTCAAATGGCAGCAAGCATTATATTTATATTCATAGAATAAATAGTTATAATTGCTAAGATTTAGAAAATATCTACCAGTTACCAGATACTTATTATTAAATACAGATCATTGAATCCACTCATGAATCATCCTGAATTAATGCACAGACATTTTATTGATATTTATTATATGAAGCATGTAGCTCAACTTTTCATTTTGAGCTTCTGTTATTCTATAATAACCTTTTTTTTAATTTTGTTTTGTGTTGTGTTGTTTATTTCAGTGAAACTAAATTAAACATTGTGAACCACTCCTCAGCCCTTCAGTGTTAGGCCTGCCCTCTCTGCACTTCCTTGGTGTGTCCCCTCCTTCCTTCCTTCCTTGAAGTCCCATCTGGCAGCTGGCCCCAATAAACCTCTAAGACTGCTCATGTGGGTGCCTCCCATCTAGAATTCACTACAAATATAGATTGTATATCACGAGGAAATAGATCATTATATCCCTACTGAGTTTGCGCAAATTTTTGTAAAATTCATCATGAATTAAGAGAAAATGGGGGGTCTGATGAGTGTACATAAATTGATCATAGGAGATCTGCATCATTCTTTACAAAACTCAGAACCATTTTATATTTTATATGCCTTTGTCATTCATTTTTTGGCCAATATATACAGTTTGTAAGTTTCCATGAAAAAAGCACTTTCATTTGAGATTTCAGCTGTCTCACCTACATTGCCATCTCCACTTAAAAAAAAACAAAACCAAAACCAAAACAATCCCATTTATTCTTTCCCATCTGTGTTGAGAATTCTTTAATTTCTTGTCACTTGCAATCAGCCCTAGGAAAATTGCACATACAGACGCACATAGCACATCTATGAAACTTCACTGTCAACTGTGAGTTCCTACTTTACTCTGAAGATCTGTAATTTGAGATTAACTCTGTTATCATTCATCCTCAGTGAAGAAGCTAGAGCCATCCTTTTTTACTTCTGTTTTACCAAACTGAACACGAGATGTTGGTTATATGGAATTTTAATTTTGATTAGATATGTAAATACTGACTTCTTGGAACAAGTCATATCAAGCCTGACAATGTCCATAGAAAAATGTCCTAATGCATAAAAAAATACAGTCATTTTGTCATTGAAAGTATCTACACACACTTTCCTAATTTAACACACAAAATTGCATGCATAGGCATTTTGGAATCACTGCTTCAGAAACTGGAATTAGTTTAACACATTTTGAAAAATTCCTTTCTACTCTTTTTTAATGTAATCATATTGTAGATAAAACTGATAGACCATTTTTATAAGGCTTTTCTGCACTTGTGATGATTTAAGTGGTATACATGTTGCATAATAATTTGAGCATCATTTTAATATAAACTGTGGAGAAAAGCTTTTATTACTTCTCATCATGTTTTCCATGTGATTACTGGTACTAAGAGTTTTAAATGACTATGATTCCCATCACTATTGCTAAATTGATTTTTTCAAATGTATTTATTTCACATTTCAGGGATTCATCGCTATCTCACCTTTGAGTTTGCTTTTGTTTGGTTTTTTTTGTTTGTTTGTTTTGCTATCCTCATCATGACAAATAAAAATAAATCCCCATTTCTGGGTTAGTAAAGAGTCCACCTTTTAAATTAGTCATGCCAGTGTCAAAATGAGCTCTCTGTATTCTGAGGTATCATCAATTATTCTTAAGCTTTTAAAATTCTTTGACTATCTTGGCAACCTACCTACATAGAGGTAATTAATTCAACTTAAAAGTTCATGGTGGAGACTATAATTACATTTGAAGAGAGAAGTCACCTGTTAGCTCAAAGCAGTATCTCTCTCATCAGGAACATTTTGTGGCACTCTATAAATATATATATTGAGTAAATAATAAACCTGAATGTTAAATTATTCACATTATCTTAGAGCTTTTATTTTTATGAGAGTAATGAAGAATTGCCAACAGGAATAAATATGCCCAAACACATTTTGTTCTAAAGCAGTGATACCCTATCCTAAGATAAAGCTATAAAATCCAGCTTTTTATTTAATAACAGAGACTGTATCAGTCAGATTCACTTGTAAAGAACAGAATTCACTCTTCAAAACCTAAGCAGAAGGGGTTTATAACAGTGTATTAGACAGGTAAAGAATTGTTAGAAAGGCTAAAGAAAGATACTTGAGATTGAACTCCAGATAGAACATAAACAAACTGGGATGCCATAGAAATTTTACCTTGATTAGGAAGATGTAGCATCAGAAATTGCCAGTAAGAAGCTGTTTTCATTACTACACAATTTTATTACTACTGATTACTGTTTTTATAATTACACAAACAAGATGACTATCCTTAATCCTGACTCCTTAATACAACTCGGTCCTATAGACAAGACTCAGAGATGCATAATAATGCTATGGACAAGAGATTCTGGGAAATACAATTTAGCATTATATATAAAGGTACCTGACACACTCTAAGTGGCTTAGAACATTCATGTCCTGAAAAACAGTGTGCTCTGGTGATTTTAGTTTTCCAATTCCTGCCTAATAAGTATGAAGATCAAGAAATATGGCATCAGTCATTAGACCAATCCCATAATTATTATATATATATGTTCTGGAAAAGCCCATCACATGGAAAACATTATAAACTCATGTGGCTATTTCCGGCTAAACTGATACCTCAAAACAAAACCTATCACATATTATATCTCCCGGGTCTCAGCGGAAGTATGGTTCTAGATAAATGAAACCAACTTTTACTTTTAGTTTTTCTATAAACAAATGACATGAGTAATCAGGCATTCATCTATTCACTTGATGTTATTCAACATTGTGTAATAAAGAAATTGGATAAAATTAAAAGCCAAAGAGAGCAACACAAGTTGCTTCAAAAACTAAAGCCCAGTACTCTACCTGCATGGTACGTAGCACTAACGCCAGCCAGTCAGCTAGCGAATGTGAACTTAGGTACATACAAATACATATAACTATGACTACCTGAATCTGGCAAGACAGAGTCCAATTTATGTGGAATTCTATGTCTCTGTAGCAGTGTTACTGGAATGCCCACTGAAATATTGTGAAAATTTTCTAATGAGGATAATTAAGAAATTTCCTAAAACCATTTAGAGTGAGAGAGGAATGGTCTTTTATGATTATTTAATAGTTTAACAGAAGTTCTTTATCTGGAAATGCAATAAATATCTGAGCCCCCAAATTCCAAGGAAACAATATATTCAACACCCAAGTCTTGATCTTCTATTCTAAACTTGAATACTTACCAGTTGCAACATGGATACAGCATTTAGATTTTCAGTCTCATTGGTGGGACACATTATACATGCTTGAAAAGGCAAATAATCAAAGCTAAACAGACAAGACAAAAATCCAAGGTGGCTCATGAAAAAAAAAAATGTGTGTGTGTGTGTGTATTTTACAAATCACAAGTTTCTCTTTGGAAATAATGAGATTACTGTGTTATGGTAAGGACCAAGCAAGAAAATAATTAATTGTAGTGATGGAAGGATGATGTTGAAAAGGATTAGTAGAGAAAAAGAAAGGGGAATTCCAGGTGTGGTGAGGAAAGGTCAGAAGGCATTTGAGAGTATCTGTAATTCTAATATTTCTAAAGAAGGTGGTGGTAACATTAATAAGAAAGAAAATGCAGTTCAGGGGCAGAATGCAGAGGTCTTTTTCAACTTGGTGATGATAGAAATTTATGGGAAGATAGGGAAGATGGGCTGAGGATTATACCAGACTGCTAGGGATTAAGTCTCAGCACTATCTAGCTACCCACAGCCACTTCAGCATGAGTTTGGTCCCTGACCAGGGAGGTGACCCACCGATGGTGTCGCAGAACTCTCCGGTTCCTTCCACTGCTCCCCTCAGCAGTATAATTTAGCCAATCACTCTGTCTCTGCTGAATCCTCTCACCCTTTGTATCTCTGGTCTATACCCCAGTTCTTGTATGCATAAATAAATAAAAATAAATCGCTAAAAAAGAATTAACTTATGCAAGTAGCATTGACAAATAGGTTTCTGTACTAGTTTAAGTGAATATCTCTATTGGTAAACAAATAACTTGTAGCTACACTTGGTATGAAAATTAACCATGTGATGTATCTCTCTGAAGTCAACTAAAATATTAAATAAGGAATTATCATCATGAAGCAGGTAATCCAGTTTCATTTAGCTGTGAGAAACTACCTATTGGAAACTATCAAAAGTGAAATAAAAGAAGAAAGGTATATTTTTCAGAAGAAAAAAAAAATGACTGAATGAATTCTTACTGCAATTTTTCTACAATGTGGCATCTGTACAATTTCACATTGTCGCTGGATATTGGGAGCTCACTCTTGAAACTGGGCCCTTTCAGTTTTGATACAAATCACTATGAAGCAAAATCTACCAGCTGGGAAAGCAGGTGTAAAATGGGCCAACTAATTATAGCCTTGTCATATAATGGTTCCAAGGCAACCAGTGACTACCTTCCTCTCGAATTTAGGGTGACTCTGACCAATAAGATTAAGAAGTGAAAGCACATAGGATAAAAGAGTGTAAATCACAGAGAAAGAGGATAAAAGAGTGGAAATCACAGAGAAAGAGACAAGACTAAGTTTATAATATTCTTTTCATCTGAGGAGAGAAAGTCAAGAATTTTTATGAAATGGATCATGCAGCCAGACATGGACAGACGAAGCTGGGTAGCTTCTTTGTGGGCCCCGAGGAAGACTCTCAGTCTACTCTGCTTCCTGGAACTGCTGAATTAGACTGGATCAAACAAGTAACTTCCAGATGGACAACAGCACAGCTCTCCCATTCATGATCCTCACTATTAGATTCAGCAAGCTTCCCAATCATTTTTTACAAGGCTATAACTATGAAAACTCTCTGAATCACAACCAGAAAATGAAAATGCTGGTATCCAGACAACAACAAACAAAGCATTAATGGCCAGACAACAGTCACATTTCAATTCTCTTATACTTTTGCCCCTTCTTTAAATTTTTTACAAAATTCAAGTAAGCTCTCGATCTCACAGGACAAGGAAAGTTATTACCAGGATCTATAGGACTGCTTAATTCCCCCACTATTCTTTGCCTGGAGGCCAGGAATGCAACATTTTATCAGGGCTCTGCTCAGTGAAGTGATGGACACATATCCAGATGGCAGAGTCACCTGCTTCTAGGCAATGCAGACAAGCAATTATTGTTGGTTGGCTTCAATCCAGATCAAAAATAAAGAGTTTAATATGTTAGGTTCAGTAACTACATTCCAGTTGATCCAGGAAGTTTAGATAAATTATATATTATTATTTAGAAAGGATTTTTATTTTGAACAATGATGATTAAAACAATACTTTTAGTAATGATTGTACTACATGCCCATTGAGAAGTTAGATCATCCTTTGAAAAGGCTTCAAATCAGTATTTGCTAATAGTATTTTAGAATGCCTCTTTGTTTATATCTCTAAAAATGCCACTAACAATTCTAACAAAAGAGACTGGCCTGTAAGACAGTAAACTGTGGCAGGCATGAGTGTGCTCACATTTGGGAAAATAGGTCCTTTCACCTAGAGCCATGGTTGCCTGAGAGGAAAGGCAGTCTCTGTGTCACTGTAATTTCTGTCTTACTAAGTTAATTAATGACATGTGAACTAAAGTTTCTCGATCAGAAAATTGTTGTTTCTGTTATACTCAGTGGCCATTCATTGCTTATTGGTTTTGACATGACATATAATTCTCTAACATCATTAATTTTGCTTTTTTTAGTAAAGGGGAAAGTGACCCTTTTCATGCCTTGTTCAAAAACAAAAAGCAGGCCCTTCCCGGTGGCGCAGTGGGTTAAAGCACAGCACTGAGAATCTAAAGCCGCTTCCGCATGAGTTCGATTCCCGCCTGCCCCAGAGGTGACCACATGGTGTGGCAGACCTCTCC
>NW_004567111.1:20432241-20458770 GCF_000260355.1 Condylura cristata
CTCTCGCTGCCCCTGAGCCTCTGGCCTGTACCCCAGTTCTGTATGCACACATAAATAAATCTTTAAAAAAAAAAAAGCATTTTGAGAGGCATACTATGTACAATGTAATATATATATATATACATATTTATGTTTTTAATGAAGTAGTTGGAAAGGATGACAAATAGATATTTTCAGGTTATACTTCAATAGCTTTTCCCCAATTCTCTATTCTCTATTTTATGACTTTCTGGGGGGGAAATGTGACCTAAAACATTATGCTGGTACCTGCCATTTCTAGAAATCACTGGAAATTCTGTGTCCAAGAGACATGCCAGCGTAAACATTAACCAACTGCTTTCCAATCTTCTTGTGAGTATGAAAAACTCCTCAGATCCACTTTGCCAATATCTAGAATAAAAAAGATACTAAACACAAGTGTAACTATCTTAAGTTTCTTACATTTCTTTATATTTTCATATTAATTCCAATGCAGGGTTTTGGGAAAGATAAAACATTAACCTAAAGTATGCCAATAGTACCCTTTCTTCCTCTTATTAAAATTGCAGTCCCTAATTCTCTACAACGTCTACTACAAGAATCAAGAAATTGTTTATTTCTCTAACGAATGTCTACTGAGTGTTTATTGTGCACCAGAAACTAAACTGGTTCAGCACCATCCCCTAACATAGGCAAGCTGCCAACATACAACTAGTTCTCACCTACTTTCTCTGCTGCATCCACTAACTCAACCTGTTCTTGTGACTTTTCTTCGTAATGATTAGTACAGAAGTTGGGCGACATGAATTGGTAACAAACCAGGGGTTACAACAATGACAACTAGAGATAGAAAACTGATGACACTAGGAAGAAGAAATTAGTATGTCTTACCTATTGTTTGACTGGGCTAAGGACTCCCAGAAAGGCAAGAATCAAGATTTCCTTTAAGATTTCTCACTTGAGTAAATCAGAACATGGCAGTGTCATTCTCCAAAGAGGAAACATCAGAGTTGACAGACAAGCTTGGAAAGTGTGAACTCACTTTTTCTCTCAATACCACATTTAACATTTATTAGAACAATTATGTGGTGACATCTAATAGAGTGTAGGATGTGACTGTATGAATCAGAAGAGTGAAGTAGACAAGAGGCATGAATTAAGAGTTTTCAGCAATTATCATGATGAAAGTATGAGAGCACGAGAGATGAAGCAGTAAAGTGAATAGAGATGAAAAATAGCTGTTGACCGAGGTTGAAACCTGTGTGTTGTCAACACCAAAAGGGGCAGCCAATAGCAGAGGAACGTATTTAGGAAACTGAAAATAAAGGACAAAAGCGATCTGACTTAAGTTTCTCTAAAACCAGAGACTGGGACCATATTTTTGTACTGGTGTTTGCTTGGATAAGATATTCCAAGGAATACTGAGGGGAAGGGAAGTAGGAAGAGTTAAACAAGGTGGGAGGGTCAATTTTAAGAGTCTTCTTAAGCTCCCCATCATAAAAGGGCAACAGAATGTTTATTCATGCTAGACAACCATTAGGAGCAAGTATAACACCCTAAAATTGTCTAGCCCTGGGGATAGAAAGGAGCAGCATTTATTCATAGGCAGTTACTGTCCACAATAGTTAAGGTGTGTCTCTTGCACTGTTAAGATTATCATTATTATCATTGTATCAGAATGATGAAAGGGTTCTCATAGTTATTTCATGCAGTAGGCACAGGGAAGCCTGGTGCTAGAAAGCTATATGAGTTAAGATGCTTTCTGGTATTTTTTATGTGTAGCTAAGTATGATATAGTAAATAGCTGAAGGAAAGCCAAAAGGACAGGCTGTACATGAATAGGTCTATTCCTTATACCACTTACATCTGCTCTCGCACATATTAAATACAATCCATCACAGACACACTTTATTAGCTGTCTGCAATCACTGAAAAAAAAAAAAACAAACATTTTTTGAGGGTAAGTGGAATAAACTACAGTCCTAGCAAATGTAATCCTAATGCCTTCATTAATATTCACCATCTCTTTCTTGAGCTACCACTCACTCAAGATTTCTCTCATCCTCAGTCAGCACTTAAGTTGGTTAAGTTTGTTTGCTTGCCTGATGGGTGGCTTTATCCATGAAAAGACGAGCTCACAGGTATTTAATTCATATTGCAATGCAATTGATGCAATTCTCATTAATAGTTACCATTGTTGAAGAACTTACTCCTTGGAATCTGATGAAACTCAACTTGCCACCAAATGGTTGGCTGGAATACTCAAAGGCTAAGGCCTGACCAAGCATTGGCTTCTGCTGCTGAATGGTAATATTTTAGTAATGCCAGTAGAAGGTCAAGCTACATTAGAGAGACTCTATTCAGTCAAGTCCATGCATAACACCCCAGCTAACATGGTCTATTAGTCTGTGTTGATAAAATAAATAACACCAATATTTGAACAGAGAAATTTTATATAAATAATTATTTTGTTTTTTAAAGATTATTTATGCGTACAAGAACTGGGGTGCAGGCCAGAAGTGCAGGATGTGAAAGGGTCACCAGAGAGAGTGGGGAGAACAGGCAGATCAACTGAAATACACTGCTGAGGGGAGCAGCAGGTGGGACAGGAGAGGTCTGCAGCGCCATGTGATCAGCTCCCTAGCTGGAGTTTAAACTAGTGCTGCAGTAGATGTGGGAGCTTCATAGTGCTGTGACTGAACCCCTTGTGCCACCAGGGAGGCCCAATAATTATTAACTATAGCTTGAGTGTAGTGATGATTGCAAGATTGGGACAGTTATACAAATTATACCTATATAATTTTTATAAATTATACCACAATAATACTTAATAAAATAATTATTAACTAAGCATTTGAACAGTGAGAGAATGGGCAGTGATAAAATACAAACATTGCTGTGTTTTGGACTCATTCCCAATGATCTGTTTCAATTCCTTTCCTACCTGCCTTTTCCTCAAAATTTCCTTGTTTGTAGTCTTCCAATATGGTTCCCACCTGTCTCTGGGTCAACTAAGAAAGCCATTGTCCTTTTGGAGAACAGTCTGTACTGTACTTCAGGCCCATCTTCCTTCATACAAGGTGAATAAATAACTAACTTCACAGCTGCTAGTTTTGTTCTTGGAAGGATCTCCCTTTACTCCTGTCCTTCAAACTCACCTTTAAGTCAGATTATAAGATGATATTACCCACCATGAATGTTAATGGCATTAAGAGAAGCATTGGTGCAACTGTGGTAGCTGCATTTAACAAGAACATGTATTCTTGCAACTTACTTGTCTCCTCCAGACAGTAAGTCTCTGGAGGAGACAAGTCTATTTCCAAATGAATCACCATCATGTAATAAATTACTACTGCAGTAGCTCAGACGATATGTAGACTTATCTGCTAACACCCAGTTCTTGATGGTATATATGATCTCATCTCCACTGGGAGGCTGACGGGTAAGAGACACACCTTCATTGACAGGGAACCTGGTAGCTAAAATTTCAGGCAGTTAGACTTGAGGAAATATAGGAATTACTTGGTCTGTTCCCCTAAAGACACCAAAAAATATAGAAGTAAAGACAGTAAATGGTGCCCTGTTTCTAAATTTAACCTAATTTCAATAATAATGTCTTAAAGAGCTTTCAAAACAACAGAAACATAACATTACATTGTTAGTCCTACTTTCATGAATCCTGTACCCCAGAAAATTGTGCTCATCCTAAATGGCCATAGTTGACTTTTTCTTGCAATGTTTTCTCATGTATGAAACATGAAGTGTTGGCACTCATGCTTGCATTCTATTGCTTCTCCCACTTAGTTCTCTTTGCTGTCTATATTCATATTCATAGTGAACATGTTTTCTTCATGTACCTACAAGTCAGGCAAGAATAAACAATATTTTGCAAATGGAGAAAAGCATTTCTTCCAGTCTTGTACTTCACTTTACTCCTCACCACAATGGCCTATATAAAAGACATCTTAGCTTTGAAGATATATTTCTAGCTCAATCAATTTTGGTCAACTTACATTTTCAAATGACAATATTTACATTTGTATCTGGATTGATGATGACATTTTAGTTTTTCTCCCAACCATGCTTTGCATTGATAACAAGACTTACTCTATGATTTTTCCTTAGAAAAGAATATTTGACCCTCTATCTCCAAAGTCTGAATAATATTGAGAAATTTTAACACGTTCTTTGTTGGTGGTATTATGCTTAGAATTTTTGTAGAATCCCACAAACAACCAGATGATAGTAAGTTATCTTAAACAATTATATTTTATTGAATAGTTTTATTTCATATAATTATTGTCTCTCAATTTTACTTAATCATGGAAAAACTAGCACTAATACAAACTTCAAAATTATATATTTTAAACGTAGTTCCCCAAATATATTTGCCCTCATCTTTCCTTTAGAAGGAAATAGTCCAGAACCATCATGATAAATCTAGTTGCCCCAATAGTTACACATACTTCACACACCCAAAAAAAGATGTAAGCATATTTTCACATTTACTGTGAGGGTAGGGTAACTATTTCAAGTAAAAATGTCATCTTAGGTAGAAAGAGTTAACTATGTTGTGTTAGTACCAAAATTTTGAAGTCATATTAATGTCTAGACTCCATATGACAAGACTACTGATAATTTATTGATCATAAAGGTAAAATATTAGTCTTTAAATTTAATCTGTCATTTTAAATTGTGTCAGCCAAGGTCTGTGTGCTATTAAATCCATAACATTTAAAAATATTTCCTCATTAGTGACACTGCTGTAGTTATTGCTTCCATTCATGATCCTGGTTTATATTAATAAATGTTATATAAAGTTCAATATCTGTTGCTGCTCATTATTTTTAGTCATGTGGAGGTGAGCAACATGATTTGTTGAAATATGAGGACCAGAGCTTAAATAACAGAAGCCTGTGACTCAAGACTCTTGAAGATAAGGCCACTTCATATAATAATTTCATTTTATGTAAGGTCCACATCGATTTAAGTATACATGCCTACAAATGTTTTACTTAGATTTAGTAGGAATAGGATAGTAGGCATAGTGTTAAAGGTAGCAATATCAGGTATAAAAGGTAGTAATATCAGGTATAAATAGGATTGGTAAGAGCATTATGTTCAGCAGATATAATGCATAAGCCTTACTACCCAAAGCTTAGCCATCACTGCTTCAAAATGGGAAGAATGTCTTTTGAGATAAATGATTTTTGTTCCATAACTTTCCTTCAATTCCCCAATTATAATGGAACAGAAATCCCTACAAGATGTAAAATTGGAAGCCTTTAAGGTTGGTTTCTGTTAAATTTCCAGTGCAAACAATAATGTTTGTAATTTAAGGGCTGGGAGCAAATCTAGAACTTCCTTCTCCAGATACTCAATGAGTATCTGTATATGGAACTGATGTGTATATTGGAATTTTGTTATTGTTATTATTATGCTTTAATGGAATCATTATTTTTCATTTAAAATTCATGAATATTTCATAGTTATATATTAGGTTCTCCTAGACTTTTCATTTTAAAATAGATATTTGTGAAGTACATTTTGCATACTGTGATTGATTTCTTCTTTCTTATTTGTTGATAATATTCCTCAAACTGCTTATATAAAAGTTGATCAAATTTTAAAAGTTGACAACTACATTTATACAAAAATATTTTGAGTTAAGTGGAAATATAATGTCCTTACCAGGAATTTTTTAGAGGCACTAATGTAACCACCTGATTTTACAAAAAGTGGCTCATGAAAAAAATCAGTTCACATCACAGGGAGTAGTTCCTATCTGAATATACCCCACAAGCAAACTGAACGATGTTTCATTGTCGGGGTGCCCAGGATGGCGTCTCTCTGTTGGCAGAGAGTGCGTCACATTTCATGAACACAACATCTCCCCCTTGGGGTTCTTCTTTTGTTTTGGTGGCTGCTAACCTCAAGTTTTTAATGGTTAAAAACAAATACCAGCTAACATTCGTAGACTGGGTTGCCTGTGTCGTTTTGATGTTTTTTAAAACTGCCTCTTCCACCAATATAATCTAATTGCTGCAAAACTTTTAATATTTCCTCTGGAGTGTCTATCACATTGATTTTTGGTGCTATACAGTAATAAAAGTTAAGAGACCTCTCACAGAGCATTTAACATTTTAAGCATAGCAGAAAAGAATGTCTTCATCCAAAAAAATATTTTTCTGTGGTTCTTAAATGAAGTTGTAAAAACAGTAGAAGGTGAGTCTTCAACCTGGGAAAGGAAATAAGACAAACAGGTTTCACCCCAGAACTATAAAGAGAACTTCAAGGTCTCCATTAGGCTTTCATAAAAGATTATAAACTGCTTTATGAATCAGACTTCCACCACAGCATAAAGCGAGCTGGTCTGGTGGCAAGATCATTCCTGCACTAAAGCCATGCAGCCTGCTCTTAGATAAACACCACTGATGACTTAGAATTATAGGAGGTAGATTTTTCAACCTTATTTTGGGGATGCATAAAACACGTTGGTGAGTTCTTCACATTGAGAGCAGATCTGTGTTGACTATACATTTGCATATAGTGTTTGTTACTCTGCATTTGAAGGGGTGCATTGGAACATAAAAAGCAAGATGAATTTCGAAGACTGACCACAATGTCTTGTTTGTCTCTTGGTTTAATTTCTTTACAATACAGACTTCTTGTTACTTTTCTTTACCACCTGAAGGTTAAATAAAAGGCAATAATTATTTCTTTAATTTACACTTCTGGACATGAGTTCATACAGTTTAAAAAAAAATCATAAAAGTTAATTGGCCAAAGAAGGACTATTCATCAAATCAAAATTTTTAGTGTTTTTCAGAGGGTTTGGTTTTATTTCTGCCTATTTTCTTAAAAGACAGGTTGCTTATATTTGTATGCTTACATTGCCTATAAGGAATATTTATTCCAAGTATCATTTGAAAGTAAGTCAAATATTTCAGATATAAAAGCTATCAGTTCATAATTATATTTTAGCCTGTGACTGTCAATCATTAAATTTCATGCTATTATAGTTATTTCTAAATTCACAAAAAGACCCCTTTGTGTGCAGTGGCCTGGGGACATAATGTATTATGTCATTATGGTGCTTCTGAAAATGCTAATTACAGGACAAAGCTAAATATCTTCTTTACAGTAACTGCAGTAGCCACAAGATTTCCCCCTGTCTCACAGCTAATCAGGGCGATCTACTTTTAGCCTTCAAGTTGATCAGCTGATTTAATTGACTTTATATAGATTCATACATAGGCTAGATGTGATAATCCAACTATGTATTTTTAGCTTTGTATATTAACTTTTCAAAAATTAATTGCCCAAATAAAAGTGAAGTATAACGAAAAGACAAATGTGAAGTAGAAACCTTCAAACAAGAATCAAAAAAAGCAGCCAATGATGAAGGAAGGACATTTTTTGAAAATACCAGGCAAAATAAGTTTCCACTTGATCCTCAAACTCATTTCCAAAGCAAAAGGAAGACAATGGAAGGATTGATTTATAATAAGAAGTCACATTTTCTCAGCATTCTGCTGTGGTAAAAATCTATTCTCACAGTTTTTTTTTTGTTTTGATTTAGAAATGATGATTAAAAATTGCTATAAAGTTTGATAAATTACAACTATGTAAACATTCTTTCTTTATTAAAATAGTCATGGATTCTCAGTAAATAAGCACTGTAGGACAGGGCAGGTTATTATGAGTCAAGTAATCTTCCTTTTTGATTACTGTAAAAAAAGGTTTAACTGCAGAGTAATATTCCTCTTGGCCAAAGTAGGACTTAAAGATTTTTAAACTCATGTTTTGCTTTCTGTAAAATCAGCCCCATAATTTCTGATCATTTGGAATTTGGAAAATGTGAAGGAGGATTTTGGTACCAGATTCAATCTTGCTTTTTTCTATTTTTTGAAGCTTCTATTTGCTACATTAACTAAGCTCAATGTCAGATGAATGAACAGATAAGTGAATGAATGGAACAGTGGTATTCTTAAGCAACTAGCATGCAGAACACACACTAATGCTTGAGAAAATACTAGTAAGATTATATAAGTCCTTTTCTGTAAAGAATCTAATATATATATATATATATATATTTATATAATATATAATATATATATATATATATATATATATTAGTTCCATAATCAACTCTTCTGTTTTCTCACAAACGTTAACAATATGTAAAGAAATACATATGGTTGTGTTCAAATAAAATTTTACAAAAACAGGCAGTGATCAGGTTTGGCTTACCTTTTATATTGTGGCAAAACTTGATCAAAATAATTGGATAGATACTTAACTTTGAATAGCCACAAACAAAATATTTTTCTGCCTGGAACTTTGTTAAAAGTCTATTAACTAACCAATCGTACTCCTCTCAAACATCCATAATTGCCTACTGGACTGAGACAACTGTCAAGAGAAGTATAAGTGAAGAGTTCTTCAAGAAATGTTCTTCCAAATCCCAGCTCTTGACACTTTCTTTCCTGAGATGATATTGAAAGTGCTATCTTCAATGAAATTTCTTTATCTAGTATCAACTCAGAAAAAGTGAAAATCTTCTTGGTAATTTCCCATGCAAATGCTTCTTATAGTTACCCAGCTAATCTAATGACCTCATGGATGTTTTATGAGTCTTACATTATACCAACATTTTTTAAAATCATGAGATACTTAAAGGGTATGTATTATTACCACAGCATCAGTCCTTATATATCATAGTATAAGAGAATGTAATGAAGAAAATAATACAGATATAAACTACAGCAAATAAGTTGATTATCCTGTGTTGGACATCCATTTCATCAGAGCCAGTAAGGTGATGGATTGGGCTACAGATTCATATTTGCCCAATAAATACTTGCTGACATGACACTCAGGTTTATAGAAAGTAATACTAAATACTCTAAGAAATCTCCTTATTTTGGCAAATTCTTCAGTGAGCTGTATTTAATGACTATCATTGTGGTAAAGAAAAAAGAAGGAGACAGAGGAGAAAAGCAAAGTTCTCATGTGTTTGCTAGTATTCCTCTCCCCTTTTCTCATAGACGTGAGCTTCTGTTTTTATTACTATTTCATCTGTCATATTGTTTCCCACCCACTAACCTGAGAAATGAAAGGTTGAAAATCTAGTGAACCCACTAGACTTTTGGATGGTAGAAAGAAATCCAGGCATATTAAATATTAAATTAGAAAATATAAATCAACTTTAAATTTAAAAGGAATCGATTTATTAAAAACATTTGAAATTCTCTGACATTGTAGGAATCCAGAAAAAAATTACCCCCAAATCTGGAAGTAAAATTCACATTTTTAAACTGACATTAAAGTTAATATTTCAATTTGCCCTAAGTATTATATGAGTTTCTATAGGATACTCTTAAAAGCAAAAATAACATAGTGTATTCACCTTAGCTAAATACTTACCTAGGTAGAATACCATAGTATTTATCTTCCATGTGCTTATAATTCCTTTTATGAAACAAATCAAATATACAAAAGAAGGTAACTATAGCCTGATTTTTAGTTATCAGTATATTGCTTCTTGTATATATACTTTAATTCTGCAAGGAGATCAATAAGATGAATAAGAAGAGACTTTGTGGAATTAAGGAAACAATTAGATTTTGAATAACTATTGTAGTATATCAAAATGGACAATATACAGGTCCCTAAAAGTTCAAAGAGCTGTTTGAACTTAGTAATTCAGATAATTGGGATCTATACCAGTGAACTGTATTGGAGAGAACAAAATCATATCATTTATTTGTGTCATCTCAAAACTAACAAAAAGTATTAAATGAACAATCTGCAGATATGCATATATGAAACTCCTAGCATACAATAGAGCTGAATAAACATTGGCAATTATTATTATCTTTGGTATCATTTCTTCAACTTACAGAAAGGAATACAGGTTATGGGATGGTGCCATGAGTTGCTCCATGTCATACCGAACAGACCTCCTTACATTATACCATGATCAAGAGAGCTAAGCCTAGACTATTCTTAATGACCTTTCTGGAATTCTAAGTTTGAGGGAATGTGTTAATGGACATGCATATTAATAACTTGAACATAAATGTGGAATTTAAACGGAGAAGAGAAAGACCACAACCTAGCTTCTATTCAGGCCAAATATTAACCCCCAATCCCTATTGCCAAAATAGGTTAATTCATGTATTTATGTAAGTTGTGAAATACCTTGGGTTTGATTTCTAACTCTACCATTTAGAGGCTGAGACTTCTTATTTACTGAATTTCTTTGTTTTGCTTTCTTCATCTTTAAAATAAAGCACACTTCACTCAACATGATGATTAAATAATTCAGTATCTAATAAAGGGTTAAAATTTTCTGACATGGATAAACACTCTATAAATGATAGCAGTAATTATTATTTGCCTCTATTAATCCCAGAGTCGCTTCTATGACTTTGTTCATTTAATACACCATGACACTTCCTTAATTATTTTGAATCATACTTAATTCATCATTACAGATTCTTCTGTTCTCAGAATGCTATAGAAGGAAATTCAGTTAAATAAGTTAGATAAGATTTATTCATTTTTCTGTGCATTTTATATAAATAATATAAAAAGAAAGTATTAAAAGGTATATAAACTAATAAATAAGAACTACGATAAAACAAGCGTAGATGGAAACAGAAAGAAATGTTAATATGATTTTGAAAGTCAGAAAGCAAATTGTTGAAGTATACTTACTAGCAGAACAGCAGCACTGAACCACAGCTACCTACAGTGAAAGCCAATTTTTATCACAGAATTCTTGAAAGGATTCAAATGGGAAGTACCTATTATTTTTGAAAACTGCAGTAGTGGTCATGTTGAAAACAGGATGATTGTATGAACTTTTATCTAAGAAATAGATAAAAATCCCTCTTTTTTAACCCCAGGCAGCTAGCAACCCCTAACATTCTTCCTGGCCCAGGAGACTCAAGGAGCTTTCAGCAGAAGGCTTCAGGCACACACACAGAGCACAGTCTAAAAATAGGACATCATTAGACTCATGGCTTTCATCAACAGACTGATCAAGTTCACTTTCTATGCATGAATTTGATTGGAGGTTAGTAGAGGTCAGCATAATCCAATACTCAGAATTAAAAGTTCTATAAATATGTCATGATTTTAAATAACATTCAATTAAAGGTTATGGTCAATGAAAATCTTTCAAAAGTTATTCATGTTCTTCATCTTCTTTGATTTTAGTTAGGAGTTTCCATTTGTAATTATAGCCTTTGGTGACTCAATAGACATTGTAGAAAAGTGTGGAACAGTGTAAGTGGAAAAGACTTGTCTTCTGCATATCTGATAGGTGGCTGACTACAGACAAAATTTGCTGTTTAAATAGGGTGAGGATATAAATGGGTGTTTCTTCTCAACGAGAGCCTAATGGAGCCTCAAAAATTTTCAGGACTGAAGGCAACTTTGTATTCTAGAAGAAAGAGGGTCAGTAAATCTGGCAGTGTTCTGAAGATCGCGTAAAAGGAGGACTGACTTCACTGGGAGCAGGGAATCATCAGACCCTGCCTGGACACATGGGTGACTCGAGTCGAGGTGCATGAGAAGCAGAGAGAAAATGTTACAGTTCAGCCGATCACAACCCTGGACTGGAGGCACCCTCTTCATTAAAGTGAGAGCACCATGTGTGCCTTCAGGGCTTAGGCTGGTGCACAACAGGAAGAAATCCTGAAGGAACTGAACTTTAAAAGTAAATGAGTTATAGTTTATATAAATGTGTGTGTTAATGATTAGAAAATTCATACCCTCTGACCTTGTGACGCCTCTTCTGCCATCTCCTACTAGAACCCGTGTCAGGAGGTCGCACTGCACATCACTGCTGTATCTTCTTTTTGCTGGTATAGTCTTTCCTGGGCTATTGGTTCCACCTCTCTTTGAGGAATGTAAGCTATTAGATGTATGTTTCCATACCACACTCACCACTAAAGCACCTGTAGTCTTTTGCCTCCATCTTTTTCCTGAATTCTAAGCTCAGTTTCTAGCAGTTTATCTATAAAATCACTTCAGACCATCTCAAAGTGCCCTTCCTGTTTTGATCTTGTAAGTTGGGCCTACATATTCACTCTGGCCAGCTGAGACTCAGTTATGGTGTTTTCCCTAGATCCTCTCTTCTTCCGTTTTGCTCACATACCCTTGCTTGCTAGGACCCAGATTTCTAACTGAGTACTCTGTATTGGCACATTTATCTGGTATTTGTGGTGTTGCAGGGCAGGGAGAGGGGGCACCACCAAACCTCCAAACCTTCCTGCTCTAAATAGTTTTTGCCATCTGCCGCATCAAGACAAAACATATAAGACTTTAATGAAAAGGAACTTTAATACAGTGAGTATACAATACGAAAGACAAAGAATACAATTTCTAAATCAAACACCTGAAGTTACCCATTCCCTCATAGGTAAAAGCCCAACCAAAAGAGATTGGCCCAAAGCAAGGCCTGAAAGCTGCCACAAGCCTAAAGCACCTTCTGGCCGGGAACCATAGAAAAGGGTCAGAAATGGCCAGACATGTCTGGGAGGAAAAGAGCAAAATCAAAATCAATATAAATATTGCCATAGTCAACCTTCCCATGGGTCACTCACCCACATCTCTTTCAACCAGTCCAGGGCCAAGAAATAAGCATGGTTTCTTCAATTTTCCCTTTGTCCCATGTGACTTCTTCAGGTCTCCTTCCGGCTCTCTATCCTGCTTCCTTCTTCTCTTCAGACTCCTATTCTCCACTTTTTGTCTCCTCTGTTCCACCCTACTTCTGGGTGGGGCAGAGAACCTGGAACTTCCCCTTTTCCTGGGGGCCACCCTGTTACAGTGGCATTATGTACTTCTATATATGCATGGACTACCTGTAAAGTTAGTGTTTTGGTCACATCTTAAGCTTTGTATTACACCATTGTAGTGACAATCGTCTCTGCCTTTTCTAACCCCAAATACCTTCCTAAAGGTGGTTCTGACAATTATGGTCCCTATATGTGCAATGCTTTTAAGGTTTTCATCTTCTCCCATTTTGGAATTCTCTTGTGAAATTTTTCTACTCAGAAATATCTGGGTGTCTTCTCTCTTTCTCACTCTTCACATCTACTAGTTATTTAAGTGATCTTCGTGTGTATTTAACATTGCTTTCATCTTTTGAGTGCTTGTTGCTTAATTTTCTCACACAACCGAAATGTCACCCTTTCTTGATTCTCTTACTTCCAAGTGTTCACCACATAAATATAAGGAGCATAGCTATATGTACAGTCTTCCTAAATTTTATTTCTTGTTATTCTTGTTCAGTGAAAGATATTTGTGGAAAATCAAAACTAAAGAAAACTATTCCCTTTACATCAGACTTTGATTGCTTCCTATTGTCCACAGAACAAAACCAGACATCTCTCAATATAGTAGAATTTCAGAAAAATACCAGTAGAAAACACTGTCTCAGATTAAATCCAACTGCTCACCTTCTAATTATCCCATCTCCATTCTGTCTCCACAACTGCATCCAGCTAGAAAAAAAGATACAGAAATGTTTTGCTTCTTGGCTTTGAGGTATATCCCAAAATGGTGCCCTAAAGCTATCAGCCAATTAAGTGTCATTAGCATAGAGTCAAAGGAAGTAGCATCTGATTTTCAAAGGTACCGGGCAATAGAACTTAGAGAGAGGACATTTATTTAGACTAATTATTTCCTTACAAAGAAGCTGTGAGGTTTCTTCTCATTGCCATTCCATTTAGGAAGATTCCATCTCTACGCCAGCCAAGACCTTCATTCCTGTGAGACCTCCAGAGAATTTGTGCACTAGAAATAATCCATGTTCCACATGTGTTACCATGACCTTAACTTCAACCTGACAAGAATTTACTCTTTTATTAGGGATATTTTTTGGAGCAGAAATGTAATGGGACAGGGAAATGCTTGAAATGTTTGCTTACAACTATTTCTACTTAGAAATTATGAAGTCCACATTATTTTTGTTGAGTAAATGGGAATTTTATATACACACATATTGCCTGCAGAATGCAGGATATTTAGTAAGAAGGATTTAAGCAAGCATGATTAATTTCAGGAACTAAAAAACACTATTAAAATATCATTATCAGAGAGATTATGATATTTTAGAAGTTATTCTGAAAGTGTGGCTACTTTAGTCATTAATTAAGTAGTTACAGAGCAATTCTTAGATATGCCTATGTTAAGTGAGTGCAAAAATGTGACTATAGCGTACTAAGACTTCATCAACCTTTAAAGTAGAACCATAAGCACATAATATTTTTAACATATTTTTCATATTTTGTTCAAAAAGGATAATACTGAAGAATCTTTAATATCTCCCACATTCCAACATTAGAATAAAGCATAGTAAATCAGGAAATACAGGGAAGAGTATTCACAACTGAATCCTAGGAAAAAAGGTAGATGGAATGTACATGTTAACGTTCTTATATCATCAGAGGGTTTTTCTTGTAACCTCTTTTATACAGGCCTGTCAGAATCAACCAAAAAAACCTGATCAATTTGCTGTGCCCTCTCTCTCTCTTAAGTCTCATTTGAAGTAAAATGATGACTTGCCTCTGTCCTACAGAGGATTAGTCAGGATACTGATCTTGAACATTTGTACCATGAAATCCAGCAAAGATTCCACTAGCAAAGTTGTGGCGAGAACCATGACCCCACTGTTCTCAGAATAGGTAGAAAATCAGAAAACGACATGAAGTGGCATGGTAGTGAGTGTGGTGAGATACACACATCTGCAGTGTTGCAAACCAGCATCACCTAAATAGATATTAAATAAATAGATAAATGTTTCACTTTAAGGAAAAGAAAGAAATGAAAATCTGTAGTTACAATTGGGGAAATAGGTGGGAGGGGCTCAGGAAACCTCTTGCATGATTATCTGTATTCATTTGGGGATTAATTCCACTAAAAACAAAACTGAACTAAAACTACAGTTCTTCAAGGCTGTGATTGAAATAGCACTTTTTTCTGGAAACATATTATACATGGGAATCGAATGATGGACCAGTCAAACTCAATTCATAAGAAACTCAGTTGTACTGAGGAGATAATTATGAATAGCAGTGACCTGTGAAGTGTGGTAGAATAGTCAATACTCTAAATAAAGGTGGGGTAAAAGTTTTACAGGAAGGAAAGATGGCATTTGTGTGTTTTTTAAGAGGTTAAACTTAGGGGAGGTTTCAGTAAGGATTTGGCAGTTAAACTGGATTCTAAATAATTGGTACCGTTTCAAGAAATGGAGGGTGGTGCTGAGAGTGGAAATTGGAAGCAGTTTCCAAGTATAGGAATAACAAAATATAGTGGAAAAAACATATTAATGTTGGAAACTTGTATTTTTTTCAAGTAAGAAAAAGGATAAATGAATTCAATAGATCACTCTGTCACAGGAGGAATTTAACTTATTAATCTGAAACCTTAAGATATGATTCTAATATGAAGTATATATTGATACCTGAATGTATTATATGAACAATCAGACTGAATTATTAGTTAAGTTGCAAAATATTAAAGATATTTAACCTTTTTCAAACCTAGAAAGTTAATGCTTTAATTAATAAATACTGGATGGATGAAGCACTTAGCATTAATAGGAACCCCAAAGAATGTCTATGGCTTACCCTGGAATTTGAGACAACCTAGAACCTCTTTCCTCTGAAACTAGGCTCCCAAAGGTAATCAGAACATGCCTTCCCCAAACACTCCATTTTGGCAATGGATTATTTTGAGCAAAGGTCTGTTAAAACCCTGCAGGGTCTTACAACCCTAGAAAAATGAAAATGGGTATTTACCTATAATTAGCATATTTCTCAGAAATAATCTGTCTCCTGACAGGGCAAGCATCTAATTACAGAATCTGTGGTCTTCATCATGTGAGTCTCCCTCTTTTGTCCTTGAAGCCCCAGACCTCTACCCCATTCATTAGCTCAGGATATATAAAGATGCCCTCATTTTGGATCTGTCTCAGTGTGGATTCTCCATATCAAAGTAACTGTTGGTGGGAATGTAAACAGGTCCCTGTGGAAAACAATATAGACTCTTTTCAAAACATTAAAAATAGATCTAACATTTGATTTAGCAATTAATTCCAGTCCTAGGTATCTACCTGAAGAACATAAAAACACTAATTTGAAGGGCCACATGTCACCCTATGTTTGCTGTCTGTAGTCCTGGACTCTTTACAATAGGCAAGTTATGCCAGCAGCCTACTTGCCAAAAAGATGAGTAGATTAAAAAGATGTGAGCTCTCTATATAATGAAATAATACTCAGCTGCAAGATAAAGATGAACTCTTGCCTTTGTGATATGGGTGGGAATGGAAAGGATTATGTTAAGCTAAATAAACCAGAAAGAGAAAGACAAAATAAAGCAAAATCAACCATAAGGAGAAAGACCCAACCCTAGCTAATTCTATTCATATGTAGACGATCAAGAAACCAAAGAAAGGGTCTGATAAACCAAAGTAAAACTAAACCCTAGAAGTCAGACTGAAAATCAGGTGCTCAGAGTGGGTGAAGGAGGTTGGAGCACCAAGTAGAGAAGGGGCAGAAGACTATGGCAGAGGACTGTGGGTGCGTGCTGGCGGGTGTGGTGCGGTAGCATTCCCCTGAATCATTCACAGGTTGTAAACCAATGTTACCTCATTCATAAAATATTTTTAAATGTTTTGTTCTCCTAGTAATCTAGCTGATGTTAATTTTATTGATGGATTTACCCAGGAAGAACCAGACAGCTAGAGGATAATTTCCTACCTCTCCTAGTAGGCAATAGGCCATGATAGATGTAGAGAGAGAAAGGATGTTGCAGTCACTGAACATCTGGGCTGAGAAATGTTTGATAGGAAGAAAATAATAAAAAACATGTGTATTTTCCAGCTCTGAGAATGTTGAGTCAGTCTGACTCTTAGGTTTCTGATTTGTATGGAAGGTTAAAATGACAACATAAACTCCAGCCTTGATTACTGTATGTTGGTACTGTAAGTCCTTCCAGTATTATAGCAGCACCTTTTACACATTTGGAAAACATAAGAAATTATTAAAAGATCAGATTTTGGGGATTATTTGAATTCATTAGAGCTTTCTCAGTACATTATTATGTCAAACTTAAATACAACCACATATATGATAAATCTCACAATTTCCTTGTATGCCAAATCCTTAGAATACTTCATTTGAAAGGATTTGTAAATTTAAAGTGTGAAAAATCATCATATGAATAGTGGTGTTAAACCATAACGAATATTTTTGCCATTTCTTCCAAAAAAAAAGAAGAAGAAAAATGCTAACAGGGAACATTGGAATAGTTTGTGGGTATCTGAACCCCTTTTAATCAGAATAAATTAACATTGAATTAATAGAGAAGATCTGTAGTCCTGACTGAATCCAAATGTGCCTAAACATGACTTGTAAATATCACATGATGGAAATTATCCATGCAGTAGTTTCTTCAAGCATTGATTCCTTAAATTTCCCTGTGCGGTAATTCCCTAAGTATCAATCCTCAAAAGTGGAGAAATGGGTATCAGGAATTAGATATCTATCTGCTATGTTGGGTAATTTGGCATGTTTATAAAATCCTCCCAGAATCAGTTTACTCTAGCATATATTTAGACCAGATTGAATGGAAATAAATAGGTATTGTGCTGACTGAATTATTTGGCACATAGTAGGGATTCTTTAAACATCTCATTTTTTCCTCTAGTCTTTAATACGGCAGCAAGTAGAGAGGGCTGAGTTGCTATTAAAGAACACTTGGCACTGATTTCAGGACCTATACAGGGAATTAGCCAGCTCACAATTACAGCTCATGAACAATAAGGAAGTTGCTTGCAGGCCAACTTCCTCTCCTAAGCCTCAACCACACAATCTTTTGCACACGGTTCAAGCAGCTTTAAAGATTTAAAAGTTAGCATCTGTTTGTCCATGAATCTACATATTTGCTAACTCAATTACTTGCTCTTTGAAAGGAATTGGGATAAATTTACATTAATCTTTCATATCTAAAATACAGTCCCTACTCCTAACCATCACCACCATCCCCCACTCCATGAAAGCTTGTATTGCCATTAGCTTTGGCAGTTCACCTTGGTAGAAAATACTCTTCCTTTTCAGTTGGGATCCTTGAATTATAAATGGCTTAAGAAAATTATACAGTATCTGGAGAACAGAGATTCTGGATAGCTATTTCTTTCTTTCTTTCTTTTTTTTTTATTAACAGCTCTCCAACATCTGTTACATCTTATTGAAATTCATCAAGCTAAACACAGCTGCTATTCCATTGGAATAAGGGGTGGAGAAAGTGAGAAAGGATTTTTTTCCAAGGGGTATGGTTTGTAGAAATAGGAGAGAATGTGATTTTTGCTGTTTTTTTTTCTTTTTTAACTTGGATATCCTAGGATTTTCTTGGAATTTCTAAGGCTGTAGTATAGCAGAAAAAAAAAAGATGTAATAAATATGAACTCAAAACATTATTTAGAAGAAATACCTTTCAGACACCTTGTAAAGCAGAGAAAATTGTACTAAAGCCTGTTTCTGCTTTTCAAAGAAATGCTCATGTCTTGTATAATAATTTACAGTTTCTCTTTCCCCCTAAAAGCATGAAAATTGGTGATAGCACACCATTTCCTCAACTGCAGGCATACCATATATAAGATGAAACTGTAATCAATGGCTACAGACAATGAGAGGGCCAGCGCTAACCCTGGACATAGCAAGAAGCAGTTGGTAACCACTAAATCAGTTTTGCCCATTAGTCCCGTTACTGTTTCTTCCACCCGTGGTATGCATCCATCTGTATTAGAAACCCAAGCATATTTTTACAGCCATATCCTACACGGAACAAGTGTTTGAAAATAATCTGCAAAAGTGTGCAAAACAAAACAACTCAAATTTCACCGCTTCCAAAATGTCAACCCCGATAATTGCAGAGACACCATCTTCCTCCCCACTTTCTCTATTTATAGAAAGGCACAGCACAAGCAAGGTGGCCTCTTGTTTGGTTCCACATGAAAGCACAATGAATGAATGAGAAGTCAGCACCATTCATCTCCATATTCTTTAACAACTTGAGTAAGATATCTGTGAACTGTAGCACTTAAATCAAAGCAGCATTTATCATGTTTTTATTTGAAATCTTAATGCAGAATAAAAGGGGTATGAGACAGTCCATAATATATTTAGGAGACATTTCAAAAAGTGAATAAAATTTTGCTCCAGGGAAGAATCTATTATAGACAACTTAGACTTGACGGCAATGGAGCTAACTTGAAGTCATACAAATGATGACTTAGCACTGAATTTCAGAGGCTTGAATGATCTTGACAGTGGGTGAAAACCAGCACTATGATATAAATTGTTTAGTCAAAATATCAAGCTTGTCTTCTATTTCTTTCCCTTTCATTGCAAGCTTATTTACTTCTAGTGAATGCTAACACATATGAGATTCTGAGAAACAAAATGGTCACAAATTTTTATGATTCAGGCCCTGCTGCTCACATTTCTAAGTGAGGAAAACCATTCTGATGTACTGAAAAGGCAATATAAACAGGGAAATGGAGGGAACAGGTTTTTCCTCCTGTTACAGCTCTTCTTCTCACTTGATGACATATTTCTCTAACCCCCTGTGCACACCTGCTATTACCTTCCTGTTTCCCTAATCTCTCTAGGATCATTAGAGGATTCTCTGAGCAATCACGCAAGCAATTACTGTAATGCAGTCTCAACACTAGCAGGTCAATGTGGGATCAACACTTAAACCGACCACTGCTATATGGGGGTTTTATGCTGATATGCAGGAAAAACTAGGTTCAGAACCTTTGCATGAAGGCTGTTCTGTTTATTTCCATTGAAGGTTTGGCTCTGGTGAATATTTAGGAAAACAATATTAATACTGCTGCTTCAGAAGATCCTCAGGGAAATCTGAGATATGTCTGATTAAATTTGTCTTCAACATAATTACATTAAAGTCAAACTTGTTTAACTTTTTCCTTGCTTGGTTATCTCTGCACAATAAAAAGATGTTAATAGGCAATCTAGCTTCTAAGGTATTTATACTACTGGTGGTGTATTTAGTTCAAAATTTATAATACAAATGAATAGAGATTGAAGCTATTTTTTTGTGTTAACTTTGAGGTTTTGTTTCAAACTGAGCATTGTAAACTTTTAATTTACATTGTTTTTTACTACTACTCTTTTAAAGAATGTCAATCTTTAGAAAATATTAAATGTGCTACACACTTCTACACATGAGAGAACAGAATTAAGAAAACTGGAAAATATTAGTGATGCACCCTCATACCGATATTAGAGGACTTTTTGTTGTGAATTCACCATTTGAGCTACCTTGTTTAACTCTATCTCTACACCATCAAACAACGTATAATTAAACAAAACATATCAGAAGTGAGAAATAATGCAAAAAATGTTTATTTACTTTTCTTAGTGACTACAAATTTAGTTATTTATTTTTGCATAGAAGAATTTGGGTGTAGGCCAGAGGTGTAAGGGGTGAGAGGATTTACCAGAGGCAGAATAGGGAACAGAACAGGTGGCTCTACTGAAATAACACTGCTAAGGGGAGCAGTGGGTAAGACAGGAGAGGTCTGCTGTTCCATATGCACATCAGCTCCCTGGCCAGGGATTGAACTCAGGCCATAATGGGAGGCCCAACATAAAAATGTTTTTTAAAATAGAAAATCAATGCATTAAATTATTATATATACAAAGTATAAAATTACTATGTAGCCTTCCAGGTTTGGCTGAGCTACGGATGGATTTCTATATGCAAATTAAGCAGAATATTAAAATGTCATTTTCAGGTTGTCTTGGGCTTAGATGAAATGCTAAACATAAGATAAAATGTGGACAGTGCCCACACATTTATAAGAGAAGTACCAAAACATCTATGCACAATTTGCTAAGAGGTGATATCAACCCAATTCAGTAGAGACCATCACTACCTCCAGGATGAGGAAGAGGGCAGGATGAATGAAGGTATATTGAGGGTTTCTTTAGAGAAGCTACAGTCAGAGTACTGTCAGAGTTATCTCTCTTAACTGAGCACTGGGAAATAGTGGTCTTTCTGCAGCTAGCTGTCCATAGGAGCCTATACAGCAGAGCTGAGAGGTGGCACTGATCTGGAAATAGCCTACAATTCCTGAGTGTGCCAAGCAAGAAAGTTCATGTTTCCTATGGGCCTGGTCTGAGCTTAGTAGAAGGATATAGCCTTAGACCAAAGGGTCTTGCCCACGAGAATTGTTCAGAGGAATGATGTGGTCCTTAGAGCTAGACTAAAGGAATACTGCATCAAGTGAATAATGGTGGGCAGCCAGCATAGAGAGAGAAGCATTTAATGGAGCCACAGTTGGAATATTCTTATTAAGGACCACTGAGGTTTCGCCACATTGCCCTGCACCCACATATTGAACTTCCACACTTGTAGAGGGCAGCAGTAACATATTACAACTATAAATCCTAACCATTTCTGAGCTTTGTAACTTCTCTCTCCCTCTCCAAGAGGAGATTACATAGTGAGAAGAGCTAAGAGGAGAAATCATGAAGACACACGATGAAACTTTCCCCCACTGAAGTTTCTCCTATGTGAACTAGGTTTAGATTGGAGGAAAGCAGATTTCCTCAGTAGTCTGATTGAGAATAATTTTGCTGTTAGATCAGAAAGAGCATAAAGGAATGAACAAATCTTAAAAGATTTAGACAAGCTATGGGATTTAGAAAAGTTTGGGATTACCTCCAAGACTTCATAAAAAAAGTCTACCAAGACTTCGTAAAGAAAGTCTACAAAGCTAGGTGGATTGAGCTGCCTGCAAAAAAATAACTTTTGTTCCCAAGTTATATGATCTATTATACAATTTTTGAGTATAACCAAGGAGAGTTAGGAGTATAGGAATTTGAAGTTTATGAAGGAAACTTGTGAAAGGCAGAAAGAAGATAGCGATATCAACACATTACAGGAGGAAATAGTTAAAAAGAAAAAAACATTGTCTGGGCTGCTAAGATAGAGTTTGATATATAGAAATGTCTAATAAGGATTCCTGTATTCTCTATAAGGCATTGATTAGCCTATCTTTTCTACAACAAAATCTATAAAGAAATGTGTATGGTTGGGACATTTTCTTTTTTAAAGTAAAGTTTGTTTTTTAAAGATTTATTTTATTTATTTATGAATACAGAACTGGGGTATGGGCCAGAGGTGCAGAGGTGGTGGAGACAGAGTGGGGAGCAGAACAGGCAGATCCACAAAATACACTGCTGAGGGGAGCATGACAGGAGAGATAGCAAAAGTCGGCTGCACCATGTGAGTCACCCTTGGCTGTGATCGAACTTGCTGAAGCAGCTGTGGCTGGCTTCATAGTGCTGTGCTTTACCCATTAAGCCACCAGGGAGGGCCTGGCTGGGACATTTTAACAGAACTTTAAGAACTGAAAGCTTTGATTCAGTATTAGGACAGGAGAAGGGAATCCATCAATATCAGGTTGTATTCACCTAAGAAAGTACCCTGAAGAAAAATCCCTTCCAAAGAAGAAACTTCTCTCGTAGATTGCATAATTTATCTATTTATCTCACCAGGCTTAATTTATCTGTATATGTTCAATATTGGCCATTACTGTGCATATGACTGTGGTAACAATAGTATGTTTTTATTCATTGTCCATATTTTTGTTTCTATTATTTTCTTGTTTTCTATCCCATGCCTCCTCTGGTTTTAATTGAGCATTTTACATTATTCAAATTTTTCTTCTCTTAGACAATCAAATATGCTGTCCCTTGAGTTTGCAATATATATTTATAACTAACCCAAGTCCTCTTTCAAATAATACTGTACCACACTCTGAGTAGGATGATTGCCTTATCTCAGAGAATCCCAAATTCTGCTTCTGTACTTAGAATATTTGTTACTTTCCACCTCACTTATTCATAAAAAATAATACAAGATACATTGTTTCTGTTATTCACTTAAACGAATTCTTATCTGTTAGGTCTATTAAGAATAAGGAAAACAAAAATATTAGTTTCATCAATACTTCTAATAAACTTCCTTTTTATATAAGCCTAAGTTCTGTGTCATTTTTCCTTCTTTTGAATTCTTTATTTTATCCCAGTAGAGTTTATTTCTTGCAAGGTAGATCTTTCCTGTGACAAAATCCCTTGACTTTCATTCATCTGTGAAAATCTTCAACACATCTTCATTTTTGAAGGACAATTTTGCTAGGTACAGAGTTCTAGGTTGGTGGGCTTAAAAAACACTTGAAGTATTCCTTTTATTTGCATGATTTCTAAAGAAAAACTCAGTGTAATTCTTATCCTTGATTCTCCATAAAGCAGGTAGTCCTTTCCACTGGCTTCTTTCAACAGTTTCTTTGTCTTTTATTTAATGCTGCTTGAAAATTATACTCCTAAGTATAAATGTTCTAGTGTTTTTCCTTCTTAGTTTTCTCTGAGTTTCCTGGATCTGAATTTACTGACTGAATCATTAATTTTGGAAAATACTCATCCTATACTACTGCAAATATTTTCTTTTTTCTCCTTTTGGTTTTCCTGTCATGTATATGTTGCACACTTTGTAACTGTTCCACAATACTTGGATATAGCGTTCTGTCTTTTAAAATTCCCTTTTCTATTTGTATTTTAGTTTTCGGAATTTATATTGACATGTCTTCAAGCTGTGAATCTTCTTTAGCTATGTCCTGCCTATTGGTGAGTCCCTCAAAGGCATTCTTCATTTCTATTGCAGTATCTATGATTTCTAGTATTTCCTTTTGAAATATTGTCCATTTTTCCACTAGACTCCTTCTGAGAGCTTACCGAGGGTACTCCACAGCATTATTGCTTTGACATCCATTTTCTTTGTGACTTCAGAGGCTTTCACAAAACTCATTATACAAGTAAATACTCTACATACACCCACAGAGTCACAAGCAAATGCAAGTGCCTGATATATAATCATCCCATCAGCCTTTGCAATCAACAGTCTCCCTTGTTTCCTAAGGCTTATCCCTCATATACCCCTTAGATAAGATCTCCATGGAGTACACTGAAACTCTGCTTTCATTGTTTTGAACTGACCACTGTAGCTTTAGCCCAGATACTTTTAAATACCCATTCACAGGCTCTAATAAAGGTTTATGCCTCAGGTCGTTCCTCTCTCTCTGTCTGTATCCTACCTTGACCTCACCACGTAGTCTGTTTAGTCCAGGCGTTTATACATCTTTCAGATCTGTGGGTAACAAATGTCTTCATATTAATTTCTTTTGTGATTTCTTGTTGAACTGCAGCTCACCATCAGAACCCTGTGCTCCACTAAACAAAAATCATAGTTTTTTTCAAATCCCTGGTCTAATAATTCCCAAATATCTGTCATAGTTGAATCTGTTCTGATGTGTTTGTCTCATAGGTTTGTTTTTACTTTTTGGCATCTTTTAGTTTGTTGCTGAAAGCAATACATGATGTATCAGGTGAAAAGAATTGTTTTTGGTAGGCTGTAGTGTGAGATAAATAGGAGTTAGTGTTTCCTGTTTACTGTAGATCTGGTGTCAGAAGCTTAAATTTCCTCTGGTATGCTGTTTTTATCTGCACTGTTGAATTTGAATGTTTGTACTTACTCTTTAAATAGAATCCGAAGCTTATTATATTTTAGCAGCAATTCTGTTATTGTACAAGAGCCTATTGATGTGTTGGTAAAGTGTGGGAGTACGGAAGTGTTCTCTAGTCCTAAGATTAGTTCTTAGACTTGGTGAAACTAAATTGAGTATTTGCCACCTCCACCCCTTACATTGAGGTGTAGAGAGGACTTCCTGTGGGTTGGTCAGGCTCTGGTAAAATAGCTTATCTTAAGTGCAAGCCTTATTAAGGAGAATAGAGAGCTTTGGGTACACTTAAAAGTGATTATTTTACCTCTCCCCATGATGGAAGAATGAAGGCATTTTTCTCAGATCTTCATAGTGAAAACCTGACAAGGCTCCTAGCGGTTAAAGCTTTCATAGTAATTACCCTTTCCAAAAAGTATCTTGAGAGTTAAATACTACCAGGAGACCAGTCTTAGAAGGTTACATTGATGGTGTGGGAGGCGTGTGTAGTGGGATTCAATAGAAGATCTTAGGGAATTTGATTTGGAACCTCCAACATTTATAGGATACCAGTGGCTCATACCAAATTTATACATGAAGAGTTGAAAATAATTGTTCTGATGAAAGAAAGTGGTGGGTAAAATAAAGTGTGAGTTGCTGTGTACCAACTTAAGCCTTTGTGGGAGGAAACCAGACTAGTTATTTTGAAAAGAATTCCATTCAAACAGAATACAAGACAAGATGATTATCATAGCAGATGTACCATGGTAAACGAGAGACTGACAATGGAGTCATAGTGCCAAGCTAAAGTAAACATCATGTATGTTAAGGTATACACAGGTGAAGGAGTCTCAACAGGAACCTGTGATACTACCCATACTACCACAGAAAGAAATCCTTCATTTGGAACCATCCAGACTCAAAGGGCACCAAGGGAAGAATATATCTGCATCATCCAAGTAGATATTCTGCCGTATGCCACATTCTTTCCCCAAGTCAAGAGCATTTAGGAGAACCTTTATGATGGAACAGGCGTAGTAGAAGAATTAGGTGGGAATATAAAAGCTATACTATGCCCTGTGTTCCCAAATGTGACTGAAATGAAAAGAAGTCTTAATAGGAAGGTGGTTTGAAGTCATGTGACTACTTGACAGTATTAGATAATTTATTGCCTAAACAGACAATAAAAAACTATAGGAGATGACAGAGATTTGATCTCTGCCTTTTATTTAAGGGGCTGAGTAGGGGTGGTTTAAGTTGAAAGAAGTAGATTTAAAGAATGGAATTACTCTCTGTTCTTATGGAGGCCAGTTAATTTAATAAGTCAGTTACACTTACAGCAAAACCATTAACAGCAGCATGAAGACTTGGGTTAAAGTTGATTGTGTTACAGAAGAATCTGGGTATACAGAATCCCAAGAGTGCTGGATGTTTTTCACTTAATGTGTGAAATAAAACCACAGTACTTCTGGGTCTACTGCGCATTGCTGGGACCAATTTTTGGCAGAAGAAATAAGTGCTCCCTTTATGAGATGAGACTGCCAAACCCTCTTTAAACAGATGGCTGTTATTTCATTATTCAACATATCTTCCCTTGACACTTCTCTTTCTGCCAATTATTACCACAGATATAGTCTTTTATTTGGAGGAAATAATTGAGATAGTTTTTGAGAAACAATATCCAAAGATATGAAGGATTTCTCTCTATTTCATTATCCGCCTACCAATCTGCATCTGAAATTAGGCTCGGTATCAACTAAGGCTGATTTGAATCATTGATGACTCACAGGGAATTATATAGACCATTTTCTTGATTGATCTGGGACACTAAATACTTGTGCTATCTCACATCCTCTTTGGATAAGTGGAGTATTTCAGCTGACAACTAATTGCTATATACCTGTCTGTATCTATATCTTTGGTGTGTGTGTGTGTGTGTGTGT
>NW_004567111.1:20458870-20470746 GCF_000260355.1 Condylura cristata
ATGTATGTATACAAATATATGTGTGTGTGTTAATGTGAAAACCTAAACTTTCAAAGTTGAAAGATATCATCTATTTTTTCATCTACTAAAGATATCAAATCTATTTCATGTAAATGATGGAAATATTTTGTAAGTAGAGAAAAACAGGAGGAAATTGTCATCAGCACATTGTTTACTTCTTACAAACTTTGCTTCTTTCAAGGTAGAGTTTTTCTTGAATTACTGTCCTCACACACAATGGGTAACTTTACCCTGAAGCTAACACCCCAGAGGAGAGAGTGCCACTTTCACAACGATTCCAAAAGAAGTCCTAGAGAGGAATCTGCTGTGCTATGAAGCTAGAGCCAGAGATGGTACCAATCCCATCAGAAGCTACAGGCACTAGAAAGTAAGAAAGGAAGAGCTGACCTAAGAATGGGATGGATAAAATATTATTTTACTCCACGAAGGAAAATGTTTGATATCATCCATTTTAAAGTATCCTATATTCTCTGTACATGCCCTCTCCTACTCCTCCACTAAATTTCTTAAATATCTCCCAGAGAAAAATGAACATAACTGAAAGCTCCAGTTATTGACACCTTTTCCATCTTGGCTTCCAAAGAAATATCAAGGAATTTCTCAAAAGCTGGAGAAATTCATTAATTGTCATGAGGTGAAATAACCATGTATTGCACTTCACTGTGTCTCTCCTTCCATCATGTTCTTGGAGATCATTGCATTATGGGTAGTATGATGAGTAACTTCTGGGACCAAGATAGTATCTTTCATATATAGGTATCATTAGTTAAGTGAAATCAAAGACTGATTCAGGGACCACAGGGAGTTTAGCTCACAATTTTCAGAGACACACTGAAATGTAAAAAAAAAAAAAAAATTACACAGGAACTCTCTAGGGCATGCCTGATAATTCTGGCATCAATGAAATGAGGTGATTTTGCCTCCCAAATTAAACTGAGAGTGATTACCTCTTCTGGAGGACTTGCAGTTTTAAAAGATCGACATGTAAGTAGTCTTACATTCCAGATATAAAAGGTAAGACTAATATAAAATACTCTATTTGATTTTCCACATAGGCACATAGACTCCTATTATTAGACAAGGTACCTGGGACAAAATACATTTAATATGGTTACCAGAATTAAAACTAGATCCTTAGTAACCTTATTGTATCTGAGGCTCTAGGTCCACCCAAAACAAGATTCAAGGGAACTCTTAGTCTTTGTTTCCAAAAGAAACTCAAAATGTTTCTGGGTAGAAGGGAGCTTCTAGTTACTTGATGGTAGTTATTGAGAATTTCTAGCCTAGGTCACAACATTTTTGCTATGGGAGATCTATTTGGGATAATTTTCCTGATTTAGGTAAAGTTAATGAGAAAAGGTTTGTGATGTCTGGAGTCCATAGGTGAAGTTCAGCATTTAAATGAGAGGGGAGATAAAAACTGAGTTCAGGTATATTATTATTAAGCTTTCTACACCTCAACTGCATCTTTTAATCACCTGAGTGCTTCTAAAAAAATACTGACTTCTTCCTTCACTTCCAGCCTAGGTCAATTAAATCAGAATTTTGGGAGAGGGGAATCTGAAAAAACTTCCTAAGTGTTGCTAGTGACCCTCCCAAGTGAAAAACCAAGACTTGAGAAGTGTACAAAAGCCAGATCTAATATGTTCCTCTATTTATAATGGAAATTGTCACATGAATGAGAGAAGATTTTGGCAATCATTTTACTACTATTTATTAAACATGAAATATAGTTTATGAACTGTGCTAGATAGTCTCTGAGTGTTAGAATAATTGTCCTCCTTTGACAACTAAGAAACTGGTATAGCCAGTGTTGCTAGTAAGTGGCAGAACCAGGATGTATTATTAATGCTAATGAATCCATTGAAGGCAGGGTCGCTTGGTCATACTCATTTTAGTCTCCCTCACAGCCTGTTGAACTCCATCCACAGCTTTGATCAGAGCACTGCTCTACAACCGGAGTTTCGTCAAAGTTCATTTGATTGGGCAAAATGGATTATGAGTATCAATGTGCATGAGATAGGATACATATGAAGTAGTACTTTTTTCTTATATAATTTAATTACTTTTCCAGAATAATCAGCCAAAGCAGCCTGTGATAAACTAGAGCTAAGTTATCCACCATGTAGCATAGGCCTTCAGCCTTCATATATACTATTGTGACTAAGACCAAGAAGATGACTGGTCCATCCAGGATTAGCAAAACTCTTGCACATTGGCAAAGACAAGAGCACAACTTGGAACACCTTGCCCAGGAATAGCTATGTAGAGATGTGAGTTCAGAAAACAGATTAAGGCCAGAGTTTGTTTCCATCACCCAAGATCAAAGTGAAATCCAGATCCCATCAAGAAAGTGAGAAACAATGCTTTCTTCAAGCACAAAACTCAAATAGTTGGAATCAGTATACTGTAGTAATTGGTTTCAGGACCTACAGAACTCAGAATCACAGCCTGAAAACTGTGTAGCCACTCAGTGACTGGAGTGCTAGGTGATGAGCACTGGGTGATCAGATTAGATCCTGTAAGTACAATATTCATCTGATAATTATTGTGCAAACCATGAGGTACTGTATGACAAATGCAAATAGGAATAAAGCTTTTTTTTTTTTTCATACTGAAGGAGGGAATAATCGAATAGAGGAATATAAAACAGGTGTTATCATGTGAATACGCATGAGGGAGATAACACTGCAGATTTAGGGTGTTGAGAGGAGTTTTTACAGATCTCACAGAAGAGGTGAAATTAGAAATGTGCCTTGAAGAGTAGATAAGACTTGATAGGAAAACAGAAAGGTGAAAACATAATTTTTAAAAGGGGATAGAAATCTCAGTTCTTGTTGAACTAAATTTCAAGGGCATGACCCAGATTTTGGAAAACTGATATTGCAAATATGAAAACTCTCAGTAGTGCAGATAATTGCCTGGGACATAAGACTATATAAACAGCAAATCTTACATTTGTATAGTGGGAGGCAAAGGCAAATGCCAAGGTTCTTTTTTCGAAATGGCTGTGCTTTATTGCTAAACCACTGACACACGCTCCAGAACACAATGCATACCAGGTGCTCAAGAGAAAGTCACAAATGATTTTTTTCAGAGAGCACAGTACATGGTCAAGGGCCATAAAATTATAATTGTTAAACCTTTTCTATTTAAGCCACTGAAAACCAAACCATTTTGGGGAAGAATGCATATTTTAGAGAACAGTCTCTCCAATGTGATGAAAATAAGTTATTTTTTCCCCGATTCCTTAGTTTTTGAATGAGTTCAGTATGTAAGAACAACTACTCAGGGAGTTACTTAACCTGAAACATTTTGAAGTAATAGAGATTTTGTTACTGATTCCAGCCATAAATAAACTTATTTTAAGAACAATGAAATGTTTTGATTCAATCTTAGATTAAATACTGGATTACAGTTTTTAAAAGATCTAAATGATATTTTGATGATTATAAATGATCTTTTCGAGAGCTATTTTCTTCTCAAAACATTCATTTTATATGTTCTATATGGATGTCATCATTGTGGGGGTTCTTGATCAGTACAAATTAGCTGTGCCAATGTGATATATATATATATATATATATATAAAATATACATATATCATATATTATATATATATGGACACTTGGACAAAATTTTTTTCAAGATTACCTTTTATATATCATGTCACAGTTATCTCAAATTGGTAGAAGGTATTTCATGTGTTACTATTGGAAAAGCAGCAGGAATCTCAGTTTGATGTCAAATTATAGCCATTTACTCATTTGCCATTTGGCAAAGGATTTTATCCATTGCAGCTGTAGCCAAGCAAAGTACACAGATTACCTTTCAATTTCCTAATTCTAAAAACCTAGGAAATCTGGGTTGCATGGAAATTATTTTCCACTTACTTATAATTTAACTCAGCTGACTTGTTTTTACTATGAGATCCTGAATTTGATCATTGCTAAACTACAATCATATTTCCTATAAAGAATTCTAGGATTTTACTCTTGGGGTGGTTACAATGAATGTGACCACATTGTTACAGCAGTACATTTGTAAAGGTCAGCCTTACAGGAACTTCTCGAACTTTGATGTATGCTTTAATCTCCTGGAGACCTTGCTCAAACATATATTCTGTTTCAGTTGATATGAGGTAGGAGTGAACATTCAGCATTTCTAACCAGCTGATAATTTTGATTCTGCTTGATTCTCAGATAAAACATTGTGGGCCAAAAGCATGAAGAATCTAAATTGTTATTCTTTAGAAACTTAAAATGGTTTAAATTATTTTAACTACATCTTTTGTTTAATGTTTGGTAATATTCCAAAATTTCAGTTGGTCACAAAGTAAGTTAGTGGAGCTAATTGATAATATTATGATATTATCATAATACCATAAACTGATTTATGTTTATCATAAACATATTCTCAACTAACATTATCAATTAATATGGCAACTAAGAATAATGTAGGTTAAGTGACATAATAGGAAATACCTTATGGTAATATCTCTATCACATGACCAATGGAAATCAAGTCAATGTTGTGTACATCTTGGAATTTTAAGAACAACATCCATCGTAGGTATAAATTCTACTGACATTCTCTGCAATGCAGAAATGCACCTCTAGAAGAAGAAATATTTATTTCATATTTTAAAAGGTAGGGAGTATTTTAAATGTTTTCTACTGGCCCCAAATTTAAATATAGAATACTTTTTCATAGTATTAATCATGATGTTGATGTCTGACTCAAAGTTTTCACCTGTTGCTTGCTAACTGGCAAGGTGTTATTTCTACAAGGTTAAAAATATTTTGTAATATCACCTCAGCAAAAAATGTGTGTAAATGTGCAGGTATTATTCCAGTCTTTTGGAAGTTAAATAGCTTTTATCCAAGGAAACTGTTGTAGAACTTGATTCAAGACCCTCTTAGTATAAGTGGAGACCCTTGTAAAAATATTGACAGGCAAGTTTTAAGGATCTTACTATTGTTGGCTCTTTCTCCGAGACTATAACATATAGGTATGTATTTCATATTCTTGTTTTCTGTAACCAAGTGTTCAGTGACATAAATTGAAGAGGTAAGCAAGACAATCAAAATAAACAACTCAAATATTGTATCTCCCTATTACAATAGCAGTAATGATTTTAGATATTGTTGTTCAATACCTTAAGAACAGTAACATTTCACATTCAAAATAATATTCTTGTGGAGGAAATATAATACATAGGACCACAGTAACATAATTGATATGTCAGTATTATAGATTACTCCTTAAGGAGCCATAAAGTCAAAGGCAGCAAGCTATGCAGAGAGAATATTTCTGTAGGTTCACAATGAAAATATGGAGCTTTAAGCAAAAACTTCTGTTGAATTCCAGTCTATCCAAAGCAATCTTTAAAGATTCTTATTTTAAACAGAAAGGAGAAAGAGATAAAAATACTTAGACATATCTTACACTAATTTTATTTTACTTATGTACAATGCTTGCTTTCTCCTCTCAGGTGTTGTCCCCAGAAAATTCTCACCACCAAGTCACCTGTGAGCAGTCACTGTAGTCTCTTCTCATATACTAATTTTGTGTGTGTGTGTGTGTGTGTGTGTGTATACAGAACTGGGGTACAGCCAACAGTCTCAGGGGCGGTGAGAGGCTTCACCAGAGACAGAATGGGGAGCAGAACAGGTAGATCGATGAAGTACACTGCTGGGGGGAGCAGCGGGCGGGTCAGGAGAGGTCTGCCGCGCCATGTTGTCACCTCCGGGGTAGGGGGGAATCGCACTCATGCGGAAGCGGCTTTAGATTCTCAGTGCTGTGCTTTAACCCACTGTGCCACCAGGGAGGGCCTCATATACTAATTTTAAAAGGTTCAACTGATCAACTCCCCACCCCTACTCCCACCCGCAGCCACAGGTCATTTTCATTTTCCATTATTATGTTCTATCTTTTGAAGAGATCTGTATTTCCCTTTTATCTTTCTTTATTACACAGACATGTAACCCTTCACGTGGCATTGTCTCTTTAAAATTTTTGATGGTCTCCACTTACTAGAAGTTGAAGACCATAGAATGGAATAAAAACCCTGTTGATAGTATATTTTCTCAGCCTCAGTTTCTGTCATTCTCACTACTTCCTCTTGCCCACATTATGGATGAGATTCTGGCCTCACCACAAGGGCAGCAGAGAAGTGAGAGTTAAGAATCACAATTAAGCACATATCCATGATATCTGTCTCCTTCAACATCTTCATTCATAGGAAATCAGTTCTAACCATTACTTAAGAACTTTAATAATGTCTCTTCTCTATAGAGAGTGCATTTTTTTAAAATCTGAAGTTGTAGTTCATTGTTCTCTTTGCAAACTCAACATTCTTTGCAACTTATTTAACATCATGTTGCTCTACCAAGACCTGTACTTCCTTCAATCAGACTTGTATATATTAATGTTTATTAAAACAAAACAAAACTAGATGGTCCCTCCCTGGTGGCGCAGCAGGTTAAAGCACAGCACCAAGAAGCTAAAGCCACTTCACATGAGTTCAATCCCGCCTGCCCCGAAGGAGATTCACATGGCACGATAGACCTTTCCTGACCCGCCCGCTGCTCCCCTCAACAGTGTACTTCATCAGCCAGCCTGTTCTGTTTTCTACTCTGTCTCTGGTGAGTCCTCTCACTGCTGCTGCACCTCTGGCCTATTCTCCAGTTCTGTATGCACAAATAAATAAATCTTTATATATAAAAAAAAAAAAACTAGCACTGAATTCAGTATATAGTGTTCTTTTAGAAATCTTTGATGCATAAATGAATATAATACCATTTCTCCTGGCAGATTATTTGTAAAATTGTTAGGAATTAATTTGTCATTTTCACTGAAGGTATGTCAACAACAGGCAGATCTTGAAAGGTGTTGCCTTGAAGTAACATTGATATTAGGTACATAGTATCTTGAAACAGTAGTTTTTTTTTTAATAGTGAAGTATATGCATGCATTAGAAAAGTGCATAGAATCTAATCATAAATTTTAATGAATAACAAAGCCAACAAATAGGCAAAACCGTCCCTGAATGCAGATGGATGATTGGTAAACATTACCAGGGATCATTATCCTGATCCAGTTGCTTTGACTCTGTCCCTTTCTTTTTGTCTGTGAAACTAACTCCTACCAACATGAGAATAATTATCTTGCTCTTTCTTATGATTTTAGCATTTTTATATATGCCCTTCACAATATATTACTTGGTTTTGCTTGCCTTGACTTTATATAAATGGAATTATCCAACATGAATTAGTTTTCTTTCATTCACTGTTATGTTTGTGAAATTCATACTGGTGACATCCATAGCTGTACTTCATTTGTTTTTGTTGCTATGTAATACCAGTGAATGATGATTTATTCATATATTCAGTCTATTCTATTAAGATCTATGTGACTGTGAATTTTCCCATATATGTAACTTCTGTAGCCATGAATCAGAATTACCTAATTAATTAAAATATAATGATAGAATTATTGGATCATGGGACATGTGTGTTTCATATTCAGGAAAGACCAATCTTTTCAAGTTGAAGTTGGAAACTTGAAGTTTTCAAGTTTGTGACCCACCTACCAATATCAGTCTCTGTTGCTTCAAGTTCACTGATCACTAATAGTACATACACTTAAAATTTTAACTAGTATGGTGGGTAGAATATGGTACTACTTTTTAGTAATTGTGAAACACAATGTAGGTGATAAATGTGATCATATTAAAAAAAGGTATTGATATTGTGCTCATAAAGAATACACTAAAGGATGTGAAGACTCAAACAAATTTTGAGAATACAGTTACATCTCATAATGCTCACAAGTGACTAAATACGGAAGAAAATTTCAAACTATTCAAAGGAAAATTATGTAAGATATTTGAATATGGGGGACTGTGTGAGAAGATGGCATCTTAGGCCTGTCCCTGATTCACTCCATGGATGAGGACCAGGACTCAAGACTATCCCAGAAATGTCTATGCAGTAAACCCTACAGCTCTTTCCCTTCTTATATGAGAAATATAAACTGATGTAACCCCCCAAAAAAATTATACAGAAAATAATCTTTAATCAAGAAATGGATTATATAAAAGGAATCAAATGCCTTGAGTGGAATCAGGTAGAATTTTGGACACTAAATTATATTTAGCTTACATACCTGTATTGATCAGAGCTCCTACTATCCCTGGGGAGATGAATTCATCTTTAATTGAGCCACTTTTATTCTTAATTCTCTAATTACTAATTGAATCTCTAACTTTTATATAATATTATGCTTTTTCTTCACTGCAGAAGCACAACACCAAAAACAGGCTTTCTGGAGTCAATGCAATAACACACCAAACTGAATATGCTCTTTACACAGCTTCCTGCTGTGCTTACTTTATGAATTTTTAAATAAATGTTGAAAGGAATTTATAGCCCCTTAGTACTAGTTCATGTGCCAGAGGTACTTAACTGCAAGATTATTTGAATTGGTGCCTGTGGATATGTCCTCTTAAAACCTCTTATTTAATGTTTTTGTATTCGCTAAGAGAAGTGAGTTATTTGTATTATTAAAAGTTGGCTTAATTTTATTTACAATATATTAATGTCTCTATTATTCATTAATTTCAGGGACACTAGTATTCCATATAATTGGAATTTAAAGAATACCAAAAATTTGACTTGATCTTTATAAAAAACTTATCATTATGATTTACTACTGAAATTAATAAATAGACTACTTCAAACATGAGTGGTCCTTTCCTCTATATTTTTGTTAAACAGGAGTTCCCCTTGTCTGTGGGGGTGCATTCCAAGACCCCCAGGAGATTCCTGTAGCCATTGATAGAATGAACACAATATGTAACATGCTTTTCCTATATGTGTCTACCTATGTTCAAATTTCATTTATAAAGTAAACATAAAAATTAACAAGTAGTTATAAAATGGAAATCTCATAAGAGTATACAGTCATAGAATTTATGTGACATAGTCATTCTCTCCTCTCTGCTTCTCAAAGTAGCTTATTAAGCATTGTATTTTCAGACCTCAATGGACAAGAGTAACGGAAACTGAAAGCATAACCACAGAGGTGGAGGTCAGGAACTACTCTATTTATAACCTTTATTTTGAATATTAATTCTGTTTTTTAAAGAAGGTTTTATTTATTTTTGTGTAGAACTGAGGTGCAGACCAGAGATACGGGGGGTGAGAGAATTAACCAGAGATGGAATGGAGGAGTAGATAGGAGGCAGATGTACTGAAATACACTGCTGAGGGGAGCAGTAGGTGAGACAGGAGAGGTCTGCTGCGCCAGAGGTCAGCTCCCTGGCTAGGGATTGAACTCATGCCGTTGCAGTAGGCCTTTGCCTTGGGAATGCTGAGATTGAAGCCATAGACTATCAGGCAGGCCCTGGACATAATTCTTAAGCTAGTTGTAAAAGTTCAGTCATCTGTGGAGTACATAGCTGTTGTACCTTCTTTCATTGATTCTCCTCCCTTGACTTTGGTTAAATTGTCCACTGTTATTTGAGCATATTATTGTGCTTTGAAATTGTACTATTCTTAATTTGCTCTTCCTAAGCTGATCTGAGATAAAAAAGATGCTTATTTGTTTGTTAGGATTTGGTGTCATATAATAGCAGAAGCTTTAAAAAAAGCAGCCAATCTGGACAGAAGTGAATGAGTTTTAGAAACAGGCTTTTTGACTGTTTTCAGTCACTCACACACCTTCTATACTTATGTTTCTATTCATTACTGTACTCAGATCAGGCCTAACAAAGAGCTCTAGTGATGCTCTAGTAATTATTGTTATAAATAGTTAATCCTCAGTATTTGACGTATTCTCACTTTTTCAGATATATTATTCATCTGTTATTTATTATATTTACCTCCCGCTGTCTGATTTTTTTGTAGTTCCAGTGCTCAAATATATGCCAAAAAAACTAAAAATGAATTTTCCATATGTATGTATAATTACAAGGAAAGTAACAGTTATTGTATGTCTATTATGTACCCAGGAATAAGCTGGTTATTTATCTGCACATTAACATATAAAAATTAGAAAATAATTACTGCTTTAAATTTCATAAGCCCAAAGCTCACTGAAGTTCTAGATATCACCCATGTTTAAACATCCATCAGACACTAGCGAAACATGTACCAAAAGAGAGGTTCAACAAAAAATTGGTAAGTGTTGAATGCAGTCAGTCTGGCTTCAGCTACAAGCCAGATAGTGAGTATGGGATGAGTAGCAATGGTGGGTTACTTATAGTCAGTTTTGGATTATCCTTGGCTTTTATTGATTACAGTAACATTTCTGTTGCAGTGATGAATTCAAGAAAGGATCTACTAAATAGAAAAATCTTAAAAGCAATTAGAAATTAGCCTTAGTATTACAATCAACATTCTCCATAATAAGAAAACAAGGTAATCTAGAATGTACACATATGCATAATGTTGATCAATATATACAAATAAGTAATCTGCTGATATAAGGTTTTTTAACATATATAAGTGCAGAGCCTATTAAATTGACACAAATTATACATTTTCCCATGTTATAGAACACTGAATAATGTTGAACAGCTCCTACTAGGATTAACTGATAGCCTGATTTATATAGAAATGTTTCAAAAGAAAGAAATAAAAAATTCCTTGCTCATTTATTTGATGGGAACTTTTGTGAAGTGCTTGCTATAAGCTGTTTCCCTTTGGGGCAACATCTCAGAAACACAGACCTGGTTAAAACTGAGAAATAAAGAAATGACTCCCCTAGTCCATCTTTCAAGTTGACCCCATGGATGTTTCCCTCTAACTTTCATCTCAGCTAGAGATGGTTTATTTGCAAAGAATAAAAACTCAGTAAAGTTAAACTAACTTAACTACGAAGAGAAATTCCCCCTAAAGTCCATTTAAAGAAATTTAATTAAAGGAACCATGTCACTGTGTGTGTGTGTACATGTGTGTATGCATGCACACGTAGCTCTGGATTTGCTTAGCCTTGGTTTCTTTTACATATTGACTTCAAGTATAACATTCTGTAAACTGTTGTTTTTGTGCACGTATGTCGCTAAGTCTAGAACATTCCTTTAGAATTCCATGGTGAAATAACACCACAAGTTACCCCAATTATAAATTTCAGAGGCAGAGGATCTTGTTGGCTCAGTTAAATTCAGGTGGTTCAACCAGTCTTCTGTGAGCTGGAAGATGGGATTCTCTGCTGTGATTCATGTGTGTGGGTCTTCAGCTGTGGATTCTGCCCATGTTGATATCATTGTGCCAACCTGCTCATGAAGGAGGTTAGCATGGACATTTCCACAGCATGCCAAATGTGAAGTCTTATCTCCAACATGTTTAGACAGGCAAAAATATAATTAGAAACATTTTTTACATAGTCAGTCTTATTCTTCAGCTAAGTTTCCTGAGAGCTACAAAGGAAGTAAAAGCATCTATTTATACAACCAAATAATTCAAAAACATTAATTTGAAGGAATAGATGTACTCTTACGTTCATTGCAATACTATTGTTAAGACAAACTATGGAAATAAACTATGCTCAAGAACCTATGAGTTGTTTAAGAAGATGTGGTATAGATGCATAATGGAATATTACTCAACTTAAAAAAAAAAGTTGAAAGCTTATAATCTGCTATAACATGGAAGAAACTATAGGGGCATAAGCTACTGAGAATGACAGCTACTGAAATGAATTCACTCAAAAGAATAAAAAAGAAACAAAGGAAAGGTATAGACAAACCAAAACAAAACAAATCCTTGAAATCCAAATAAGAGGTTAGCACATAGGAGACCAGGTGATGGGAAGCAAAATGGGGAGAATTAATGGATGATCATATCAGA
>NW_004567111.1:20471386-20553015 GCF_000260355.1 Condylura cristata
AGGCACTGATTAGATCGTGGCTTTGTATTACCACCTGCTCATGTCCCAGTTCTAGAAATGTCAATCTTGTCCTTTAACTCTGTCTCTCAGTGATTCCTACTCATGCTTCCAACTTGACAGAAGTCTATATCTTCAAACTTGTAACATCTCGATGGTGATTATTAAGGCTTAATTATAGTGAGGAAATTGTAATTCATTTTTCTGTTTTTATGACTTCTCTCTGAATTCAGGAAAACTTTAAATTCCCCAGGAAAAAATAGAAAAGATTTCTCTTGTGGAAGCACTATCCTATGCATAGTGCTCTAGACCTTCCACCTGGGTTACCTCCAATCACTGAGACTCTCAGAATTTCATAGAGTAAATTGATTGATCCATCACCCCCCTCTGAAGTTAAGTTTTCATTTTTTTAACTCTCCTAAATTGATTATTATTCCTTTTTTTTCAACTCCCCAAATTTTATTGAACCTCATGTCCTGTTTTCTGTTTTCTTATTATTCTTGTGTATTAGTGGCATTATACTAATATCGAAGATAGTTGCAATTTTAAAAGAAGAAAAATACAAAGCCAGGGTCTATCATTTTTACTAATGCTCCTCCCTACCCTGCATGATTAACTTACCTACCAACAGCTGAACAGAGAAAGTAACAGTTCTGCCCTATCTCCCACAAGTCACGCTGAGAGGATATAGAATCAACTCTATGCTCCAGTCAAATTGTCTCACCTAGATATTTTAAAATTGGTAGTAAGGAATGTTAAGCTAGAGAAATCACTATTTTGTTCATTATCCTCATTTTTCTCATTTGTTCATGTAATAAACAATTGTTTGAGAACCTACAATGTACTTCACTTTGTGTATGCAGTGTGATTACAAGGTGAATGATTTATAGCCTCTGTCATTCAGGAATCCACAATTTAGTTGAGGGGATAGATAAATGAGACAAATAATTAGTCCATCATACCTAACAAAGACATAGCTACCAAATGGTTATAATGCAGAGGAATTTGTTCATCTGCCAGGAAGGATCAAGAATGACTTCACAGAGAACCACAACATTGAGTTATTGGGATCAATAAGATGGAGGTAAATAATCCAAGGTGCCAGGGGCATTTATATATCTAGTTAGGGGAAGACATGCAATATCTTACATAGTGAGGGAAAAGAGAAAGGGTCTGTTCAGGACGATTGAAAATTTTTCCACCTGACTAGAGAAAACAGCACTTGGGAGATGGTGGAATGTTTGGAGGTTAAAGGTACAGACTGGGAAAGACCATGAAGGAGAAACTTGACATTTGTCCTAGACTGAGGAATTTTTAGGAATGAAAGAGAGATGACCATTTTTCATTTTTAGAAGAGGAAAACAGTTTCATGAGGTTTTTGTCGGTAGCTGAGAGAGGTGACATGTCCATTCTAAGGGAGGAATCAGGTTAATTTTGGGGAAGAGGATACTGGTTCAAAAGTGAGAGGTTTTGTTGGTTTGATTTTGTTTTAATTTAGTGCAGATACCAGAAAAGTAAGTGGAGGTGTTACATTCTCCAAGAAGGCTCCTCTTGAACACTGCAAGGGTGGGTGGTGTTCCGCTCGTTTGTTTCACAGCATCTTCACTGCCATTAAACACTTTATCAGAATTCTATATTTAGCAGCTAGGCACATAGCAAGCAATGATGCTGGGTCTTATTCAAATCACTGGTTTTGAGACCTAGTGAGGCCATATGGCCATTCCTGGGATTTCTTAAAAAGACAGATACATTCTTATCAGCTATTAGGAAAAGGGAAATTGTAGAATTGATGTCCATAACCTATTCACAATAATATCTCAAAATTTTGTTCTGGCCAGCAGCAGTCCTCATTACCTGGAGACGTGGATTCCATCCCAGAAGCGATTGAATAAAAAAACAAAACAAAACAAAACAAAACTGTGTAGTTGTTGGCTCAACAATTGGTGTTACAGAATGTTCTCTGGGTCATGCTGATTTAAGCTGAAGATTGAGAACCATTGATATCTACCTTTCCCAAAGTAACACACTGTTACTAAAAGATCATGTGCCCTAAGTTATTTATTTTTTTTTTTTAGATTTATTTATTTATTCATACAGAGCTAAGGTACAGGCCAGAGATGTGGAGGCTGAGAGGATTCACCAGGGACAGAGCGGGGAGCAGAACAGGCAGATTGACGAAGTACACTGCTGAGGGGAGCAGTGGGCGGGTCAGGAGAGGTCTGCCGGGCCATGTGGTCACCTCTGGGGCAGGCGGGGATTGAACTCATGTGGAATTGGCTTAAGCTTCTTAGTGCAGTGCTTTAACCCACTGCACCACCAGGGAGGGCCCTGCTCTAAGTTATTTTAAATGGGCTTGAAATCCTGTTTGGGTGTTTCATAGCTCCAAATTTGTAAGCAAGATCCTATAGTCCAAGAATGGTAGGAAATAAGAATTTATGTTATCAAGTTCAGAGTAGAAAAGTCAGTAATCAATACTCATTTGGTTGTAAAGGAAATACATGCTTATTAACTTTATTTCATGAACAAGTGTTCATTTGATGGAACCAACTCAATGAGTCAGTGGGAAGCACAATTGACTCTCACCGTTCCTTAAGTGTACAGGTCTGATTTGTATTGAATAGATATGCCAAATCAGGCCAGATTGCCACATTGGCATTCTATGGATTTCTTTGGTTCCATTTCCCATAAATGAAATGTAGTGTTGCTGTATGGGGATCAGTGATATTTCATCAGAATGTATACTTGATTGATCTTGTTTTCATTTCCTTTGATAATTGTCAGAATTCCAGTCAAGTGCAGCAGTCAGCTCACTCTCTGTCAATCAGGCCAGTAGGGTATTGCAATCTCAATTTGAACTAAAGTCCTTAATGAAAATTTTCCAGGATGGTCACCATTTATTTGTAAAGTTGAATGAAAACGATTGTGCTGGTAAAGTTATATTCTCATTTAAGCAAAGTGCGACAATATGTCACTTATTAAGGGTTGACCCATGCAAAGTTTTTTTCTGAATTTTTTGCATTGTTAATGTTATAATCATTTCTTGTTCTGCTATGTCCCACCTTCACAGTGAATATACATTACACTGCTCAAGCATACTGATTTTCACTTCATGAATCTATAAACCCTATAATTCTTACCCAAAACCTGGCAGTTTAACCTGTCTTTGGAGGAATGATTTAATAACACAGACATATAATGAGAGCTCTTATTGCTAAAATGTCACTCTATTTACAAAATATACTACAGAGCACTTACTAATATACTACAAAGTGCTGTCATGAATCATTTAACCTAGCCTACACTTTTAAAAATACATTAATAAAATAGAAATATCCTTAACTTTAAAACATTTATTTTTTTCTAATCTAAAATATTCTGAGTGCTCTCATATCTTTTCTGTGTTCAATTTTCTTGTTTTTGCCTTGCAGTAATTTTGAACTAGCCTGTTTACACTTTTATTATTTGCACATAGTAATGGAATATATTATTATATGTGAGGAGGTAAAGAAATGTCCGAAACAAGGAATCACTGAAAAATTACTAATTGTATTATTAATAATAATACTTCCATTTGTCATTATTTAATACGAGATAAGAATAGTGTGCTATGTCATGTGCTTGCTATGGGGTAAAGTGCTAGATAGATTTTCAATACTCACAGAGTACTTGTGAGGTAGTTCTTACCATCTTTATTTTGTAGGACAGGAAACTAAGGCATAGACAAGGAAATGCCCTTCCCCAGTCTTCATGGCTAGCTGGGGACTAAGGAAAGGGTTGAAGTCTGGTCTGCTTGCTTCTAAAAATCATGTATATTCTAGTGCTCTGTGCAGTCTCTCCCTTATACCTTATAGACAGTGATGAGTGACATTTGCCCTTTGAGTAAATGAGAAAATAATTAGAATGGCTTCTTGAGAAAGTGGCAAGATCTCTCTGGCATATTTTCTAAGAATCAGGGTACTCTGAGATTGATAATCTGAGAAGAACCAGAAATAGTGTTACATTAAAAAAAAAAACAGAATTCTGAATATATTTCTCAAAGAGAGAGAAAACATTTATTTTTCTATGACATCTTTGCAAATAGAGAGTCAGTTTAAGCTCTGGTGGTATAAGCCTGGTCATTTTATGTCTTTTCCAAGTACCTTTTAAAAAAAGATTTATTTATGCATACAGAACTGGGGGACAGGCCAGAGGTTCAGGGACGGTGAGAGGCTTCACCAGAGACACACGGGAGAGCAGAACAGGCAGATCAATGAAGTACACTGCTGAAGGGAGCAGGGGGCCGGCGGGTCAGGAGAAGTCTGCCGCACTATGTGGGTCACTTCCGGGTTGGGGATCGAACTGATGCTGAAGTGGCTTATGCTTCTTAGTGCTGTGCTTTAATACATTGCGCCACCAGGGAGTACCCCAAGTACTTTTAATATCTATACTTTTAGTCTTCAGAACACAGAAGACTATATAATATTCTGATGTTGGGGGGAAGTAGCAAATTGAAAGTCTTTGATGCACAGTTCTTTTTCTACCCCCATTCTTACCCTGATATTATTCTTTCAGTAATTATAGGCTTAGATCATTGTAGGCCTTTGAGTTTTAAAATTATTGCAAGCAGGTCAGTTGGACTAAATATAGAAGTAAACTAAGGCAAACTCAAAATTGTCCCCAAAATAAACTTATGTGGAAACAGCAGAGGAATTGCAATATAGGCTAAGATAACTTTTGCAAGCTACAGGCAAATGTGTTGAGGATTGGGAATAGACTGTATTTGTGGGCAGGGAGTGTAAAGAGAAGTGTTCAATTAGAATGTGTTCAAATCAAGAACAAAGGGAGACCAGCCTTGAAAATTTCCTGAGCCAAAAAAACTAGTCCGGTCATATAATCAAAGTTCAATCTAGCTCAGTTTGCAAAACCAACTAGGCTTCTGGGTCACTTCTGGTTTAGATCTCTGAAAATCATAAACGAAACTGTTCAAGATAAATTTCAGCTTTTGTAAACAAGCATTTTCAGGAAATTAGTCTCCTCAATCCTTATTGGGCCTTAAAATTTTTGCTTTTCTTAGAGGTGTGTGAGATTTTTCATTTTATATCCTCTGATTCGATTTTATGTGGAAATTCTTCACAGGCCCTAATAAAATTTTCATAATTAATGATTTTTCCCAAAAAATCAAAGACAAGATATTAGTTGCTTACTATACCAAGACAAAACCTCTGAATCACTCTTTGCAAAAATGAAATTGTTACCTAACCAAAAATCTAGACCTACCTACCAATGTTAAGAAATGTAGGTATAAAGATACGTGTTAAATAAATTATAGGCTGCAAAGTACAGGGTGTGAAACACTCAACAGAACAAAAGGCCCAATTTCTTCAAAAATTTTGAGATCAGAGGTAAATCAATTGCAACAAATGGACTTTTTTAGCTACTAATTGAAACTTCAAAGAAAATTTTAAAAATATTGATGGAGGCCCTCCCTGGTGGCGCAGCGGGTTAAAGCACAGCACTGAGAATCTAAAGCCGCTTCTGCATGAGTTCAATTCCCGCCTGCCCCGGAGGTGACCACATGGCGTGGCAGACCTCTCCTGACCCGCCCACTGCTCCCCTCAGCAGTGTACTTCGTCGATCTGCCTGTTCTGCTCCCCACTCTGTCTCTGGTGAAGCCTCTCACTGCCCCTGAGCCTCTGGCCTGTACCCCAGTTCTGTATGCACAAATAAATAAATCTAAAAAAAAAAAAAATTTCAAAAAAAAAATATTGATGGAATTTTTGATGATATTATGGCATTATTGTTAATAAGCATGATGATGGAATATTAAAAGTATCTTTTAAAAGAGTCCTTCTTAGAGATATATACTGAAATGTATATAATAGAAGTGAAATAATATCTGATACATCCTTAAAGAGATCTAATGACTTTGGAGAGAATAGATGAATAATAAATGAAATATTATTGTCAATGCAGGGATGGCATTTGGAGTATATAAGAGAACTGGTTATTATTTATCATTCATTAGTTTTGTATATGTTTCAAATTTTTCATATAAAATTTTTTTAAATCATTTTATCACTATAAAATCAACTTATCCTTTGCTTCACAAAAACTACAAAGTGCTCTGAGGGAAAAAAATGATAAGACATAAAATATACACAATCAAACACAACTTAGTTTCCTGGATGAATTAGTATTTCAAGAAAATTAGGAAAGTCATTACTATAAAGCTATCCATGTTTTCTGCCATACAAAGTTAATTATCTTTTGACCTAAGTAATATAAATTCTCTGTTATTAATCTAGTTTTATTATTTTTAAATATATATGTAAATTCATACTTTCTAGAGAAAATCTTCAAAATATGTGGTATTCCATGTGAGGCTAAGGCACTTAAAAATAGGTTCTTTTAAATTAAATGGGAGAAACCCATGGTTCAATGGCTGAGTGTGTCTTCCCCCACATCTCTGACCCCTCCAGGACTATATTTGAAATAAGTAATCAGGTGATGCTAGTGGGGTTCTGATTGGATTAGAAATCTAAGAAGACAGCCCAGATAAATGGGAAAAGGGGGTCAGTTGGATAGTGATGAATTGCACTAGAATATTGGCGTGGTGTGTACACATTGCAGTAGAAGCTTACTCCTGAAATTTATATAATACTGTAAACCACTGATAAGTCTTAAAAAATAAATTTAAAAAGTGACAAGGAAAAAAGCCACAGTGGAGAGCTTGCTCACTGTCATGTGAAGACACAGCGAGAAGGCCACATGCAAGCCTGGAAGAGCCCCCTCAGGAGACAAACCCACCGAGTCAATGCATTTGTGTCAAAGCTATTTGTGGGGCATCTATTACCACATCCCAAGTTAAGACAGATTTTGGTAACAAAGAGTGAGATGCTGCTGTAACACTGAGTATACAGCTTTGTATAACACGACAGAAACTGGAAGGGGTGGGTGTATGTTAAAAGTGGCTATATGATTAAGGGTGTTTCTGATGAGGTGTCAGATGGAGGTAAGGAACAATTTTTTGGAAATTGGAGGTAACATGATCTAGTTTATAAATTGGAAAAGAATTTGAACTGTGTTCTTTCTGGTGCTTTGGGAAGGTAGAATTTGCAAGTGATGATATTGTATATTTGGCTGAAGAACCTTTTAAGCAGAGTGCTAAAAAAGCAGTTTGGGGGCCCTCCGTTTTGGCGCAGTAGGTTAAAGCGCTGCACTAAGAAGCTAGATCCACTTCAGCATGAGTTTGACCCTGCCCAGAAGGTGACCCACATGGCGCAGCAGACCTCTCCTGACCCAGCTACTGCTCCCCTCAGCATTGTACTTTGTCAGTCGGCCTGTTCTGCTCCCCACTCTATCTCTGGTGAATCCTCTCACCACCGCTGCACCTCTGGCCTGTACCCCAGTTCTGTATGCATAAATAAATAAATCTTTAAAAAAAAGCAGCTTGATGTGTTTATAGTAATAATCAAAAGGACAGACATGAAGAAGGAATGGTTAAGCAAAAAAGTACCAGAGCTTAAAGATTTGGATACTTCTCAGCCTATATACATTACAGAAAAAGGAAGCATGTTGTAAAAAGAACATTCAGGTTTTGACTGAACAACCTTTTAAAAAAAAAAAGATTTATTTATTTATTCATACAGAACTGGGGTACAGGCCAGTGATGCGGAGGGTGAGAGGATTCACCAGGAACAGAGTGGAGAGCAAAACAGGCAGATCGACGAAATACACTGCTGAGGGGAGCAGTGGGCGGGCCAGGAGAGGTCTGCCTCGCCATGTGGATCTCCTCCGGGCCAGGTGGGGATTGAACTCATGCGGAAGTGGCTTAAGCTTCTTAGTGCTGTGCTTTAACCCGCTGCGCCACCAGGGAGGGCCTGAACAACCTTTTTATAATGAGATCAGGAATACAATTCCTGAACCTAATCAGTTGTCTCAGTAGAAAATGGGAATAAAGATAGAATTAGACTAGAAGAAACACTGAGCTGAGATAAAAAGGAAGATTGAAAAAAGGAGAAAAGATGAAGGAAGAAGTCTTAAATCCTACAGGACCATAGAACTGTTCAGCTGAAAACAAGGCAAAAGATTTGATTAAACACTTTCCCAAAGAAGATACACAAAGAGCAAATGAAAAGGTTCATCATCATTAGTCACTAGGCATTAAAACCACAGTAAGATACCACTATATAAATTCAACAAGTGACTGGTTAAATTTTAAAATCTGACAATTTCAAGTGTTTGATGTGGCAATTGTGACAAGACCAGTGGAAGACAGAGTTATGCAGTTAACTTGAAATTTATTATCATAAACTTCATTATAAAAAACAAAAATTCAAAAATTTGCAAACATATATTTGAGAGTTCATAGAAAAATTTTCAAATCTCTTTATTAAAAAAAAAAAACTAGATGCACATGAAGGCCATTTCCATTTATGTTTTTGTTTTCATTTATCTTTCCAGAGATAGCCATCTAATGTTGATGTGTTCCCTTTGTAGAGAGGAATTTATTATGTTACTATATATGCATGCTTCCTTAAGAAAGAAAACTGTGTATTTGTGTTTGTTTCTAGAAAAATATATCTAAGTCATTTAATCTGAGGTATAGTCATTTTCAATTTACTAATGTGAACAGCATTATACTTAGATGTATCTGTTAATAATGTAACTTTAGTCTACACATATTTATTGCTATTTAGTACCCCATTGTAGAAATATCTAACATGTATATAATTTTCTATGAATGGTTCTTTAGGTCATTGCAAGATACTTTGCTATAACAATGTTTCTATGTGCAAGACCACTCAGGTTTTCTTGTCCACATGCGTAAGTGTCTTGAGAATATACACAGAAATGGCACTGCAGGTTATAAGATGTGCATGTACTCAGTTACTAAATAATAGTAGCACATTTCTCTCCAGTGTGGTTGAAGTGGATATTTTCCATCTCCCTTTCTTGACATTGTCCATCCTTGTCCACACTGTTTGATGACCCAAGAGACCGGTGTTCATGAGCAGTACTAACTTAGTTTCAGTGACACTAGGCCTGTTTTAATTTGGCCATTGTGAACTTCCATAGGAGAACAGAGAGCAGAAATTGGGAGAAGTAGGCACCCTATCCAGGTAAGCGTGGTTTACCAGGCTCCACAGCCCTCTGTGGGGGGTTGACAGTTCTTGCTGTGTGTTGTCTCCTCAAAAAAGACATTTGTTCTAATCATGAGCCTTCAGACCTAAATACACTAATAGTTTCCTACTGTTATTAACCCCACAGTGCTTCACCATTTCTTGTCACTTTCTCTTAACCCTTACGCTCAGCTTTGTAAATAGTCCCTTCATTAAGCCCTCTTTGGTTTCTTCTATTGAGTGTGCCATCTGTTTCCTGCTGGGACCCTGACCAATACAGTGGTTTTTCCAATTTACATATCCACACATGAGAATTCCTTTTTCATCCCTGCCAATTCTTGATATTAACAGATTTCTTCATTTTTGCCAATTGGATGAATGTGAAATGAAAGCCCATGATTATCTGAATTCCCTGATTAGTAGAAGTAGAGCATCTTTTCACATTTACATTGGCTACTTAGATTCTTTCCTTGGGGAATTATTTTTTCATCTTCATTGTTCAAATCTTACTGAATTTTTTCTCTTCCTACTTGTATTTTAGAAATTATGTGTATGTCCTGAAAACTAATATTGTATCAAATATCTTTTCACAGACTGTGTCTTTAAAAAAAAAACTTCATAATTTTTTTTAGTGTAGAATTTTTAAATGAAGTCTAATTTATCAATATTTACATTCTATGATTTTTGGCTTGCTTGAGAAATTTCCATTTAATTAAATCTCTTTTTTCTAAATTAAAATTGTTTTTTCCTCCTACATATTTTATGCATCTGTAGTTTATTTTTGTTTATAGCATGTTGATATAAAGTTATTATCTTCCATATGGATAGCCAATTGTCCCAAAATTTTAATGAATAGCCTACTCATTCCTCATTGAATTATAATGTCACATTTATCATTTAGTTTCTTGTGTGCAATAGTCTGTGTTTGTGCTTCTTATTTTGTTCTGATTTAGTATTTATCTAATACGGCACCAATATCTAATATAGTCATTTTAAATACATAAATTCAAGACAGCCACCATTTATTTTTCCTTCACTTACAAGTAAATTAGACTCTTATACTGCTATGTGAATATTACAGTAAGATAGCAAAAGTCTCCAAAAAAGTTGGAACTTTTATTGAAAGTGTATTAAATCTTTGCATTACATCCACAACTGACTTCTCTTTAACATTGACTCTAGTGTTGTATCCGTGAATATTGTGTTCACAAATGTAAGTGAATATACATATTTTATGTGTCTCTTACTTACCTTTCAAATTTGAGAATTTTTCTTCATAAAATTTTTTTGTATGTGTTTTTTTAGATTTATTCCTTAGAATAATAGCTGTTTTTGTTGCTATCAGGAATGAGATCATTAAATTCTTCAATTGATTGTTGCTGGTACACAGGGAATGCTATGTACCAAAATTTCTACTTTGGAGTATAATTCAGCAAAATCTCTGCTGACTACTCTTAGTACTGATTCAAGCATTTCCTTAGATTGATTTTGTTGATAATCTCATCATTTGAAGAAAAATTTTATTTCACCCTTTGCAAATTTTATACCCTTTTCTCCTTTCAGCCCTCCCTCCTTTTCTGTGTTTTCTATGCCTTCTGACTTGTTAACATGGTAGATTCTTATTTCATACAGTTTGATTATCCAAGGAGGTCTCTTAGAAAAATCCTGCCATAGCATTGCTACAGAATTAAGTTTTAACATTAGAGGTAGTACCAATAAGGTACTTTCTATTTGCTAATTTCATAAACCAGAAGTCCTAAACCAGTCACATTATAGATGAGTTAAAAATGACTCTGACACTTGGATTAAACAGCTTTGTAGTGATCTCTTGAAATCTTTAGGTGACTTCATTGGCCAGGAGGGAGAGTTTCTCTCCTTTTCATAGAAGGCAGCCCTTACAAAGTCCTGGTCTTGTATAGGAGTGTCATTTCCATCTGTTTTCTTGCATGTGTTCTTTCTTCCTTTATAGAGCATGCTACGCCTATGATCTTGCAAGGGCAATAAGAGTCTCAGTTCCTGCCCCTCGATCCTGTTGCTGAGCCTGACAGCCTCAGGCACCATGTGGACTCTTGTGCTCACATGTCAGGATTTGAGCTTTATCTTTGTTTCTGGTAACTAAAGATTTCTATTATTCCTTTAAAGATTAGATAGACAGGTGATAGGTAGGTAGGTAGGTAGACGGACTATTATGCAGCATATTATGTTATGGTCATGAACAGTGCAATATACTCTGTCCTGCTATTGTGTCACAACTATCTGGAGAGCTTCTGTCCTGTCTAGAGTACTTCTGTCCTCAATTGTCTTCCTTAGATCTCTTAGACTTCTAGTCTTTGTTGAGCAAACCATTGCATTTTTAATATAACAAGGATAGTACTGTGAATGCCTGGCTGATTTGGGATTATAAAGAACATGTGCATGGCTTTTATTTTCCCTTCACAAGTTTTTAATTATATTGATTCACTACTGAAATCAACACCACTTCATTGCTGTTATCTAATTCTTTGGCATGTGCTGCCCTTCTCTACAGTGGTTAGCAAGAGGCCAACATTCTTGAAGTCAAATGACCTTGGCTCTGTTCTTCTTTTTTTTTTTTAATATTTATTTATTTATTTATTCATACAGAACTGGGGTACAGGCCAGAGATGTGAAGGGTGAGAGGATTCACCAGGGACAGAGTGGGGAGCAGAACAGGTGGTTCAGAGGAGGTACACTGCTGAGGGGAGCAGCTGGCGGGCCAGAAGAGGTCTGCCTCACCATGTGGATCTCCTCCAGGGCAGGCGGGGATTGAACTCATGCAGAAGTGGCTTAAGCTTCTTAGTGTTGTGCTTTAACCCGCTGGGCCACCAGGGAGGGCCCTCTTTTTTTTTTTTTAAGATTATTTATTTATGCATAAAGAACTGGGGTACAGGTCAGAGGTGTAAGGGCAGTGAGAGGATTCACCAGAGACAGAGCAGGGAACAGAACAGAACAGGCAGATTGACGAAGCACACTGTTGAGAGGAGCAGTAGTCAGGTTAGAAGAGTTCTGCCAAGCCATGTGGATCAGCTCCCTGGCCAGGGATTGAACTCATCCTGAAGTGGCTGTGTGATAGCTTCATAGTGCTGTGCTTTAACCCACTGCACCACCAGGGAGGGCCTGGTTCTGTTCTAATGCAACCAAAAGAGGAAGTCCCATTGTGTTCCTAAAACTGTCTGTAAAACTGTCAGCTATTATTTGAATACACATCAGACTAAGATTGTTTGGCTGACATTCAAAAAATATTTCACATATTAAAGAATGTTTTTATAAAAAAATAAGTACAGTTCAATTATATTTCAAATCTTATTTTTTTCAGTATACTCCATTCATCCTAAGTATATTCTGTTTTCACTAATTGGTATTAAGAATGTTTTAGGAACTCAGCACAGCATAAATTGGCTTTACTCCAGATGTTTTTGTTTGTCAGTGGGAAAACAATCATCAGGATATTCAAAGGGCATCAAAAATTTCAGAAGCACCAAAAGGGATCTTTGTAGCGATTTTAAATTTTCCATAGATTTTCCCTCAGTGGTTGTAAATACCCTTGAAAAGCCATGTGAATTGTATCACAGTAGTTCAGGAGGAATGTTTGCTTATTTCTCCCCTGAGGTATGTCTGTAAACAATAGGTCCCCATGAGAAAGCCAGATAACCAATGTGGCTGACTAATAGTTTGCTGTATTTGCCAAATCAGAGAGTTTGGCAATGTTATATACCTCTCTCTGGCAAAACTATTTTTCCTTTCAACTATGAAATTAATTCAGAGTTTTTAGGTAAAATCAACACCAGAAATACTAGGAGCCCTTTGGAGTTCTATGTCTTTATGATGTCCTTTGCCCTGTATTTAATACCTACTCAGTTAAAGGTCTGTCGCTAAATTTGCTTGATATGAAAGACTCGGATGAGCACAGGAGAATGTGAGGGTTTTGCTTTGAACATTTTCCCTACACATGACAGCATTGATTTTCTTGGCTCATTAAAATATTTCCTCTGGAGGGATCTATAAGCATATTCAACTTGAAAGCATATGGAATGGGGTTTCCTAAGTAGTGTTTTTAAGAGCAAAGCACGAGTTTAGGCACTTTCACAGGCAGTGTGCTGTTTAATCTGAACACACTCCTTGGGAATATGGAGGAAACATCAATCCAAGTCGTTACTTTTTATGGACAATTCCATTATCTCTTCTCCTATAATTTGCCTGCACTTCTTCTTTGCCTCTCATGCCTTAGTGTTAAAGTCCTCATTCATACCTTGGTTGGAACACACACATCAAATGGCTTTGACACTCAGGTGCAATTACCAATGATGCATTTGCCTCAATGCAAATGTCAGAATGTAGCAGCAGAAAGGTTACCTCCCTGAACTGCAGGGATAATCACTCTGCAAAGTGCCAAAGCTCTATTCACTCCACATCCTTTACAAATCTAATTCCAGAGAGGTTTCTCCCATCAGTCACAGACACTGATCCCTAAATCTGTGTCTCCTGGGACAGTCACACTAATTGGCAATCCCAGGTTGCTTTTCCCTGAATGCTCGGGAAGGAAGTTCACCTATGAAATAGTAAGTTTGACTTAAGGAAACCATTGCTTGAAGGGTTTTTACCTCCTATCTAGGAAAGAGCATCTTAAGCCTGGTCATACATTTCAGTTGATGTCGCAGGGGTTGAAAGTCAGTGAAAAACTAGGAATTCATTATGAATAGGAACCCTAATTCTTTCAGCCTCTGAAGATCCTCATCTCTCTCTGTCCTGATCTTTAAGTGCCGGTGAGACAAGGGGCAGTACTGGGGTTCCTGGAGAGAGTGGAAGACAGCAAAACAAAGAAAAAGAGGTGAAAGAGAGGCTCCGCTCTGTCTGGGCCAGCGATTTTGCCTCTCACCAGTTTGGAGGGGCCAGGGACACACATGCTGGATTTCTCCAACGCAGCTGAGACCTTTATGAAATCACTGCAGAGGCAGGGCGGCAGCCACTATTTTTATCTCCAAATTGATTCAGCTGCAGTTGCTGCTGTGCCTCTGACTTCGTGGCTGCCCCGCCCTCCCCCTCGTGGTCCCCCTCACTGCTTCCACCCCATTTGGAGACTTTATCTTCGGCTCCCGGCGCTGTTCCTTCTCTGCCAGGCCCCTGGCTGGGCTGGGCGAGGACATGCTCCTGCCGGATACTGATAGTGACAAGAGCAGAGCATGCCACGGGCTCTGACAGCCCTGGGAGGCGTGTGGCCAGGCATCAGCGAGCCACTTGGCATCTAATTGTTCACCCTCCAATTTCCCCTGCCCTTGGGAACAGGGTTCCACTAAGAAATTTCATCAATTGAAATGCTGTGTGCTGAATATTTGCCAAATGTTCCCCATCTGACATAGGTCTCTGCTTTCAGACCTTGTTGCTAGGAAGAAAGGCGATTTATATGCAGGGCTCTTCAACTTCTTCCTAGGGTGATGTAGCTCCCTGCTGAAACTCCTGGGGAGGGTGACCCGCTGGAAAGAAGGGGCTGGGAGAGAGCTGCTGGTTGGGGAAGGCAAAGGAACAGGGTGTGATATCAGGGTATATGCCACCTTTGTTCTGCATGTGATGTTTGGAGTTGCCTGTCACCTCCCTCCTCCTGAAAGTCTGGGATCCCTTCCAAAGCTAGGTAATTTCCTAGTCATTATCTCCATCCCTGGGCCTGGAACGTAAGAGGTGGTCCTCGGAAATATTACAATGAGATCCCTTGCAAAGGGGCTTATTTCCAGTAAAAAAAAAAAAAAAGGCATTTAGAAAAACAAAAGAATATGTTACTAGATTGAGGATCAGGTTGTCTCCCAAGTCCTTGATTAATTTTCTAAACTCTTGGATTTAACATAGATCCTGTACTGCGCACAGGCCAGACACACAGCCAGCACTCTATGACAGTGAGGGGCAGGCCTGGAAGGGATGGTCTTTCCCCAAATATTTGTTGCATGTAGTAGTGAATGGCCTACAGATGATTCTGAACAATGTCAGCTCCCACTAGAAGAGTCCTATGACCGAGAAGGCACAGGAATGTGAACAAAACCAAACTACAAGCTATGAAACATGAGCTCAGTTGGAGTGAGGTAGCAGGTGAAAGGGATGATGACTAGGTAAGGACACATATGGTAGCAACCTGTGTCCTACATAATGATTATTGGTTTTATTTGGACAAGAAGTGGTTGAGAGGAACAAAATGTAGACATGTACTGTCCAACACAGAAGTGACGTGTCACAGGTGGCTACTTATTTTTAAATCAATCAAAATGTTGTGGAAGTTTTAGTTTCTCAGGGGCACTAGCCAAAATTCAAATACTTAGTCGCTCATGTTGCTAGTGGCTACCATATTGAATAATGTATATCATTTTTATTGTTGCAGAAATTTCTCTTGGGAGTGCTGCTCCAGAGCTAGAAAACAACATGAATAAATTCATTGATAAGAAAAACTCAAGATAAATAAAAGAAATGCCCAATAGCTTGAAGTCTTTGGAGCAGCCGATGAATAAAAGAGAGCAATCAGAAATACGAGGGCAGAGGATACAAGCTTCCACATAAGAGATGCAGGCTTTAAACATTCTTTACAGATAAGTAATCATCAGAGATCCAGAAGCAGGGGGATGACATGAAAAGATCAGAGCTATATGATTATTTTTGAGTGATTTTTAGGTTTCAGAATTTGTAACATTTTATCATCATGTTTAGCTCTTAAAACAAGCTCGTGGGCAGGCAGAGCAATATGGAGTAGTATTTCCATATCACTAGGGAAATGTAGAAAAAACAATATGTGACCCTCCAACAAAAGGTGATCAGTTATTCTACCAAAAGGTGATCAGTTATTCTACCAATAAAATAGGTTTGTGCAACTTGGTACACTTCCCTCTCAATCCGAAGTGTGCACCCCTCTTTTATAGCTTTGGAGGGGCTGTAGGATAAAGATGTCTCCTTCTTTCTTCCTTTGGGGGTGAGGAAGTGCCATCACTACTTTGGGGGATAAAGGCACGTCGAGTCCTTTCATCTCTGGACACATGTCCCAGGCCTCTTTCCAGCCACCCAAACTCACTTAAATTGGGTATCTGCATATTATTTTTCACAACCTATGTCTGTGAAAAATAGCATCCTTCCTCCATTATGTTGCTTAACAGGGGGATTCTTCCTTCTTTTAAAAAGATTTATTTATTTATGCATACCAGAACTGGGGGGAAAGGCCAGAGTTGTGGGGGGGTTAGAGGAGACACCAGAGACAGAGTGGGGAGCAGAAAAGGTGGATTGACTGAAATACACTGCTGAGGAGAACAGTGGAAGGACAGGAGAGATCTGCCATGCTGTGTGGGTCACCCTCCTGACTGGGGATTGAACTTGTGCTGCATTGGCTGCAGACAGCCTCACAGTGCTGCGCTTTAAACTGTTGCTCCACAAGGGGAGACTCCACATTCTTTCTTCTTGTGGTGAAAGCTAATTATAGGCTTTATGGTGCCTTGCAGTGGCTAGAGACAGATAACTCTGAAGAGATGGTGAAGGTCATGGGGCATGAGGCTTCAAATTAGACATAGAAAAACAAAATCTCAACAACAAACTGATGCCATTTGAAAGAAAATTGTAATAAGTGACTAGGCCCTCCTCCAGGGCTGTGATAGGGTATGTGAACAGTGCCCTCTGGAGTAGATGCAGCATAGAGGACCAGATCATCACCAGCTGTAACAGAGAATATCTGGGTCTGTGTAAATGCAGAGAAAGATTAAGTCCAAGCATACGATTGAAAATCAAGCCTGATGCAGGTATTTCTGAAGAGAAAATGCTAAGACCCTCAACACCTGCCTCATAAGTGATTTTAAACTCAGAGGTTGGGAAGGAAAGCATGAATTTGGCCATCAAGTCAACTGCCGACTGAGAGTCGCTTTCCAGTCCATGTTTTGAATTCTCGTTGAGTGTCATAGACTTTAATTTCTAATTAAAGTCTCTGACTCTAAATTTTCTCATCTATAAATCTGTAAAGCTGTCACTGTTTGTCAGGAACAGTGAGAGGATTCATCATGAGGTATATAAAGAACTTAGTGGGTGTCCAGTATTAAGAGAGCTATTTGTATTTTTCAATGGACATGAAAGGCAAGTAGGATATTCTCATTCCAAATCAAGAAGCATGAAGAACATTAACCAGACTGCCATAAAATTTCCACGCCAGATACTCAAGAATTATCACCCCTCTCAGAGAAAATGGAAATTTTTTCCAACTCACTAGTGAGAAACAGTAAATTCATGGACAGAATGTTGCCTGATTCTCTTCCATCAATCTAGTTTTGGATTTGAAATACAAACTGAACTGGGATTCTGAAAGGAGGTTTATATGGATTTAGTAAGGTGCAAATCCCAATGCAAAGGTAAACTTGGATTTTGTCACTGATAGGAATGCATTGCTTCAGGCCTAAATTCCTGTGTTCTCTTGCTTTTAATCCTGGTTTTACAGGTTAAATCCAGCACATTTTACAATTTGCCTCATTCCTGATATGTTATCGCCTCCGCCGTACAGGTTTGCAATTTATTTTCTAGCCTAAATATGCTACACATATTTATTGGGCAGTTTCCTCTTCCGGTTTCTCCTTACAACAGTTACAACATAGAATGTCAAGCCCTAACTATTTTCTTTTCTTGGCATCTTCTATTCAGGGAAAGGATTTTTTTTCCCCTAATTTTCATCAAAACAGCTCCTTTTCTCGATCTCTTAGGTAGCAAAGTAAATGGAAAAAGAACCTTCTTAAACAAGTCAAATCAAGACCACTGTTTTAAAAGGTTTTCAGGCAATAAAGAAGACGGTATTTGAAGAGAGAGAAACAAATGCTTCTGAGGCTTAAATGAAATCCTCTGAGAGGTGGGGGTGAGCAGATGCCTTTTCTTCCACCAAAAAGCACCTTGCCTCTGAGGACACTGCTGACTTAACCCCTGGCTGGCCCACACTAAAAAATAAAAAAGGCAGGTTTAAAACAGGCCCATTTTCTACGAGTGCCAGCCAAGAGCTTTGAATGTATGCTTGGTCATCTCTTTTCTTGAACCCCAATTACTCTAAGTATTTCTGAGTTTCTGGCCATTGAAAGGTCTTTCTCAATGGGCCTCGGTGGTCATGAGCGCCAAGGTGTACATGGACACAATACATATTGCTGTAGCATACTGTGTTCTGAAAGGGTGCATTTTTTCAGTTCCAAATGCAACCTTTTTATAGCAGTAAGGGTGAGAAGACAGGGAAAGGAGAGAGAAGAGAAGGGACGAGAAATTCATTTAACCTTTCCATAGCTGTGCTTTCAGTGTTTTCCAAACATTTTTCAATGTGCCTCCCTGTACTCCCGGTAGGTCCTCATTTGAAGTGCATGGATGGAGGGAAGACACCTTGCCTCAGGCAAGAGAATTTGGCTCTACTGAGCTGAAAGTTAGTGTGAGGTGATTCATCACAGCCTAGATCTTTCTACAGCTCTTAAATTTCCTGCAGAGAATGCCAGCTAGTACTGAATTGCATAGCCTTTAATACAGGGCTGATGGCGGCCAAAAAATGAAGGGAAGGTGAGGCCAGGAGGAGCACTGCTTATATTTGACAAGGAGAATTAGTCAGTGAGAGCCTGAATTCTGTGGGAATGACCTGGGAGAAAGTCAAGGTAGAAAAAACATGTTTTTTCACTTAGTTTTACCTTAGGAATCAATCTAATGACTTTTCTAATGCTGTAAAATATGAGTTTCTAATTATTCTTGGGCTTTCCATTATGTAAGTATGTTTTCTAAGTGTTGACTGCCAAAGATCATTTTAGTTCAATTCAAGCAAAAAAAAAAAAAAAAAAAAAAAGAAGAAAAGAAAAACATATGCAGTGGTCATGAAAAAGTGGCTGAGCGTTCATTGCCCCATGGCAGTAAATAGTCTATAAATGTCCTTTCCACAGAAATTTTTAAAGACCGATTAGATAGCTGAGAAAATGAATCGATAAGATACATGTCTGTGAAAATGTCTACCCGTTGCAGTTCCTTGTTGGTGCTCAGTAAATACGTAATCGACAAATTGCATTCAACTGAGGTGGAAAAACTAAATTTTGAAACTGGCATTTTGCCCACTTACAGAGTGAGTTTACCACTACAAAAAGTTCTTGGCTATCAGCACATTAGCTTTAACTCTGTAAATGTCTACGAGGATGACATGAGCGGATGCAGGTAGCATTCCAGAACAGCTCACCAAATACTGCTCTTCTACACTATTCCTTCCTTCTTTTCCTTCTTCTGTCTTTCTTCCTCTCTCCTCCTCATCTTTCTACTCCTCATCCTCCTCTTTGCCAAAGTTGTCAGTTCTGATCAGCACACAACTTCCCACCTCCACACTTTATACTTCACAATTTTCCATCTTCTCATCTCTCTTCATTTAGTCCTACTGGTGTCTCTTAGCAGAAGACTTTACCAAGGAAATTTTGTTTATTTTATATTCTTTTTATTTCCTTTCTTTATAGTCTCTCTTTTTGTAATTCCAGTCTTCCCTGCCCTGAAATAATAAATGTATCTAAATAAATTTTCCATTTACATCTTTAAACAAATCAAGTCCTGTAAGTCCACTTTTTGCTAGCTGTTTTCTAGTTATAAATCCAAAACCTCAAACAAAATCTCCCAAGCTACATTGATGGTTGATATTCTTATGCACTCTGTCAATCTCCCAAAAGAAGCTCTTTTTGCTATGGTCTGATAATGACATGCTAATCCATTTTCACTGCCTGTACAATCCCTGGGAACCTATTTTTCCTTCTGACCTCAGATTAAGACACTCTGACTCATTCACATTTGTGACCTATGTATTTTTTCAGATTAATTTATCACAAATAAGAATTTTGTTCAAAATAAGCTCCCTATTAGAATTAAATATTTTCTAGTCAGTGCTAACAAACTGGTAAGACACACACAAAAATTACACTTTATTTCTGAAAAATATGGTGGTCACCAGAGGGATAAGGGAAGCTCTGGTCCAGTGGCTAGAGGGGGCAAATTTGATAGTGTGATGATTTGAGAACTGTGGTGGTGAGTGAGGCCTAAGCACACATCAGGGGTTACGTCACCTATGACCATATGGAGGTGGGGAGCCATACTCTTCAAATTCCAGAGCATTGTAAAGTGGTAGTAAGCAATGGAAACCTTGATTATAAAAAGAATCACATATTTTAGTTTTTAAAGTAATTTGGGCTTCTGTCATCATTTGTGCATCTAACAGCCAATCACTTAACTCAAGTGTTGGCATCCAAAGACATTCAAGAACGACACTTCAACCATGTGTCAATTTACTAGGCAATGAATATCTGTCAGCAAGTTGAATATACTACTCTGTGGCAAGCTCTAACTTGGTAAATTCTATAGAAGCACAAAAAGGACAGATTCAGGTAGTCTTAGCCCCACACACCAACATTATACAAATATTTAGAATTTCAGCAAATTATAAAGACTCGGGCTGATATTCAGAGGAAGCATAATTTTCCAATCTCCTTCCTCAGCTCTAGTTTATCCAGCCAAGCAAATTGCACATGGTCACTGAGGCTCCCAGTGCTTATCCACCTGAAGTTAAAGTTCTGTCTCTTCCTTACTTAAATGTAAGTAGTTACAGAGTAGTTAAAATATCCTTTCCTGTAAGCTTGAACATTCTTTTAGTATAAACAATTATTTTTTCGTTGTAGGCTAGTTAACTATGCAGTATTGGCCTTCACCACAAAAATTAGTCACTGCATACTTTAAGAGTGATTATGGATTCAGGTATAATTTAAATCATCATGTGGTAAGAAATGACCTTTGTGTTCTTCAGATTCAAATAAGTCTGTATTTGAACATTATTTTTCTTCATCCAAATCGTGCATCCTATAAGCATAGGTAATTACCTCTCTTGTCCCACAAACTCCCCACACAGAAACAAAGATACCTTAGTGGGTGGGTAGTTGTTAGTAAGAAGCAGGTGGTTTGTTTTCTATAAACTTAGGATAGCTTTCTCAGCTTTATTATAAATTTCTTGCCATTCACAAAATGTTTCTTTGCATAACAGAGAGAGAATTAGAAAGCATCATACCCCAGTCTACAGACATATCATGCTGCCAGCTCTTTATATTTTGATCCATTGGTGTAAAGTCAAACACACTATCAGGGTCCTCCCAGGTGGCACAGCGGGTTAAAGCACAGCACTAAGAAGCTAAAGCCACTTCCACATGAGTTCGATCCCCGCCTGCCCCGGAGGTGACCACATGGCGCGGCAGACCTCTCCTGACCCACCCGCTGCTCCCCTCAGCAGTGTACTTCATCAGTCAGCCTGTTCTGCTCCCCACTCTGTCTCTGGTGAATCCTCTCACCCCCCTGCGACTCTGGCCTGTACCCCAGTTCTGTATGAATAAATAAATAAATCTTAAACACACACACACACCATCAATTTCTTAACTAACTAACATTGATATTTTGCATTGCACTATTCTTCCCCAATGTCTGTTCCACTTGCAACTCTCCACTGATGTTTGGTGTTAGCACTTAAATCTATAATCATATTTTCAAATTTAAATATAGCCCAATCCACACAGCGATTCATAAATTCTTACTATGTCATGGTACTAAACTAGATAGTATAATCCCCACAAAAACACTGACTTCTGAGCTCCATAGAATGTAAGGTTGTTTCAGTGTTACCTCTGCCCTACATTCACCAACACAGCACTATGCACACAACAGGATTCTACTTCTAGCAAAAATAAAACAAACAAAAAAGTCATCTTATTTTCACTTTTCTATTTCAATGAAATTAATTCCACTAATATTCAGTCAGTAGAGAAAATGGCATTCACATTTTGCATAAGATCGTAGGTGGGCAATGATAAATTTTACCACCAAGCACACCACATGCCTCAGAGGAAGGGGTCAGGCTAGAGCAGACACCCCATGCCAAGATCCACGCAAACAGCACCACACTCTGAGAAGTGTGCTGAAGTCACTGATGTTAATCACCAAAACAGATATATTTGTACCATTGCAAATGGGATACTATTTAAGGCAATCCCCAAATTCACATTATTCCTAGTTTACCATCAAATGCTTACTCTCAAATTGCATGTTTTTTCTAATATGTTGCTACTGCTGAATTTCAGTAAAATTCCAGGCAACCTTTTGTATTGGAGTGCTCATATTTTTTAAAGGATAATAATTCTGGGACATTTCCCAGATCAGCATCTGGCTTTTTCATAGGTCCCAAAGGAAAGGGCTTACAAGAAAAAGCAATGGAATAATTAAATTTATTAACAGTATATTTTATGTGTGATTTTTTTTTTATTTTGCACATCTGTACACAGTCCACACTTTCTCAGGTGCCAACTGGTTTTGTTTTCTTTTACTTTTCTCTCAGCATCTGATGTGAATGATAATACCCAGACATGTACCTCCCCCACCACATGAAAAGCACCCCACACACACACATCTCATAACACGCACACACTTCAGTAAATTTTCAATACAATTCTTCTTCATGAGTATCTGTAGTTTATCAAGTAGGACAGATATTTCCATTGCATAAACTCCTCTCCTTCTTCTTTGATCAAGGTAACATTGGCTTCCAATACTGGACATGATTTAGGGGAATAGATACACACCTCCTCAGATGTAGGTCACCACGCCACACCCACCACCAAAGCACTGTGCTTGAGATCCTTGGGCCTCTTCACTCTTTTGTTCCCATCTGTTGTCACTCCCCATCTTGAGGTCTCAATTCTACAGTTATTTTTAAGGTTTTGGATTCTTTTGTAATGAAATTGTTTCTAGGAACTGTCACAAGTCACACTAATTTCAAATTAAAGAATGATGCATAGAACATGGAAGGTTAAAGGAAAGAGAAACAGTAATTCTTTAGCTCCACTGGGGAAGCATAAATAAATAAATATAATAGTGCAAATCACTGCATTATTTGGGCAGTGATTTAAACAGTTTAAAAGTCACTGGATTTTCAATGAAGCCCACTACAATGTTTTATATTATCTTTTGCCATGCATGATCATTGAATTTCAAAAGACATTATGAGACTACAGATGACACTGCGTTAGTTAAGTCTAGGTAATTGTGCGCTGCATTATTTGTTTCCACATACGATTTGTTAAATTGCTGAATGAGCTTCATATGAATAAAATAAGGGCAACTCTCAGGTCAAATGTACTGTAATAAAGGAAAAAGAGGTGGACACAGACAAATGTAACCCCGGCATGACAATATGACTGACCCAAGTAGGAGAACATATGTAAACACTCCAGGAACCCTGAGATTTGTCAGATTGAGATGAGAAAAGGAAAAAGAAAATCCTTGAAGAAGATATCATATAAGAAATTTACATGATGATTGGGATTGCAGATGGGATGGAAACAATGGGAAATCCAATCTAGTTAGTGAAGGCTTAAGATCACAGCAATAAAAATGAAGAAGTAAATGAGTTTTGCCTCACTGGAATGTAGTCTTGGAACAAGTGTGGAGAAAGCAATTTGAGATAAGCTTTGTGTAAAATGAAGAAAGAGGACACTTTGATATCTGAGGCTCTTCTTACATAAAACATAGATGAACCATGGAGAGATGGGTTAGAGGAAAAAAAAAAAAAAGATTTACTTAGCTAATAAAATATGTCTTATAAACTAAGGATAATGAGTCCCAATTCCAGAAGATATCATAGCTTTACTATAAATACTAATAATCTTGCAGATAAACATTTCAAGGTGAGAAGTGGGAAAGAATTATCCTGTATGAGGGACCAGGTAAATATATAGCTTTCTCCAGGGGAAAAAAAAAAAATTTCAGGAGAAATTTCCAGTGGTGTCAGAGCTAATACTTTTAGGAAAAAAAGGGTAGAAAGTGGTAAAAATGGTTAAAGAGAGGCTTTTTCTCTCTCTCTCGCACCTATAGTACATCCTATAGTAGATCTTCAAGAGGGTCGAGTTCTGTACCCACAGGGACTGAACTCCTAACCTGATGACTGGAATCTGGAAACTTTGAGAATGTTGTGTTACCTGTAATTTTTTTTTTCATGTCCTTGATTGTTGTCTGTCTTCTTTGAAGAAGTGTTTATATAGATCTGCTCTTTTTTTTTTGAGCTGTTGTTTTTTATCATTAGTTGTATGAATTCTTTATATACCCTTGGTTGTTAACCCTTTATCAGAAGTATAATGTGCAAATGTCTTCTCCCATTCCGCAGTTTGTCTTTTTATTCAGCTAACATCTGTTTTACTTGTGCAGAATATGTAGTCCCCATTTTTTTTGTTTTGTACTATTCTGTTTTGTTTTTTGACTTTCATTTCTCTTGCCATTGGAACTGACATCTCTAACTGATATCATGAAATGTATCACCACTGTTTTCTCCTATGTGTTTTGTGGTTTTAGCCATTATGCACAAATCCTTAATCCATTTTGAGTTTATTTTTCTTTATAGCGTTATAGGGTTATTCAGTTTTATACTTTTGCATATGGCTGTCAAGTTTAACCAACATTTTTTGTTGAAGAGATTTTCCTTTACACATTGTATGATCATGACTCTTCTGCCATAAATTAAGTACTGATATATATGTAGGTTGATTTCTGAGCACTGTGTTCTGTTTTATTTGTCTGTCTCTACTTTGATCCCAGTACCATACTGATTTAATTAGTGTCACTTTGTAATATAGCTTTACAGGCCAGCTAATGTGATGCTTCCCCTTTTTTTCTTCTCAAGATTGTCTTAACAGTTGGGAGGGGTCTTTTGTGGTATCACATACATTGTAACATTGTTCTAGATATTTAAAAAAATCATCGGAATTATGAGTGGAATAACATTGAATCTGTATATTGCTTTTGGCAACATAGTTATTATTTTAACTATAATTAATTCTCTATGACCATGAACATAGAATATGTTTTCATATCACTTGTTAAATCCTTTATATATTTTAACATACTTTGTAATGTTATTTTATAAGTTTTTTGCCTCCCTTACTAAGTCTATATCTAAGTTTTTAATTCTTTTTGATGCTATTATGAATGGTATTGTTTTCTTAATTTCCTTTTTTCTAGCTCTTTGTTCACACATAGGAATGCAACTGATTTTTGTATATCAGTTCTGTAGCAAAACCATGCTTTTAGATTTGATTATAAATATCATTCTAAGTTCATATATCTTTTCTTGTAACAAATTTCTGAAATTTCCTAAAAGATAGTAATAGGATTGAGAAGGGTGCCAGCTCTTTTATTATTGTCTCTCAGTACCATTTTTTTCAATAGGAAATAGGATCTGAATTGAATAGTTCCCATTAACTCAAAATGGGATCACTTGGCAACAAGGGCCAAATTCACATTGTGTACTATCCCACAAGATAAGGTACACATTTTCTACAACAAATCAGTGACATACAAAGAAATGACCAATTGTAGACTAAAAGACTGGTTCTTCTTTAAATTTAATTAGAACCACCTAATAATTAAAACTTGTATTTGACATAGTCAAGAAATCATTTGATGGTATTGCCCTTAATTTTGTTAGTTATTCTAATTGTTTGGTAAAAAGAAGGAAAAAGAAAAATGTCCTTATAAATTTTAGAGGTATTATGAAATTTTATTTGTTTCTGGTAGTTTTATGATCTATAATAATTCTTTGAAATACTCCAGGAAACAAAATGAAACAAATATATGGGGGTGACTTTAGGGGCATATAGTGAGTGATAAGTGGTTGAAGGCAGCTTAGAAAATGTTGAAAATTATTGAAGTTGAATAGTTCATTAGATTGTTCCCTCTAACTTTGCATATGTTTGTAAAATGTCCACAAAATCATATTCAAAAAAAAAAAAAAAGATTGCTTATGAGGGCTCTAAAAGTTGCCTATTTCAATAACCATGGAACTGGCCTCTTCAGCTCTTCTATGTACCACTGGACTCTTCATCCAAATTATCACCATGTTTTCTCTCTGTTTTTTTTTTTTTTTTTAATCATGACTTTTCAGTTTCCATAGATTTCAGTGACTCTGTTTTGCTTGTAATATTAACCAGAAACTCATATAGAACCTGCCATTTAAAGTGCCTTTGCAAAAATATTGAACATCAAATTAACATAAAGCATGAAATTAAATATTTAAAGTGAAAATTGTGATACTACATTCATAAGGACATGCAAACAGCAGTTTTGTCTAGTTTTAAAAAATATAAACCATCACCACTCCAAAAGGAAGTATTACACCTATTAAGGTGTTACTTTATGATCTTTCTTATTATGACCCAAACTAGAGAGTTAGATATGTCTCTGGATATGGCCAACACATTCCTCATGTCTAACTTTGCTCATATTGATTCCTCTCCAATAACACCTTCCCCAAATACTATGATTTAATATGAAACTCATTTAAGATCCAAACTATGCTTCATTTGTGAGGTGTCCAAAATGCCATAAATTCAATTGATCTTCTACTTTGTCTGAATTTACATTTCATAATTTATTATTTCAATTATAACAGAACTAAAAAACTAGGAAGAAAGAACATTCTATTCTCAACCAGTTCTTAGGGTACTATGTCTAAGGGGAAGGAAACTGGTTTTGGAATAAGAAAAAAGTAGAACTCACACCACTGCAATGAATGAATGCTCCAGAAAGAGGTTGGCTCCATTGAGTTAACAGTATAGGAAAGAAAGTTGCCATCATTGCCAATATTGCAAAGTTTGTAGTACTAGAAAGGGGCCTGTATACACAATGGAATATTATTCACCAATCAAAAAGATAAACTAATGCCATTCACAGCAACATGGAAGAACTAGAATGGGTTATGCTCGGTGTAACAAGTCAGAAAGAAAAAGAAAAATATCAGATGGTTTCACTTATAGGAAGAATTTAGGGGGCCCAAATAAGGCATTAGGGAACAAATAATGTAAATAACATAACAAAACAAAAATAAACAGGCAACTATAAATCAGAGGCATTCTGCAGGGGAGAGGAGGGAATGGGATCAAAATGAGGAAGGAAAGAGCACAAGGGACTATGGTGATGGTACACAGGTGAATTGGTGAACTGGTGGTGGAACTTCTGTGGGGAATACTTGTGAGAAAAGAAATCAAATATTTTTTGTAAAAATATAAACAATGATATAGGTATATATAAGTAAATAATATAGTAAAAATAAATTGGGTTCTTTATCTTTAAAAAACAAATTTAAAAGCAATATGAAATAAAACAGACAGTGAAGCTGAAAAAGAATGAGAAAAAAAATCTATGGGTATAAATGTTTAACATTCGAAAATTCTCCACAAGGTCACTGCTGGCAATTGTATTTGAGTTGATTGAGCCTGGCACTTGAACTACGGAACAGAGCCAAAGCTTTCCATACACACCTGGTTACACTCCAGGGTTCCATCAGTTTCATGGCCCCCAGTACTGCCAGGAGCACAGCCTGGTGCAATGAGGTTGAGTCACAGAAATCATAGAAATACTGGAATTGTAAAGACCTATGCATTCTAGAAGGAACCAAGAATCCATTTGACTTCCAAATCTATCTAATTAGGAACAGCAAATCCCACTTCAAAGTCCTGAGGCTTGGTCCTGAGTCCAAGACCTAAGTTACTTATTTACTTGCTTATTTCTTTCACTCATTTATTCATTCATTTAGTGTCATTGCATTTTAATGAATTGCTTGTACCATTTAGCTGTTCATAGGCATTTTCTTTAAAAGTTTAGTTTGTGACTTTCTTTGAGGATTGAGGAGAAGAGTCGCTCTCTTTCTCTCTCTCTCTCTCTCTCTTCCAAACCCATCCCATATCTGTCCTTGCTCCCTCTACCTTTGAATACTAATATGGTTTTCTTCTAGTCTTCATTTGTCATTTCTGGGGATGATACTCCAAAGTATTATGTTAAAAAAGATTTCCTCCAAGTTTCATGTCTCACATCACAAAATCATCCATAACTCAGCCCCACTCTAGATACTGAGTTACTTGTTCTAAACTTAGGATCTTACTTTGGAAACTATGCACACACTCTCTACAGTTTTATCTCCACTAAGATAGAAAAACAAACAAGCATAGCAGTTGTGAAAACAAACAAACAAACAAATTTACAATCTGCTTGCTTTTAGTACTTAACAATCTTCGTTTGTATTTATAGCTTATCAGTGAACCTTTGCTAAGAGAGATTTGTTTTTTCTTAAAGTATTTTGATTTTTTTCAGGCCATCTCTAAATATCCTTCAGTTTCTAGAACATTTGGCCCATATACATACCTATGACAAAATTAAATGAAACAATCAATAACAAACCTTTTAGCAAACTTAAAGACACAAACCTTTTATCAAACTTAAAGACACACCCAGAAGCTCAAAGTAAAGGTTTAAATCTAGAAGCTACTCACACTATTCCTCAGATATTTGAACCAGTGATAGAAATGATGATGATATTAGTTTTACATATGCCTAAAGCTGGAGTGGAAGAGAAGAAGGAACAGGAAACTATATTTTTCAAATTTGGGTAAAATGAAGACAGAGAATAACGTTGGGTTTGGCAAAATGCAAGGCAGTATTGTTCTTGCTAAAAGGTATTTCAGTATAATAGGGAAGAAAAACTTGATTAAAGTAAACTGGACAGAAATGGGAAAGTAAGTTAGTAGAAAAAGTGAATACTAACAACAGTTATATGGATATTAAGTATAGGGGGAGAACAGAAAAAAATTGTACAATATTTAGTGTGAAGGATGATGTTAGTGGCTATGTAAGTGTTAAAGTATCAAAATGATTCAGTTACTTCTGCCTTCTGATATTCATAGAAGTAAATCACCAAATCCAGCCTACCTTAAGCTCTGATCTTGTCTTTTTTTTGGAGGGGGGTAGAAAACTTGGGCTATACATGTTATGTTTGTATATATACATGTACATGTGTGTGTTCTATGTGTACATATAATTTTAAGTGGGCAAAACAAAGCATGTTTTTAAACAAATGAAAATGAGCCAGTGGAGACTGATGATAGTTCAGGACAGAATAGAGGATAATTATGTGAGCCAAACTTGAGTAAGAAAGAATATTCAAGTAGAGCCCTCTAATAGGAAGGGACCTCTAAGAGGAGAGAAGACGAATGTGCAAGTATTATTACCAAATGTCAGCGTAAAATTGTGTTTCCCCCCTTGTCCCCAAGGGTTCACCACTGGGAAAGGAATTATCAGGTCTAAGACATCCATATTTTAGATCACTAGTTGCTGTTTTTAAATAGGACCTATCTAGCCACTGTCTGTCATAGAGGAGAGCTAGAAAGCTTATTCCTGGGAATTGATGCCAGAAATTGTCAAACAGTTCATGAGAATCTATCAGGCAGGCTTTCCCCTGAGTTGTTTAAAATTTAGGAGCACAGTCAACCCCTCCCTTTGTCTTCTAGGAAGGGAGGATCATTGTGCATTCTAAGTAGCTGCCACAACCGGATGATCACAAGGACCACAAGTTTATGGGTTTGAAGCCTGAGACCGTGGCTCTCCCCACATATGTTGTCTCTTCTATCTTGAACATTCTGCACCCCTAGGAGACTCACTGTGATGGCTAAAAGTATCCTAAAAATTCTCTAGTACCCCTCCTCACACACATACAAGAGGGAGCTTACATAGTGGCTTATTTCAGTGAATATCAAAGGCAGAAGTAACTGAATCATTTTGATAATTTGATACCAAAAGTATCATTTTGTGTTTTTTTTTAATATTCATTTATTTGTACACACAGAACTGGGGTATAGGCCAGAGGTACAAGAGCAGTGAGAGGATTCACCAGAGACAGATTGGGGAGCAGAACAGGCAGATTGATGAAGTACACTGCTGAGGGGAGCAGCGGGCAGGTCAGGAGAGGTCTGCTATGCCATGTGGGTCATCTCCCTGACCGGGGGTAGAACTCATGCTGAGGCAGCTGTAGCTAGCTTCATAGTGTTCCCTTTGTGCCACCAGGGAGGGCCCGCATTTGGGTTATTAAATGCTTTAAGTGGGGCAACTATTCACACAGCCAAACAGCAGATGGGCGAGGTTGAATTGAGCTCGCCCTTGGCCCAGATGAACTTTCTGGTGACTGGAACACCAGCTCACACAGAGGGTGTAACATTGGCTTTCCTTTGGCCCTCGTTGCCACCAGGAAGGGTGGCGGACAAAGTGTTTTTGAGTCCCAAGACCCATCCCCCACTGCCTCATTCCACATTACTGAGATGAAGGATACAAGTGCATGTGGAAAACACGAGAGTTTTTCACTTGAATTTAGTTCAAAGTAGGATGGGTATTGCCAAAACATTTTTCTATCATTAGAACACTATTTCCCAGTTCTTTGGCAAAAAGAAGCAGGATTTTCTTGGAACTTTCTATGTCTATAATACCTATTGATTATGATAATGGGTTGTTGGCTTCTGAAGTGCATTACCTGGGATATGTGGGCATTAATAAGGAAACTCAGAGAGCTCCCCACAATGTTTTTAAGTCCTGAGGTCTAAAGCAATTTATATTCTTCTTTCACCTTTCAGAAACTTCCTATGTTTATTGTGTTATGTCCAGATTTTGTTGTTTTTAGTTGTAAATGAAAAGAGCTGTGTAGTATAGGGCTACTGTAGCTAAAAGAATTTGAAAAATCCAGATTTTTAACTTTGATCCAAATCCTTCCATGTCATATATTTTGAAAGTAGAAGCACCAGCTGAAAACTGCAAAAGCTGCATTGGCAGAATTACTGAATAAAAATGTCCATGAAAATTTAAAATTGCTTTCATTTATGTTTGTTATATTTATGGTGGTTCTGTTTAGAATGGTCCACAGTTTTGAGTGATTGTCCCCAACCCCTGTTAATCCTCTTAATTTTTTGCCATGTTTTTGTAATATACTAAGTTTTTCCAGAAACTTCCATGGTGTTAGGACAGACATACCCATATTCCACAATCTTCAATAGGTTCATTTACCATCACCTTTTCTCCTCTGTCTCAGTGCTGCCTATTTATTTGATACAGGTTAGTGTGTTTTCCCCTAACAAGATCTCTTTCAGGTAAAAATATTTGTCATAAAGTGCTCAGGACTGAATGTCACACGGGCATTTTTTTTCAATTACCATATGTGGTCCATATACTCAATATGTCTCTCGGGAATGTACAGAGGGAAAGGTGCTGTCCTATTCATGTTCAGTGCTACTGAACATAGATGACATTTCATTTATTTTAAATACCTATACAGTAACCAGTTTAATAGACTCTGCTAAGTTGCCCTTAAGCACAGTATTTTTCTCCTTCAGAAATGGCTGAGCATTTCAGTTCATGTCTCACCACAGGTCTATAACTAAAGCGGAGACATACATATACAATAATCATGTATTTCAGTTCTACTTTTCTTCATTGCGTGAAATGAGTATTTAGTTCAATCTTGGGCAGATGGTTTAGAGAACCCCTATTCACTGAAAATTCTTTATTTTTAGGAACCTAAGCCACTTCCTGTTTTTTCTTAAAGAAAAATTGTCTCTGCTCAAAAGATAACACATTTCATCTTCTGAACACATGTTCATACTCCTGTAAGAGTATTGATAAAATAATACCTGATATTGGAAAGTCCTTTGTATTTACAAAGTGTATCTGTGTATTCTTTTATCTTTGACCTTCTCAATAGAGTGATTATTAAATACATGGTATTTAATACTCTGAATATTAAATGCATAATAATTTTTCTATCTGCCTGTTTCAAATGGGGCAATGAAGTCTCCGTGTGTTTAAATGACTCCCCAAATCCGGAATGGAGTAAGTTATGGCACTAAGCATTAAGCAAGGACTGCTGAGGCCATGATGTGACTGATTCGTATTCTTACACATTAAATCATCCCAAAGAAAGACTGTCTTTTACACATGAGCAAACTCAAGTCTGATCTTTTCGCTACATATGCTCAAATATTCTTACGGATAGTGTCCAGGCTTTACTTTATGTGAAAGGCACAGCCTCCCCTCCATCTCTGACAGTCTGTCTCTTAGCGTATTCATTTGTGTTTCACACGACCGAGCCTGCTGTTTAGGGAGTCATCAGAGTATTATTCCAAATGGAGAAAAATCAGATAAAACCCAGTGTTCCTGGCTACAGCCTGTGTGATTATGAGCACAATACTGTACTTACAGTAGGATGCCAGGGTGAATAGACGAGGCTGCTTTGAAAGGATGCGCTTTCCTTCTGACCTAATAACTCTCTAACGCTGGGCACAATTATCTTTCTCCAAGTGGCGCATTATTATTTGACACGTTAATTGTTGTGTCATCTCTTTCTGAAAGACATGTTGGGTGTCTCTTACAAACCAGAGGCTTCATGAATTATCCATGGCATTGTGCTGCAGCACAGATTTACCTTTTCCAAAATAAAAACCGCCCAGTCTCATCACCTGCTTTCAATTACCACACGCCGCGATGTGCTATCCTGTGACCCTGCGCCTTCTTCCTGTGTCTTGGCATTTCTGATAAGCATCAGCAAAGACTTATGTATTGCAGCTACGAAAGCTTTGCTCTTCTTAGGGAACCACAGAGACATACCTTTGACCTGAACATTCTAAAATGACATAGTTTTTGCCTGGGAAGTACTGCACTGGAATTTTTTGTGGCCATTTGACCTTGGTTCCTTTTTACTTTTCCCCTAAAGTCCTCTCTGTATCAAGAACTGTTTCCAGGGCAAGAAGACCCCAGCCAGGCCCAGACGTTCAAGTCTGGATGACCTTCCATCGCAGCAGCTGCCATGTGGCGGTGCTCGCAACTGATGGGCTGGCGGCCTTGGGTTTGCCTCTGGGTCTGTCATCTGTCGTGTTGTTAGACTGCTGATGGGCTGTCGCCGCTTGCCCTTAAAGCCTGCACCTCCCTCCTCCATCTTTGACTGCCACTAGATGATGAAAATCAAGCAGTCACATAGTCCTTCATGCGCCTCCAGATCCCAACAGTCGAATCAGCCTCAAAGTGGGAGACACAACCTCTCCATTGTTGTACGGAATATACTGGGTGTGCACATTCCACAGCAAATTATCATTTAAAAAATAATCAGCACTAGAAAGCATCTGATGTTCCATACTTGCTGCGAGCTAATGCCATGCTGCCCTGAAGACTCATCTCCCCTTTTTGGTTTTAATTGGGTTCTTTTCTGTTGCTTTCATTTCAGTTTGCACCTGACTGACATACACCACTGCTGATTACCAAGTGAGTTGTTGGGTGAGCTAGAGGTAGGATAAATTAAACATGATATGTATCACTGACTCCATCTTTGGCTGTTGCATGGCACATTCTAATTTGGGAAGGGACGATTAAAATAAAATATTAAAGAATAAGCAGGAACAGCCCACCGTTAACATGTCCAATGGCAAGAGAAAATTACAGGTTTCATTGTATATGCGGCACCATCTGCCTCTGCGGAGGCTGAGCCTGAGGCTCTCTCAGGGGAAATAGCTGTGGATAAGTTATTCAATTAGAACGGCATTATTGGCCAGCCACCTTGGAGAATTGGGTTGATGATGTTGTGATTATCCCGCTCTACATTCCTTCATGTCTCGGGCAGGCTGCAGTGCATGGCAACTTCCTTAAGTGTTTACTGAGCCCTACAGTGGAGGTGGACAATTGAAATGAAGAATATCAAGGATTCCTGAAAGAAAATCAATTTTGAATGAACTTTTCTTGCTTAGCCACAGCTTCAATATTCTGAGTCATACTGTATTTTTGTGGACTTTCATTGAATTAAGTGATAGAAATAGCAGTAGGGAGGAAGTAAATGGCATGATATGCGTTTAACCTGTGGCACTGCACAAAATGACTCTTCACCGAAGATTACAAGGTAGAAAAATACTCAGGCCTTCTCAAATGTGATATTCATCTTAGGGGTGGGAAAATTTCATATGTGGTGTAGTGCTTTTTTAATAAAGACTTTACCTGGCCTTCAGAAACATTTCTATCATAAAAAGTAATAATTATTTATGAGTCACTCTCTCCCAGCGCTCTGAGACCTTTAAAATCACACCATTCAGTCGACAACTTCCTGAATGTGAGGTCATTGGAGATGTTCATTGTTATCTTTAGCCCCTGTGGCTTGCAAATAGTAGATCCAACAATGTTCCTTTTGCCTCATCCAAATGGGTATATATTTGAATATCAAATATGTGATACATCCCAAGATGTATGACTTATGCATGTGGATTATTTAAAATTAAGATAAAAAATATATACATATACATGCACACACACATATGTCTATATAGTAAGTTTACATTTTTAAAACCACAAGCATCTGTTGAGGAAAGTTGGACATTTAGAAATATATCTTAAAATTGAAATATAAAATTTAAATATACATGCACCCTGATATATTAGCCAGCTACTTCCAGTGTGCTTATTTGTACCCTGAGGTAACTATGGGTGATTTTCTATGAGTACTAATTGAAGAGAAATTTAAACATGCCCCTCCTCACGGGTTTAGATACTGATGACATTGCAAGTAGTTGGCTGTATTTCCGCTTTCATGAATTGAAAGAGTTATAAGCACTTATTCTTTGCCCTTTTCACTTTAACATGCTGATATTTCAAATTAGTAACTTTTAAGACACCCTTATATATATATTAAGACATTGACCCTTTATGGACAAAAAGCTTTTACTGATATGTCATTAAGTTTAATCTAGCTTATTATATAACTATATTTTAAAAATCATAACTTGCAGGTAATCAGTTCTATTTTCAGCTGTGTTGCTTTTCATTTCTTTTTCGGTAAGTTTTTTTCACTTGAAATAAGTTACATATTTATATATATTTTCTTTTTGTCCATCTGGTCCATCAGGTTGAAGGATAGGTCTCTCCAAGATTTTCAGGCAGAACAGGTCTTCCCTAAACCTTAAACATCTGTTGATGGAAGTTGGATAGTTAGAAATATGTCTTAAAATTGAAATATAAAATATAAAAATGTAAATGTACGCATACCCTGACATATCATATTCCTGATATATTAGTCACTTTGGCACACAGATAATTCCAAACTAGTTATGAACCAATTATGGTCTTTCCACTCACACGAAACTTTTAACACTCCTTTTACTACCTAGAAGAATGAAAATTAGAAACATTACCCAGAATTTGGACTTATACCAGAAATAACCTTTCTATGGAAAAAAAATAATCTCTCTGGCAGTGCAAACATCTGCTTACAGAATACCTGGTCTTGTATGTAAGTCACCCTCACCTTATATGCATGCCTACTCTCTCCTTGAATCCTCCAGGCCCCTATTCAACTCCTTAAATCATGACACATACCCCAATTTTATCCCATTGAATTTAGAAGCTGTATCCATATAGATTCTCCATACAAATGTAATTACTTTTATTCTTTTCTCCTTCCATTGTGCCTGATATTTATTTATTATTTGGCCAGCCTGAGAAAAACTCAGTATGGTGGTGGTGGGGGGATTTCCTCTCTATTTCTACAGAGTGCTGGAGTCTTTTGGAGAAGCCCCCCATGGAGTAAGCTCTGTTTTCCAGAGAGCTTCAAAGCTTCAGTTTTAAGCACCACCATCTCAAGCTAGAGCTTCAGGTTTACTGTGGGAGGGGAGGAAGAGATAGAGAATAGTTAACCAGCTCTGAAGAGCTTTGGTGTTGACACTCAGGCTTTCTCACCCCAGCAGACACAGCCCTCCTGAAGGACCAGTCATCTAACCCTTGAGGAACAGGAAAAGTTGGTCTGGAAATATTGATAAGCATTTTAAGAACAGTCAGCCTAATATTTCAGTCTGAGCTCACTCTTCTCCTTGTACAGACAGTATAATTACACCCAGTTCCTATCTATGAGAGATCATTTGAAAGTCTCTTCCAGTTTTAATATCAATTTCTAATTCCAAACTTAAGTTTTTGGATGACATAGAGTAACCTCTATGAAGTCTATAGGTAGCTTCCCTCACTCTGAAGACCCTTGAACTACGCTAATCTCAAACAAAGCAATCAGTTATTCCAACCAAAGAGAGAGCAGATGGAAGAGTGCACTCATGGAAACACACACATACACTTCTGGAAACCCAAACTAACAACGCCCTATGTAACCTCTGAAGAACTTACCCTTAGTTCTGCCTGAGGGGGAAGCAGTGAGAGATGCGCGGCTCATTGACTTCTGAGGTTTGCTGATTTATGTAGGCATACTGTAGCCTCCAAGTCTATTTAAATAGAGTTCTAAATATTAATGTTCTCAATTAAAATGACAAGTCACCTGCACCCAAATATCCAGTGCTTGAAAAAAGAAATAGTAAACTCTGTTACTGAAAAATACTCAAATTTTTCTGTGCTGACATTTTTGAGCCTCCTGCCTTGATCAGACCCCCGTGCTCCCTAGGGGAATCAAGTTTCTCTGTAACCCTGGCTCCACCTGTGGGAAATTTCTTTTTTTCTTTTTCCTCACCCCTCCACCCTCTTAGACTTGCTTAAAATAGGTCCTAGGAAATCAGTGGCATTCTAGTCTACTACCTGCCCAAAGGCGGGTGTTTAGACCAGACTCACAGTTTCTTTAGCAACATAACTCTCTTAAAACTTGGAGTTTTCTGGCCCTCCCTGGTGGTGCAGCGGGTTAAGGCACAGCACTGAGAAGCTAAAGCCACTTCTGCATGAATTCAATTTCTGCTTGCTCCAGAGGTGACCACTTCGCGTGGCAGACCTCTCCTGACTCACCCGCTGCTCCCCTCAGCAGTGTACTTCGTTGATCTGCCTGTTCTGCTCCCCGCTCTGTCTCTGGTGAAGCCTCTCACCACCCCTAAGCCTCTGGCCTGTACCCCAGTTCTGTATGCACAAATAAACCTTGAAAAAAAATTATATTAAAAAAAAAAAACTTGTAGTTTTCTAACTATCTGATTCCAATTAATTCCATGTGTCAGTAATTACAGCTGTAATTCTTTACCTAACAGTTCTCAGATCAACTGCAGTTCTTTGCATCCTTACTCTTCCAACTTGAGTTAGGAGTAGATACCTCCAGTCTATCTGGCTTTGATGGGATAGATGAATGAGCTCTTTAACGTGAACCATTTTATCCAATTGATAAGATTACTGGGTGTTGAGCCCCTAGTTTAATCTTTGCCTTAAGGTATTTTATTGCATTAAAGATTTTTTTTTTTTTAAACAGGATGAATTGCAGGCCAAATCCTTAATCTCTTTGTTTAGTTGTCACTCCCCACCCCTAGTCCCAAGAAAGCTCAATTTTAAAGTCTTTTTACATCTCATCTTTAATAGTTGAAAAGGTTGAAAATTACTTTTTTCATTTATGCAAGATCCTAAATATCTGAACTCCCTATGTTCTATTGCTACAAACAGGCAATTCTTTCCTAAATGGCTTTTCTTGTCATTCCTTACCAAATGCAGCCCATGAAACTAACACACTGTGTTCTCTGTGTTGCAAATTCTAACATTAGAGACCCACATTCACCAGGTGTATTCTTCTGCTCACATTAACAGACATAATGGCCTGTCCCAAAATATTGCTGTTGCAAAACGTTGGTCTCCCATCTTTCTAGACAAAGGTATCTGCAACAGAGAAAAGCATGGACAATCATCTACTGGCTCCTAACTGATTCTTCATAACCCAAAGTAGACCTGTAACCTGCAGAACACATTATTTTGTGTGTTCACAGAAAGGAGCATGGTTGGAAATATTAGAAATCTCTGGAAAAGTCTATACAAATAAAAGTCTCATTTATGTCTTTTTCAGAGGACCAATCTTACTAAACTATTTATTGAATAACATCTCCTTTCTCTCATTGGTTCTTTTTAAATGAAATATTTCAGATCTACTCAGAGTTAGAATTGAATAAATCAGCAAACACTGTGGAAACCTACTGTTCAGTGCAAGAAATAAAATTCACCGTAGCTCATCCAGCTGCATCTACCATCCCTCCCATTCCCCTAGAGTTGTCTATTATCCAGAAGTTATTTTTAATCCTTTCCATATATTTCACTTTTTTACTATGTGTACATGCACTTTAGCATTTAAGTGCATGTGGGACACTTTCAAATAACTACAATAAAAAGAGAATAATTAATGAATCTATGTGTTTATCCACCAAGTTCAATAATTATCAGCATTTACCTATTTTATTTGCTCTATTTTCTTCCTCAATCTTAAGGAAAATGGAATTATTTTATTTTTTGCATATTGCTAATTACATTATAAAATATGACACTTAGATTTTTCTCCTTCAGTGCAGTGTTTTTGTTTGGCACAAGTCATATTCATGTGTCTAAACTACTTCGAAGTAGTTTACTTTATTACTACCTGGAACTCTACTGTGTGCATATGCTTCAACTAATTTATCCATTTTCCTGTTGATTGACATTTAAATGCTTTTTAATTTTATGCACTTATAAATATTGCACCTCTAAATAATTTTTGACATTTTTTTTATGCTCCTGTGTGAGAATTTGTCTGTGATGACTACTTGGATTGAAATACCATAGTCTACACATACCTATAGCATTTCAGAATACTGATAGTTTATTCTGAACAAAGCTTTCACCAGTTTACATTCTTATCCTTGAGTTCCAATGTATAGCGTATTGGAGTTTTTCTTTTTTTATATAGTTGACACCATTGTGTATTCCCCCATAAAATTCCCACCACCAGTTAACCCATGAACCTTCACTATAGTCCCTTGTGCTCTTCTCTTTCCTATCTTGATCCTTTTTCAAACTCCTCCCCCACAGAATGCCTCTTATTTATGTTTGCCTGCTAGTCTTTTTTTGTTTTATTACTATTATTGTTATTTTATTTCCTGATCCCTTCCCTATATTCTTCCTATCAGTGAAACCATTAGATAGTTTTATTTATCCTTCTGGCTTTCACGGGGCATGATCCCTTCTAGCTCCATCCACATTGCTGCGAATGGCATGAGTTTTTCTGTTTTGATTGCTGAATAGTATTCCATTGTGTATATATATACCACTTCTAAGCAGTTCAATTTTAAGCAGTGAAGTTGAAACAGTAATCACTCACTTCCCCCCAAAGAAAAAACAAAATCCTAGGACCATATGGTTTCAAAAATGAATTCTACCAAATGTTCAGAAACAAACTAGTACTGATCTTACTCAAACTCTTTCAAAAAATTGCGAAGGAAGGAATCCTACCAAATACATTTATAAAGCCACATTACACTAATACCAAAACCAAACAATGACAACACATAAAAAAGAAAACTGCGTATTATATTTTGTATTGGTTCCATTATTCCACATCTTTGCCAACCATATGAGTTGTCACTTTTAAATTTTGGACAATCTGGTATAAACATTATTGGATTATGTGAAATTTTTATTACATTTCCCTGATTGTTAGTGAGGAAGAGGATCTATTGCATATTTAGTGGGTGGTAGGTGGTCATTTTGTAACTTTTTCATTAATATATTTTGTCCATTAAAACTCTTATATTTATACATGAAAGTTCATTATGTATTTGGTTTCTTCACTCCTTTGTCATTTCTACTAATTAGAAATAGCTTTTCCAGATCTGTGTATTATCTTCTTACATTATCATTGGTTTGATTGACAAAATTAAGTTTTACTTTCATGTAATGGGGCTTTACGTATTCTCTTCCTAGACTATAGATATTACCCAGTATTTCCATAAATTTTGACATTTTCTTTTATATATCTTTCATCCACACAGAACCTGTTTTCTTTTTTTTCTGGTGTATATGGTAAAAAAGGCCTTTTGTCCTTGTTTACCTGCTCTGAACCACTTGTTAAATAGTTTGTGTTTTTGAAGGAAACTAGAGTGTCATCCCAAATATGTTTCTTTGATATAAGAACATTTTTAGCTGAAGGCAATGAAAAAGCAGCAAACATGTGAAAAACTTATCTATTTTCTCCCTTTCTGCCTAAAGGCAGTGTCTATTTTCCTTTTCTGGACATGACTCTAACTTTTATCAGCTGGGAGATGACACTAGAGGAATCTGCAAACAAACCTTACTCCACTTGTTCCCTCCACCCTCCCATATATTTACCTTCCCATAGTTCATTGCCCTTGGAAACTTAAAACCATTTTCCTTTGTCCTGTCATTTCTCTAAAATTTATTGTTCTTTGTTGAAAATGCAATAGAAACCCAAATTTCTGTCACCCATTTGATTTACTTATCCCTGCCTTTCTCCCACATATATCTGAGAGAATTACATGTTAATAAATTTCTATTTGATTTCCTCTTACGTATCAGAGAAATGAGGTGAGAACCTGTGAGGACAGAAGGAAAATTTTTTTTCCTTTACTATTCTCACTGCTCTGTAATATCTCCTCTGTCACTATAAAATCCCGTCAGAGAGGGCTGTGTCTGATTGTATTATTCTGGCTCCATGGTGTTTTCTCTGCACTAATACTCTATACATCATTATCACAACTGTATCATAAATGTTTATATGCAGTGGAGCAAATGTGTCCCAGAGTTTTTCTAGAAGTTATTCTGTTTCACCTTGATCCTTTGCCACACTGTTGATTTCTAAAAATTTTATATCTCACTTTAAATTATTTGGTCTTAGTATGATGTTTAGTGACTTGCGTAGTCAGTTAATTCTTACATTAACATACTCTAAAATTTATTGAGGCTATAAAATATGCTCTAATATCTGATAGGGCAAACCTACCCTTCTCCCTAGATGAAACAATTTTTTTTCTCCAAAAAGTTACATATTCTTTTCTGTTTATTAATCCTCAAATAGAAAACTAAAATTTTGATTAAGCCAAAAATATCTTACTAGGGCTTTTATTTGGATGGCACTCAACATAAGCATTAAATTAAAATAATAATCACATTTCTGATAATCTTTTCATCTACTAATGTGGCATGTCTGCAATTGTCTTTTATTTTTATATTTCTCTATATTAGCATTTTCTACATATAATTCTTATATACTTTTCACTTTATGTAATGTCAAAGTGTTTTATTTTTGTTTCTACTGTGAATTGATCTTATATATTTTCATCTCACTTCATTAACTTTATGAGAGGAATATAAAGCATATTATTTCTTCACTCATTGCTGAATCTATGTATTAAAATTCTTAATAACCTTAAGTGATTTTCTATTTTTTTTCTGGACATAAAAAATATATAACCACATAACTTATTAATAATGATTTGTCTCTCCTGTCTTTACTCAGTTAATTTCTAACTAACTTCATTGTGTTTTTCAGAAGTTTAGAGCAATGTAAAAGTAATAATCCAAGGATTATTCCTTTTCCAATTTATTTTAATAAAATGCTTGTAATATTTTTCATCAATACAAGAGAAACTTAAGATTGCTATTTTTATTGTATTGAAGTATCCTTCTAGATCTGGTTTAACCAAGGAATAGCAAGAAGACATGTAGTCTTTAATTGACATTAGCATGTTAATTTCCTTTACTTTAAATTTTCCTCACAAGCAGCAGTGTGTCAAAGGCACACAGTGGGAACTGGGTTCAGTAAATTATTTAGAATTTAAGCCAACAAAAGAATTTCACTGGGAAGGAGTATTTTATCATTGACACTTTTTTTTAGAATTACCAATACATGGCTATAGTAGAAAGCAAGAGAACTTCTATCAATTTCATTATTGTTTTTAAAATCTCTAATAGAACAGCACAATCTCTTGTACCTGTGACCCATGCTGAGGTCTACTGCCATTCTCCTTTCAGTAAACCTTTTCCTATCGTCTTTCCAATATAATAGATTTCCCAGTATAAGCCATTACATACTTCTACAAACAGCACTCTTCAGAAAATCTTTTGTATATGCACTATGTAGAAATTGTTTTATAGATAATTCCATTTATATTTGGGAGTTGATGTGGGGGTGTGGACAGACACCATACTTTGTGGTTTTAGTATTGTATGAACTACACACACACAATAAATTAGGTAATCATGCTATTTATAAATGATGTCTGTTTACTCAGAAGCTGATGGTGAAAGAGCAATTGTGTTGCCATTTGGGGATAACTCCCCTGAGTTCAGGATTGAGTGGACAAAGTGATACCTCCTCCCTCAGGTACTAATAAAAGTAATTGAATGGAGAAAAAATGGAAAGAATTAGTAACAAAAGTATTCTATATTGACGGAAACTGTTACAAGGTCCCTAGAAGCCAAACCAAACTGACAGTAAAGGAGTTGTGGATTGGCTGCAATGGCAGCCCCCAGTGGGACCCTGACCAGGGTCATTTGTGCTGTAAGCAACCACTTCCTACGCGGACTGAGCCTGACGGGCCAGAATTGGGTAAAGGCTCATGACGTCTTCAGGGGCCTTGGGAGATTCTCGTTGCTTTCATGGAGAACCGAGAGAGACACTTCCACAGTCTTCCTTGAATATGGGCTCCCTGGCAGGGGAAGACATTGAATACAGGACTTGGCAGAGATGGAAACAAAGGAGAAGGACATCAGGGGAGAAGCCAACCTCCAGGTGAGTGCCTTTCATGGGCAGCTCGGGGGCGCGGGGCTCCGGCCAGGCTCATGGCTGCCCTGACTGGCGCTAGGAAATGCTTTCTGTGCCTAAGCCCCAGAAGGCCTTGAGGAGAATAGCGCCCTCCCACCGCACGCGAGTGCTAGAGGAGCTTGCAGGGGCTGCGCAGGGCTGTTGAGCCAACGCCTTGCAAGCAGCCGCAGCTGCGCAGAAGGCGGAGCACAAGGCGACCGCCAGGACGCTGTTCTTGGTCAAGCAGCAGTCCCGCCCCTGTGGAAGTTTTGTAGGTATACCAGGGCCAGGTCCTGGAGGCTGACCCAGCACCCAACAGGAAGAGGAAGTCCGAGGGAAGGTGTGCAGGAAGACAGCAGAAATGAGCCTCCTGAAGCTGCTGAAGGCCTAGCTGAAGGCCAGCACCGAAACTGGCTGACACCATCGATCTGCAGATGCGACTTGGGGTAGCAGCCGGGCACAAGCCCAGGCCGAGGGTGCAGAGCTGGCCCAGCCGTGGGAGGCTGTGCAAAGCTTCCAGGAGTCTCGAAGGCCCTGTGCAAGCCGATGACTAGGAAAACTGCTGCAGAGGATGGAGGCCACCAGGCTGGAGATGGCTGGATAATCCTGGAGGCTGACCTCGGGTGAGTACCATGGCCACCAGCCGGGAGGGCCCAGGCATTTCCCGTTGGGACCAAATTATTGTGTCGTATGCAAGGAGTGTTACAATGTGCCTGGGTTGTCCTGTGTGTGTGCTTAAAGGAGCTTATAATGAGACTTAACTCGAGGCAGACACAAAACGGTTTGCTAAGGGTTTATTCCAGAAAGGGGCACTAAAGAGAGCTGAGTTGGTGAATGCTGTCCTGCTAGTTCCACTAAGCTAGGACCCCCAATGGCAGCTGAAGGCCAGCGAAAAACCAAGAACCCCCAAATCCCTTATTTCTGGTTACAGACCACTCTGGCTGCTTAACTCCACCCTCAGTTCCCAACAATCCTCCCATTAGTGGCAGTGATATTTACAGGGTTTGTAGTCCATGGTGTCTTGAATCTGTTTGGGTCAAACTGTTATTTGTGAAGTTCATTCAGACATCCTTTACCCCCCAACAGAAGGGATGTTCATTGCAAAAGTGAGTCTTGCTACATTTCCAGACAGGGAGAAAAGACACAAAAGCATACTCTAGTCCCCTCCTGTGCCAGGTGGCACAAGCCCATGACACTGAAGGGGCCAGGTGTCCTTCAGCTCTTAGCGACTGGATTCCTGTGTTGTGACCTTGGCTGTGGGAGGTCACTTGTTCTGTCTCACTGAGAGGAGAAAGAGAGATCGGGCCTCCTTCTGGAACAGTACAATAAGGTCAGTTAAGAACTTCCCGGGATTTCTTTGGACCTAGGAATAGCTTTGTTGGTCTTTTCTGTTCACTGTGAACTCTTCTTTCCCAGGAGAGTTACCAGTTTCGTGTGGCCTATTTTCATTGACATAGAACTTGTTTGTTTTTTTGAAAGACGATTGCTAGTCTTCACTTTAAGCAACCTTGCTGTGTGAAAGGACATCTTTAAAAGTAGAGGAGTTACATGGCTGTGTTATGCAAAATATTTATTTTAAAGAAAGTGATTTAGCTGTCTTGTACATTCTCAAAAGATTCTGACCCGTTTAATACTTTCCTTAATTTAGACTTGGAGTGCATTTTCTATGATTTTCAGGATCTATACTAGCTGTGCCTTTTTAATATTAAGAAATGAGTAGAATTCTTTGAAGTCCTTGTGTGTTAAAATCTGCAGTGTTTTAGTTAAAGATGTTTATTTATCTGGGTACCCCAGAGACTTTTAGGCTTTGGTTTTTGGAAGGGTCATTTCATTTTGAAAATGCCTTCCTCCTACCAAAATGTGCTTTCACCACTATAGAGATGAAGTGGTATGAATTAGTAAGTTGTCATTATAATCATATTTGAATATTTTCACATCAAGCTTTTGTGTTTTGATTATATTGTATAAATATGCTTAAAGAAATCAAGTTACATTCTAGAGCATGGCTAATGTTAAATAATAGGTCTTTGAATAGATTGATTATTTGTAAAATTATTTTTATTTTTTAAAGATTTATTGCATACAAGAACTGGGGTACAGGCCAGAGATGTGGGAAGGTTAAGAAGATTCACCAGAGACAGAGTGGGGAGCAGAACAAGCAGATGTACTGAAATACACTGCTGAGGGGAACAGTGGATGAGACAGGAGAGGTCTGCTATGCCATGTGGGTCATCTCCTTGGCTGGGGATTGAACTTGTGCTGCAGTGGCTGCCAATATCTTCAAAGTACTGCATCTTAACCCCTGTGTCACCAGAGAGGCCCCTGTAAATTTATTTTTAACACAAATTTTGGCCCATATTATTAACTTAGCAATACTTTTCACTTGTGTGTTTAAATTTTCAGAAGAAACAGAGTGTCTTGTCTGTAAGCTTTAAAAAAGTACACCACTAATTTTATTCTCCATATTTACCTAACTCCCCCTTTCACCCCCCCCCCCCAAAAAGTCAACATTACATTACTGGTAATCTTTTTGCCAAAAGTGCTTTCCATGGAATTGCCTTTGATCAACACTAACTCTTGATTTGTATTCAGAAAGCACTCATCTGGCCATTAATGTAGCATCTATACAATGTTTGCTGCCATTTGCTGTTTGTAGAGGTACTTCAGTTTATACTGTCACTCTGCAACCGTGCTAATGAGAAGAAAAGGTCAACATCTGACAGTAATTCCTTTGGCAAAAGACCATAACCTAAATCTGAAAAGCAAACATGAGAATGTTAAAAGTTTGTGAGGTTACAAAAAAAGAAGTTTGTGGCATAGTGAACAAACAAATCATTGGAAATGCCGTCTTAAACTCAGTTAACTCTCAGAAAATATTTTTCTGACATACTATGAATTTTGAAGTGTCACACAGTAATCATTATCACCTTCAGTGATTGTATGTTTCATGGAATGATGCAAGACTTATAACTAAACTACATATTTTGACTAATATACTCATCATAGGAATGCTATGTTATATGCTTATCCATAAAGCTAAAAAAAAAAGTGAATTCAGTGCTGAAATTGGTTTTTCTAATCTAGTTCATCTTTCTGTAATGTGTGGGTAGGTCTTGAAAGTTCCTACCTTGTTTTTTTTTTAATGCTATAGCCTTAAAAATTATTTTTAACAAAAGTAATGAAATATAAAGAATAGGAATGTGTCTAAGCTGCAGTGGGGCATGTCAACCCTGTGATCTCCTGATAAGCAGTGAGGACACAGTAATGACATAGGTGTAATAGACTGAAATGCTGGTGACTGAAACTAGCCCATGAAAAAATATATGTAACCCTGTTACCAGAGAATTATTACACAGATATTATATACTAATCAGTGGAATAAAATTATTTAAAATGGGCATGATAAATTAAAATATTGATATTTATTGGTTGCTTCTGTGGCTTTCAATGAATTCTGACATGACATGCAAAATAGGTATTCAATTAGGTCTGCCTACTTTGCTTCAATAATAGCAGCTTTATCTACTTGAGGCCAAAGATGTATGTTGACTAAAATTATGAGAATTGATGACTAGTAGTGTTGAAAAAAATTACTTGGCAAATCAGAGGTTAGAGTGATAATATGATTTTTAGCTTGTCCAAACCTCTGAAAAAAAATAATAGTATTTTTCTATAAAAAAGGTCTTAGCTATTGACTGCATCAAAATTAAATAGCAAATACATTATGGATTCTAAATTAAGCACATTTAGAGACAAATCAACCAAAATAGGTTCATTTGTATTAGTATTTATATAGAAGAAAAAGCAAAAAGCAACAAAATATTTAGTAGATTTTAACAGGACACCCAAAATTGCTAACAGGATTTCTGAAAAGCATGGCAAGTCAGTTTAAGAATAGATGTTGAAGCTGGGACATTTATGGAGGATCCATTTTGTGAGTGAATCCAAGTGTTTATCACAGGTTTTGAGGAATTGAAAGCATTCTGTTTATGGAGTCAAAGTAAGCAGCAAATTTCCTTCTAAAAAAGCCCCCAATCAGAAAAAAAAAACTATTGAGAATAAAATTCAAACTGAGCAAGACAAGAATAAAGAAATCTAGAGTTCAAATACTATAAGAGAAAGCAACATAGGCCATCAACAGGTAGATCCAATAAAAATGAAATTGGCCATAAAAGAGAGGCAGGCTGTCAGTTATCAAATTTTCTCATAGAAGATGACCACTTCTTAAAAGTAGGCAGTAGAAATTCTTAGAGGGAAAAAAGCTTTACGTAGACTACTTCTAAGAAGAGACTTCAGCGATTAGACACAATGCTAGGTAGAGACCATACATTTGTATACTAGGAAGCAAGATAATAGTGCTTTTCCTAAATCATGCTAGTAAGATGTGTTACTACTCATGGCATTACAGTGCCATGGCCACAGGACAAATTTTAGCAATATCTTTCTGGGGGATTGAAACTGAGCATCATACCCATCAAAGTGAAGCTAGAATGGTTATAAACCCTTAGCTAGACCATCTAGATAACCAAGTCAATTTTCTAAATGAATAGTTGTTTAAAGGTAACTCACTCAACCTTAGGGACTGTCAGTCACTGACTATATTTTTAATTTTCTTATAGTTATACTCACCTACTTTTCTAAAGGCAGTTTGAAAATAGAATCATTCACTTGTCTCTTCAGGCCATGCTTGTTTCATGCTGTTAAAACTGTCACCTCTTACCAAGGGGGCCTACATCAAAATTTACTTTAAAAGGCAATGGGCTCATTGAATATACTTTTTTAAAAAGGGGGAACCACTGATTCAGCACTTGACATTATTTTAGAATAACTTAGAATCGTTGTTAACATCCTGCCTCTTGGCCCATGGCCATTTTTCTGTCCGTAAAATTTAGTGACAAGTGAAGAGTTAATGAAAGCGACCAGGAGACATATTTTTGAATAGTTCAGGATTGTATTCAGCTGTATATTACGGAAATCTGACAAGCAATGTTTCAGGGCGTGAAGAATTACTTGAATATCTCATACCAAGGAATAAGTTGAAAGTCATTTAGAATGTATATACAAGAAACCAGGATTCTTTTCTAGCTAAACACAGAAGATAGAACAGCCATTACACTTGGCTCCATCCTATCTATGTTTAATAACAAAAGAAGGACAAAGATGAAATGGCAAACATTTACACCAGTTGAGAGTGTGTGTGTATATATTTATATTAAAATAGACCACTAAAAAATTCCATTTTCCCATGAAGATCTTCTCATATGCATTATTTGTATTTGGAAAGCATGACCGCCTTTAATTTCAAGGAAGTCCAATGATAGGAATATTTGAAACTCACCACATAGCTTCTCTCCAAAAATTAAGAGTGGGCTATTAAGTAAGGGATAATAGTGGATATTGAAAAAATGAACAAGAGTGTCTCAGAAGGTTTTCTGTAGTTTAAAAAGAAGCATAACTGTAAATTCTAAAAAATTGAATTAAAAATCTGCTTATAATTTTCGAAGTAAAAATATTTATTCACTCAAGGGTTATTATCATATGAAAATTCTGATTGGGTACTGTAGTAGATGTTAAGGCTACAGATGAGACACATAAGTGTCCTCAAGAAGCTTACAGTCTGGTAGATAAGGGACAGTTTTGAAAAAGAAAAAACAAGGGAAGGGGCTGAGGATACCAGAATATGTCACCCCAAAAAGAATCCTGGTTTCTTGTATATGCTTCTGTGACATAAAAGTGAATTTGAGCTGAGGTCAATTAAAAAGCAACGAACATAGAAAAATAAAATTCCCTTTTAATTTTCTTCCCTTGTCTTCCTGAAGGAAGAATGTAAATACGACTTTTACTTGAGACAGACTGTTAGGCCTGAGACAGGACCAGAGAAATATGGGGGTGGGGGGTGGGTGTAACCAGAAAAACAACTTTACCCAATTAGTTTCCTCCATAGACTTACATCCCCAGTTTACTACCCTTGGAAACCTTAATTGTTTTTCTTTGACCTGTCATTTCTCTATGAATTGATGGTTCTTTATTGAAGACAATGTGTAACCTGGCATTCTGGCATTTCAGACTCTTTGGCTTTAGGTTACTCCCAGCCTGGCATTGCCTGATATGTAGTATACTTATGTAATGAACTGCTTTCTCTTGTTAATCTGTCTTTTTGTTAAAGAATATGCAAGCCTGAGATGGGTAGGGGCAGTTTTGCCTCCGCACAGAGGCTTTGTGCTGTGGTCAGCAGCATCAGCAGGAAGGGATGACTTTTGCTGGGAGACTGGCTGATGGGTCAGGGATGACTTCGCAACAGAGCTAGTCATTGAGCGATATCTTGAAAGGAAGCAGATAGCTGCTAGATTGCCTGGGGTGATGCAGAAGAAATAAGACATTTCCAATATGTTTAAGTAAAATTGAATAGTAATCAAAGAATTTTATGTATTTGTGTTACTACAAGGACACAACCAAATAGTATCTTTTGTTGTACAGAGGTATGAGGAAATATGAAAGTTAAACCCAATTGGAAAGGAACATATTTTGTGTAATATGGTCAGTTATCAAAGAAAACATTTTTTGGTAAGAAAGTGACATGAATTCCCAAGCCTGTTGCTTAGAGAGCATCAATACACTTTAGATTGAGTACTTCTGAGTTTCAATTAAAAGTAGCATACTGGGCCCTCCCTGGTGGCGCAGCGGGTTAAAGCGCAGCACTGAGAATCTGAAGCCACTTCCGCATGAGTTCGATTCCCGCCTGCCCTGGAGGAGACCACATGGCGAGCCAGACCTCTCCTGGCCCGCCCGCTGCTCCCCTCAGCAGTGTACTTCGTCCATCTGCCTGTTCTGTTCCCCACTCTGTCTCTGGTGAAGCCTCTCACCGCCCCTGAGCCTCTGGCCTGTACCCCAGTTCTGTATGAATAAATAAATAAATCTTTAAAAAAAAAAAAAAAAGTAGCATACTGTTTTCACCTACCACAGCAACACAGTAGTCTACATTAGCATGTAATAGAGGGTGTCCATAGCTGGCTGATAGCCTGGAAAGTGAACTTGGACCTATAATTCCATAGTTCATCTCTCCCACCTATATTGGAAAATTCATCACTAACTTAGACTCTAAGGGCAGGAATGGAGTTACATAGCAGTATCTGTATTACTCATTATTTCTATTTCTGAGTTCCATGTTTTTGTAGTGGCTAATCCTGATTGACAATTCCCAGTGAAATTAAACTTCTGTGAAGTATGTCTACCTTTTGTTCTCTCTGCACACCATCTACATTTTACGTTGGTTGCCATAATAATTGCCAGCACCATTGTTAAAATAACTTGCCTTCATAAACTCTGTTATTAGAAAAATATAATCTACTAGTCAATCCAGTTTACTTTTTTTTTATTTTTAAAATCAGTTAAGGGCTGATAGGAAATCCTTGAGGCCTCCTATAAAGAGACTCTAATAGAGGGTCTCTCTGTAGAGGAGGTGAACAGATTTAAAACAATATTAAGTGATGATGAAGTTTCAGGAAGCTGTTGTACTATCCAGGACTGAGAAGACCAAAGAAAAGACATTTCCAGAACCTCCCTGGTGGCATAAGGTGCTGAGCAGAACACTATAAAGTTGTCTGCAACCACTGCAGCACGAGTTTGATCCCTGGCAGGGAAGTGACCCACACGGCACAGCAGACCTCTCCTGACTACCCTCTGCTCTCAGCAGTACATTTCAGTAGAGCTGCCTGTTCTGCTCCCCACTCTATCTCTGGTGAATCCCCTAATCTCCCTCACCTCTGGCCTACACCCCAGTTTTTGTATGCATAAATAAATGAATCTTTGGAGGGAAAAAAAAAAGAAAAGAAAAGAAACGGTATTTGCAGAGATCAGGGAGAAAAGCCACTTGGAGGAGCTACGGGTCACCAGCTGTAAATGGGGAAGGCATGGCTATTGCTAGGGACCTGACCCAAGAAAGGAAGGGGAAGAAATGCTTTTATTTTCTCTTTTACATCCCCTCTACTCCCCGGGTTCCTTCTGTTTACCAACCCCCAAGGAAAAATCAGGTGGCAGCCTCTAAGCACAGACCAGGCAGGAAGGAAAATGGCTCTACTGGGAGGCTGACATATGTGGAACAACCAGGAAATCAGTCTGCCTACAGTTTAGGATGACAACACTGATTTTTCATTTTCTGGAAACTACAAGTCCCAGATAGCAAATTACACCTTGATTTCTGATTAGGATCAGATTTCCTGGTGCTTGGGCACAGAAATGATGGAAGGAATCTAGTAATATTTTCCATGACTTTTTTTTTGTTTCATTATTTTAACCTGACTGTGAATTATGACTGCACTAATTAGCTTGGTAAAGTTACTTTTCCTCTATGATTACTTTTCCTGTTTAAAAGATCTGGCAAATTTATAGAATTAGCAGGAAAAAGATAAAATTATTTATTGTAAGCATTAATCCTACTACTAACATAATGTTAGTACTTTATATTTGTTAGTTATCATTAGTATTGGAAATTGTAAGTGGCCTATTTTAACCCAATCATAGCTTTGGGTATAGTAATAATACCTAGCTCAGAAAAGTGTGACAATTCAATGAATAAATATAAAGCACTCGGGGGAAAAAAAGGACCTAGAGGTGTTATTGTTCTCATCATCATCACTTAAAATTTTACTTTAATACATTTTTTGAAACTTTTATAAAGCTCACAATGCACTGTTACATCTTAAAAAGCAAGCAACAAGAAAGGACTGCGATATTGTCCCATTTTTGTATACACTTTATGTAATGTGATGCCCAGGGAAGAACTTTGAATTATTTTAGCAAAATTATTGCATTTAAAAGTTGCTTGATGTTAGTAGTAGAAATAGTACACCATCAGCATGGAACATAACTCTGACTTTGAAAGGATTAGAATGGCCATTTAATTTTACTCATTAGGGAAAATGATCCTCATCATTGACTGGTCTACAGATCCAGAGAAACTGCCCTTAGGGGATTCTCTGGGACAGTGTGGGTACTGACTGTAGGAACCGTGATGTCTGATGTACATTTAATTATCCACGTTAGCATCATAATTTTCTTATGATATCAGATCCGCTTTATGCCTCAGATTGTGAAAGGAGGTATTGTGTCCATTTTTTAAGATGAGGTAGATAGAAAGTTAGTGTAGAATAGGGAGCCCAGAAGAGACCCTTGTAACTAGTGAGCTATAAGAACCTACACAGTGAGTAAAGGAAAGCCTTATGTTGGTAGAAATTGAGACCTTGGCCTGTTTCAAATATTTATGTTCTATGCCTTAATATACATTAAGGAGAGGAATATTGAGGATTCAGTATAAATCATTTGTCATCAGGTTGATGTGATATAAAAAGATTTTAGAAAGATATAGATTGACAGGCAGACAATAATGAAAGAACATGTACATTAAACATCAAAATTCTGAAATGCTGAAGACATTGATTTGATTTTCCAGGGCAATATGAATTTGGGGAAAATATCATGAAAAATGATGTAAATGAATATTTTATCCTAGAAGATATATTTATCAGTATATTTTAAACTGCTGCCATTTTGCCATCTTCAGTGTGACACCCTAATACAGATACAACCATGGTTTCCCAAGACCTCCTAAAATCTAGAAATTTCTTGTATTCACATTTTGAATGAAATTGAAACTTTATGTCCTGGTGTTTAAAAACATACCTGGTCTAGCTCCTAAACAACTCAAAAACATCCAACAAGTTTCCCACTGAGTTCACGTGCCCCTTAGATGTGAGAAGTTTTCTTCTCATCGCAGGGTTTCACATTTGTTTTTCCTTTAGTCTGGAACACATTCCTTCAAGACATTTACATTCTTGGCCTTTAAATTTATTGTGGCCACATTGCAAATGTCACCTTCTCAGAGAGGTCTCCATGTTCATCATTTCTAAGTCCTTTAAAAAATGTATATATTATTGCAAAGAAGATCTAGAGTGTAGGTCAGAGGTGGAGGGGGTGTGAGAATTTACCAGAAACAGAGTGGGAGCAGACAGATGAATTTACTGAAATACAATGCTAGGGGAGCAGTGGGCAGGTAAGGAGAGGTCTGCTGCTCCATATGGGTTAGTTTTCTGGCTGGGTCTGAATTCAGTCTGCTATTATGACACCACTGAGAACCCCTAAGCCATCATGGAGCCCCATTTTTTCTAAGTCTTAAATAATCTGCATTCTCCCAGACTTCCCTCATCAAATAAATTTATACCTATTACTTATTTTTCACCTTCTGTCTCTGCATATCTGACCTGGAGAAAATCACTGGGTTTATCATTTCTGGGCAGCCCAGAAGCTTCACGAGCATGTAGGCTAACCAGTTGCCCTCAGATGTCAACCCCTAGCCTGCCTTCCCTAATACCCATGATGAAATTTTAATGGAACACAACTGAAGGGTACTGCCTCTTACTTGCTGCTCCTGTTTAAAAGACATTATCTGACCAAAAAAATTTTTTAAAGATTTTTAATCGTCATTTTGTGGTATTTGAATTTCTTTGTCTTTGAGCATCTGCTCTCCCTCCTTAGACCACAAGGAGAAATATTCTGGCTTATGATAAATATATATGTATATAGAATGGGGTACAGGCCATAGGTGCAGGGGCAGTGAGAGAATTAATCAGACAGAGTGGGGAGCAGAACAGGCCGACTGATAAAGTACACTGCTGAGGGGAGCAGCGGGTGGGTCAGGAGAAGTCTGCCACGCCACGTGGGTCACCTCTGAGCTGGGGATTGAACTCATGCTGAAGTGGCATTAGCTTCTTTGTGCTGTGCTTCAACCTGCTGAGTCACCAGGGAGGGCTGAAAATAAATATTTTAAGAAATTCTAAAATTAAGGAAAGAAAGGCCTTGGTTTGAAAGTCTCATAGAATACAAAAGGTGAAAAAATTTAAAGTACTCAGATATACTACAGTGATATTAAGAATTTCAAAGTGAAGTTTTTTTAAAGTTTTCCAGAGAGAGTGCATTATCTGAAAAGAACCTCAAGACTATATTGGCATCATAAATGTCAACAAGAGTTCTAAATTAAAAAGAGAATGAGTAAAATAATGATAAAACCTGAATTTTAGGTACAACTAAATTATCATTTAAATGAGAGTATAATAAAATTCTATTTTGGAAAATAAGTCTTTGAAAGTATTGCCACACAATAACCTACTTTAAAAATGTTCTTGGAGGGAATATTGAAATAATAGTAATAAATGCTAAAGATTTTTTAGAAGCAGAATAGAAAGTCAGAATGATTTAAAAAATCAAATTCCGGCGTAAATGTTATTGTCAAGGAAAGCTGACATGAAAAATCTGGATGTTAGAAATTCCTAAAATTTCAGAATCAAAAATCTAGACAATGTCAACATGTCCACAAAATGAACAACAGAATATCCTAAGATGTTTTCTGAGGCATTCATAAATTTAAAGAATCAATATTTGTAATAGACATGAATGTGGGGTTTATATTAAAGTAACTGCAATATAAGCAAAGTTGAATGTGTAAATCTCTAACTAAAAAAGGAAACTTGAGGAGAAAACCAAACCAAAACAGTTTGTAGAAATCCAGCTGCAGAAGTGAGGTTACCAGAAGCGAAGAAGAGAGGTGGGAAATAAAGAGAGACTGAATGGATTATGGTGGAAGATGCTTGGTGTTGTGGAGGGCATGGTGTGATAACATACACATGAAGAGATGTGATTGTAAACCTGTAAATTAAATGCAGTGTTGTAAGTCACTTTTACCTAAATAAACATAATCGGGGGAGGGGGGAAGATAACTATTCACCAACTACTAACATGTGAAACCCATATCTATTATGTCTAGGGGTAAGGAAGAGGTATGTAAAGAATAGTTTCAAAAGGAAATAAATAGCTAAAGTAACAACAAGAAAGAATGTGACAAGGACAAATGAAGTAGAGCTACAACTAATCCGAGCTTGCACCCATTGTCCAGAAATAGAAGCTTCACTGCGTTCCCTAACACTGAGTAGCTGGATTCAGAGCTCCTGTAACAGTGGCAGCAAGGCAGAGGTGAAGTGGTTAAGGCTGGGCTAGGCTGCCCTGGTAACTGACCCACAAGATAAATGAGGTGAGGAAGCAGCTCCATTGGTTCTGTGCTGTGTCCATCTTTCTTGCAGCAGAGCAAACAAGACAGCACCACATTGATTTACAGTAAAGGGGCCTATCTTTGCAACCAGAAGGGTTGGAAACTTTATTTTTTTTTCTATGAGAGCAAATCACTCTTTTAAGTAAGTCACTGAGCATCTAAAGAGAGGCTTTGAAAAATAAGTTGATAAAATAGCTGGGTGCTTTATGTGTCTCTTCAAAGTGCATCATAATTTTCAGCTTTATTGTAGCCATTTTTCCTACCTTTCCTGGTTCAACAGCAATCCAGGTGATTATAGACTTTATTGGGGACAATTCTGAAATAGGGAGAGCTAATGATTGCCTGTGTTACTAGGTTGAGGTTCCTTAAGGCATGATGAATAATGCATAGCATATGTTAATATGCCCCAGAAAAAGAAAAGGGGAGGGGCTTGTTGGGGAAGAGATAAAAGTAGTGACTGTGACTGTAGACTGAGTCCCAGAGGTGACTGACATTTAGGAAAATGAAGGATATTATTTCTTACAAACAATTCTTGTTTGCTGTCAAATGACACTTTAGGAGTCATATAATACAATAACTATTTTGCAACAGAACTTCAACATGAGTAATCTTTCTGTCTGGGACTTCTTCAGCTACTTTCAGCTAGTTTGTTTTGATTGACTATTTGAATGTTTTATCTCTAAAATTTATCTCAAAGGAAAACTTATTTGCTTTTAGCTTCTTTAGCAAGGACCCAATTTTTAAGCCCAATGAGAAAAAGAGAAAGCATGATAGATTTTGGCGGAGTTTTCAAAGTTACTTCTTTGGAATCTAAAATGACATTATTAATCTCACTGATAAAGGCATTATATTTATTCTATTAGGGGGAAAATGAATATTTTTCTATTTATCTAAGAACCTCCTGGGAATTGAAAGCATGACTTGAAGGAATATAAAATGTGCTGGCAATGTAGTCTCCAGCGTATAGATTCAATGTGCTAGGGATAATAAAATGCAACTATTTGACTTTTATTAACTCCAACATTTTTATTGTTCAATTCAGCTCAGTCATTGAGGACCTGATCTTTTTAGGTACTCTGTATGATACAAATATAAATATACCCTCACTCCTAACCTCAAGGAATTCTCAAACCTTAGAGAATATGTATGGTTTCACATTCTACATTTATATCTTATTCCATTTTGAATTATTTTTTGTATATGATATGAGATAGTGGTCTAGTTTCATTCTTCTGCATGTGACTGTCCAGTTATCAACACCATTTACTTTCCTCTCTCCATTTTGTACTGTACAGGAGGTAATAAACTGTCCATGACGTATGGGTCTGTTTCCAGGATCTCAGTTCTATTCCATTGGATTGTATGTCTCTTTCCCTCCCTAATACCTATTCTTTTGATTATTATAGCTTTGTAGCATTGTTTGAAATCTGGGACTGTGATACCACCATTCTTCCTCTTTTTTGTTTTATTACTCTTGCTCTTTGGAGGTTTTATGTAGTTCCAGTAATATTTGTTCTATTTCATTAAAGAATGTCATTGAAATATTGAGAAGGATTGCATTGCATCTATGTGTTGCTTTGCATACAGTGACCATTTTAACAGTGTTAATTCTTCTAATCTGTGAGCATAATCTTTCCATTATTTCACTTCTCCTATTTCTTTTAATAATGTCTTATAGTTTTCATTGCAGAGATTCTTCACCTCCTTTGTTAAGTTTACTCCTAAAGTATTTAATTCTTATTGATGCAATTATAAATGGTATTATTTTCCTGATTTCTTTATCTTCTAGTTCATTGTTTGCATATAGGAACACAACCAATATTTGTAAAGTAGCCTGCCACTTCACTATACAGATTTATTGTTTCTAAAAGCTTTTAAAGAGTCCTTTAGTTTGTTATATATATTATCATGTCATCTGCAAAAATGGTAGTTATACTTTTTCCTTCCCAATTCATATTCTTTTATATCTCCTCTTGTCCAGTTGCTCTAGCAGGGACTTCCAACACTCTGTTGAACAGTAACAGAAAAAGTGCACATCCTTCTTTTGAACCTGATAATAGGTAAAGCTCTATTTTCACTATTGAGTGTGATGATTGCTGACAGTTTGTCATATGTGGTTTTCATTTTATGTATCTTTCTTTTACCCCCCATTTTGTGAAAGTATTATTGTTAAGTGGATTTTGAACCTTATCAAATGTTTTCCCAGATCATATGATTTTTGCTTTTCCTTTTGTTGAAATGGTTAATTACAGTGATTGTATTTCAGATGTTGAGCCAACCTTGTGTTATTGGGATACTTCTGGTCAGTCATGATGTGTCATCCTTCTAAGTCATTGTTGCTTTCAACTTTGTTGAGGAGTTTTGCATCTGTTTTCATCAGGGATGTCGGTCAATATTTTTTTTTTATGATGTCCTTGTTTGCCTTTGGAGTCAGAGTAATGTTGGCCTCATAAAATGTTTTTTTTGTTTTTTGAAGCATTCCCTCTTCCTCAAGATTTTGAAAGCATTTGAGAAGGATTGTTACTAGTTCATTTTGAAAAATTCAGTAAAACCATCTTTCCTGGACTCCTGTTTTTTTAAAGAATTTAATTACTCTTTCAATTTCCTGGTTTATAATTGTTCATTTTTCCCATTTCTTCTTGATTCAGTCTTGAAAGTCTTGTACATTTGTAGGAAACTGCTCATATATATATATATATATATGTATTTAGGTTATTCAATTTATTGGCTTACAGATGTTCGTAGTAGTCTCTCATAATCTGTATTTCTGAAATGTTCATTGTAATTTCTACTTCATTTCTGATTATATTTGTTGGGCTTTTTTTTTATTCCTCTTCTTCTTTGTGTACCTAGATAGAAGTTTCTGTAATTTTTAAAGATTTCTTTATCTATGCATATAAGAACTGGGGTACAGGCCAAAGGCGCAGGTGAGAGGATTTGCCAGAGAAAAGTGGGGAGCAGAACAGGCAGATTGACTGAATGTACTGCTAAGTGGGGGCAGTGGGTGAGACAGGAGAGGTCTGTTGCACCATGTTGTCAGTTCTCTGGTCAGGGATCAAACTCATTCTGTGGTGGCTGCTGATAGCTGATAGTGCAGAGACTTAATGTGCTACCAGGGAAACCCTGTCTCAAGGTATTTCTTAATTTTTTCTTTGATTTGCTCATTAATTCAATAGTCATTCAGTAGTGTATTGTCCAGTGTACAAAAATTAGAGATTTTTCCTGTTTTCTTTTTATGGTTGATTTCTCATTTGATACCATTGTCATCACAGAAGGCACTTGATATTATTTCAACTTTTTGAATTTATTGATACTTTTTTTATGACCTAACATGGTTAAACTGGAGAAAGTTCCATGTTTGATAAGAATTTCTGTTTGTTTATTGGGGGATATGCAGTGCCCAATAAATGAGTATTAAACACATGTGACATAATTCCTCACTTAGGGGTATCATTTCCATTGATTTTCTGCCTGATTGACCTGTCAGTTGATGAAAGTGTCATGTTGAAATCCCGAAACCATGCAAAGCTGGTGAGGTAATGTCACTGTTGGTGGATCATCATCCGTATGATTACAACTGCAATTGCAGAATATGACTTAGGCTCAGGGGTATAATGACAACTACAAGGTTTATTTACAAAGAGATATGGATAAGGAAATTGGGAGAAAGGAAAGAGTTAGAGGCAGACCTAGAGGCAGTAGCAACAGTCAGGTAGGTGGTGGTTTGAAGCAAGATCAGATGTGAAGGCCTCCACAAAGCTCTGTGCAAAGGTCTTTCCAGAATTGCCGCCACAAGAGTCAGAGACAGCAATCTGAAGGCAGGGGCAGGCAGTACTGGAGGTAACAGCATCAGGGCGTGGTGGTAGATATGTCAAAGGCAGGGACCAGTACGTCAGCTCTAAGAGTTCCTGGACATAAGCCAAGGGCAAACAGCTCTTTTAGGGACACAACCACAGGACCAACGATTCATTTAGTACGTGATGTCAGAGGCAAAGTCAGAGAGGTCCCATCTGTGAAAAAGTAGTGCCAGAGCACAAGGATCAGTGATGCAATTTTATGAAGGTCTCTTAGGAGAGATTTTTGACAAACTGACAGTTGAAGCTGGCTGGAGCCCAGGTTATATATACTTCAGGGTGCCTACCTTTCACACCTGATTGTTCCATTTTTCTTGTTTAGCATCCTACAGTAGATTGGGAACTACAGTCAGTTTGGTCCACTTTTAATCCCAGCTGTTTGATTGTTTTTGGTCAAACTGCAGTCAAATTGGTCTATTCAATCCTATGCACATTTCATTACTGCATGAAACTCCACCAGTGTGTAAATCCTGACCTATAATCTTTGAAGCCCCTTTGCACACTGAACCACATTGCTGCTCGTGGGATCCCCAATCAGATTGCTCTGTTTTCAGCCCAACACTGGTGTTTCAAAAACTGAAACTGCATCAGTGTATCCAGCCTGACTTATACTGAGGGTGAATTTCTTTAAAAGTGAACACCAGCAACCATCATGGGGGAGGGAGAGGTTCCCCTTATAATCTCCTACTACTATTGTGCTGTTGCTAATGATTACATTCAGATTTATTAGTATTTGTCATATATACTTTGATGATTCTTCATTCGGCCATATGTATTGAGGAATATTTCATTGTCCTGATAAATTGTTCCCTTAATTATATAATGACCACCCCTGTCTCTTGTTATCTACTTTAGCTAGAAATATACTTTATCTGATAATTATGGCTGTTCCTGACTTTTTTTTGAGGGGCTGAGGTGTTTCTATTTGCTTATGTAGTCGTTTTCCAACCATTTACTTGTAGCACATATTATTGTTGTTACTTTTTGTCTTCTAGAGATGACAGAATATTAGGTGTTGTTTTCTAATCCAACTAGTCACTGTATACTTTTTGATTAGTGAGTTTATTCTGTTTACATTAAGGGTGCTATGAGGGTCTGCTACTACCATTTTGTCTTTAGTTTTCTGCTTCTGCATATTTACTTGTTCATTTTTGTGTGTGGGTTTTATTTCCTTTGTTCTAGATAACAAGGCTCCTTTCAGCATGTGTTAATATGTATTAAGAGGCTTTCTTAAGTTAATGACTTCCTCTCTATTCAGCAAGGGGCACATGTATCATAGGAATCAGTAGCTTGTTAGGTCATAAATGATATTACAACTTTATAGATTATAAACTTCATTGTACATTATCAGTCCCCTATGTAATTAACATCATGTGCTAGCTGATTAGAGATGGTGTGAGTAAAGGCTAGTGAATCAGAAGAATAAAATTACAGCAGCAGCCAGTTTGAAACCTGAGTTAGAGATGCTTAATAATACCAGTAATCTAATTAAGGGAAAACATATAGGAGTGGAACTGGTAGGATCTCTTCAGGGCTGTTGACTCTAAAGTATCAATGTGACTCAGCAGGCGGTTAGAACTAGGAGTCTGGATATCGATCTCTAGTGGGAATCACCATCAAACTGATGATCAAAGACTTACTTGTAACCTTAGTTTCTTCAGGTTGATACTAACCAAATGCCAAAATTAAATGCCTTAAACAATATATGTTTTTTTCTCGGTTTTGGAGTCCAGAATTCTAAGATCAAGGTGCCAGGAAATTTAGGGCTTGTTTAAGGTCTTCTTTCTGACTGAGATGTACCCTATCACTCTGTCTTAACACAATCTCTTCCTTTTCCATTCCTGGAGAGAGATAACTTACATCTTCTTCTTAAAAGATGGTTAATCCTTCTTGGGGACTCCACCTTCATCTAACAATAGTTGACTTCCTAGTGCCATATCTTGAAAATCACTACCTCTATCACATTAGGCATAGGGATTCCGTATTTTGGTGGGGGGAGGGGAACTCAAACAGTCAACCCCTAACAATTGCTCTGGAATAAAGTATAGGGGAAAGGCACATAAAATAAATATGTAGAATACGTGTGGGGTGGAAATGGAGAAGCAGAGATGAAAAAGTGAGAATAACTGATAAGAATCAATTAGAGAAAATGAAATCAGCCTGTGGACAGTTCATCTACAGGAAAGGAACCAAAAGTATACATTGGAAACATGAAAGTCTCTTCAATAAATGGTGCTGGAAAAGTTGAAAGCCACATATTAAAGAATAAAAGTAGATCACAATCTCACACCGTACACAAATCCTAATTTAAAATGGATAATACCTAGATTTAAGACCTGAAACCACAAAATAATAAAACACAGGCAAAGCACTCCAGTGATAACTTTGTGGATTTGTCTCCACTGAATGAAAAAAGAAAGAAAGAAAACAAATAATTGGGACTATATCAAACTAAGAAACTTCTGCACAGTGAAAGAAACTATTATTAAAGGAAAAAAAGCCCTACAAAATGTGACAAAATATTTTCATACCATACAACTGACAAGAGATCTGCAAAAACTCATACAATCAACAAAAAGAATAACCAACCAAAAAATGGGCAGAAAACTTGGACACTTCCAAAGAATATATGTTTATGTATATGTGTGCATATATGTGTATATATATATATATATATATATATATATATGTTTATGTATATGTATATGTATATAGTTTGCTAGTAGGCACATGAAAAATTGTTCATCATTAATTATCATCAGGAAATGCAAATCAAAACTGCAATAAGATTCTACTTTATACGTATGTGATCCATATCAAAAAGACCAGAAACACAAGTGTTGGGGAAGGTGTAGAGATAATGGAACCCTCATACACTGCTGATGAGAAGGTAGATTGGTCTGTTCCCTATGGAAAAGAGTATGGAGAGTTCTAGAATATTCAAAATAAATCTACCAGTTCTATTCCAGGAATATAAAAATACTAATTCAAAGGGATATATGTACTCCTATGTTCATTGCAGTACTATTCATCATAGCCAAGTTATGGCAACAACCTAAGTACCCAAGCACTTAGAAAGGATGTGGTATTAGGGAGGATTTGAAGATGTGTTATACTACTCAGCTATAAAAAAGATTAACTTTCGCCATTTGCAATAACATGGATGGGACTAGAATGGACCTAAGTAAGAAGGACAATGACACATACCAGATGGTGTCACTTATATGTGGATTATAGGGAAACAAAGGACCAGACAATATCAAACCAAAAAACCATAGAAAAATGACTGTGGAGTTAATTCTACCAAAGGAGGATGGAGAGCAAAGTAGGGAGGCAGCACAATGAACTATGGTGGAGCATTATGGGAACCTTGTTGATGTGTGTGTTGTGTTAACTCACACCTAATGGTACGATCCTGTTATGCAATCTAAATAATATACTCTGTTGCAAGCCAATATTAAATCAATAAAAAGAAGTAGAAATATCATAGCAAAATGAACATTGGGTAAGATTGTTAATGAGCCCAAATGCTAAAGAAATGACAATATGAAAGAACTAGAAAAGGCCACAGGCTACATCACCACTAAGGTCAGTGGTATTATTTGATTTTCTTTAAACCACAACACTGCCAGATGTTATCTTAGTTGTTTTTGTTTTGATTATAATATTACACAGGAACCATACAAATGATTTATCTAAATCAGCTTTGCCCTCTGGCTCCATATCTGGGAGAGAAAATATAATGCAGATTTAGTCATTCAGCTAGCTTATGAACATGTAAGGAGATTAAATTAACACTTTCAAGTTAATGCTTCTCTGTGACCAAAGTAATGGTCTTGCAATCTGTCCAGTTTAACAAAGCTTCCCAAGTGCTTCATTAACAGATAGTGTGAATAATGCTGGCAGTAGGGCATTTTCTTGTGCTCTAAGTTCCTTTCTGGCAATAAGTTTTCTACAAAGGTATCAATTAGTGACCTGCAACCACAAAATGGATTTCTCATTCCAGCTGTCACCAAGTGACCCCTAAATTTACAATTGCTATAATCAGTCACTATGCTGTGTACATAGTATTTAGAGCTATCTTCACATAATATTTGGAAATTACTTTTTAGTGTTGCAAATTAAATTTCAAAATCTACAATTAAAATTTAAAAATGCGTGTCTTTACCCTTTTTAAAAATACCAAGCAAACAGGTCATCAGAATAAGACACCCTATCAAAAGCAGTCCTTGTAAAATAACCCTATGCTTGTAATATCAAACAAAAAGAATTCATTATATTATTTCTTAAAATTAATAGGAAAATTTAAACGTAAATGTAGGTTGTGTTATTCAATAAGAAGGCTATCAGCATTTTGCCTGCAATTATTATTGAATTATAATAACATAATTATAGTGAGAGTCTTAAATAAGGTCTTAATTTTTTTTTAAAGATGTATTTATTTATGCTGGGGTACAGGCCAGAAGTGCAGGGGCGGTGAAAGGATTCACTATAGAGAGAGAACAGAACAGGCTGAATGACAAAGTACACTGCTGATGGGAGTAGCGGGCAGGTCAGGAGAGGTCTGAAGTGGCTTTAGCTTCTTAGTGCTGTGCTTTAACCTGCTGTGCCACAGGGGGGTCCAGGATTCTTAAAATTTTAATGGAAGTCTATCTAAACAGCTTACGGATGTATTGGTTTCTTTTGATTTGAAAGCATAGGAAATGATTACTTAATGCCTTAATACTGTTTTGTCCTTTTAAGAGAAGGCAATCCTGAGAGAAGATGTCTAATAAGAAATGATAAATCCAAGGAAACATACTTGTAATCCAAGCATACTTGGGTCATTAAGCATATGTCAAGTGATCAAGTGTGTAATTGTAGCTTTCATTAAATAGTTATAAGTAATATAAAAATAAAAAGTTGCAAGCTTTTTGTGCTCTTATTTTGTTCTTATATTTTAGGTATTTGTCATGTAATCTTTATTAAATCTTTACTATAACCATCTACAGCAAACACAGCTTTCTCTGCTAATAGATACTATAGTTATCACTCTATTGTAGGTTAGAAAAATGTTATGCAAAAAGTTATAAAAGATTGCCAAAATTGTAATATTATACTTGAGTTTTTAAATGATAGTTTTTATATTTGTCTTACCTTTGACATAGCCTCTCTCTTACTATTCTGAGAAAGATATCTTGGAGAAATGGATTATATGAACCCATAGTGAGTGGGAGTCAGCTCTCCTTCCACCCCAGACTAAGCCTTACACCTTCCTTATTTTTTATTTACTTGCACCTTGCTGCATTCAGTTTATACCTCAGTTAGGTCACAGATATGTTGAGTATCATATTTTCAAGCAAATACAAACAGAAGGCTTGCTGGCATGAGTATTTCAAGGATTTGGAATGAATTCTTCAATCCAGCTATTGGCTGACTTCAGGTGGTTGTACTTAAATAGATCTTGATTTTTTTCCTAACTTAAATCAAGGTAAAGGAAAAATGCACTCTGAAGTGTTTTTAAAAACAGAAAATTCAACACCAATGAATTAGAGTTGAAAGTTCTTATATACAATACAAATGAACCAAGATATGGTAAATTCACAGGATATTACAATGTTGCTCTTTTTTTAAAACATTCTTCTTGCCTTTTTCTCCATAAATGATAAAATCATAATGATGAGGAAACCCAGTTTCTAGATACAATATTATCTAGTTGCTGTAGCAATCAAATAAAATAATAGTTCTCAAGGCATTTTGAAGACCATAATATATTATCAAAAAATGAGTTGTTTTAAGTATTCTAACTTGGTTCAAACAATTCATTATGGCATTAATCCTCAGTTAGACAGACAGAACTGAGGCGCCATGAAACAACTGGCCTGGTGTGGAAGAGAGGTAGAAATTATAAGCTGTGCTTCAGCCCACTGAACCATGATTTTAGAGTTCACTCATCAGTCTTAGAAGCTGCAGTCGCCCCTCCTTTCTTTTCCATCTCTTTTGCTTCCCCTGTTTCTGTCTGTCTATAACTGATTGATTGTTAAGGCTCCAGTGACTTTAATTAGACTCTCCCTCTAGCATATTCTCCAGCTCTAGCAGCTAGAGGAGTGGTTAGGTTATTTATTTATTTATATATACTCTGACTTTTTCTCCTATAAAGGCTTTGGTGTCTCTAAGAGTGTTAAATTATATGTATGAACATTTTCATGATTCAAATTACATGCATGATACAGAGCTTTGAAGGCACCACTGCACAGGAACTAACCACTTCCTTAAACCACTTCAGTTCCTGTACCTGGGCATAGATTCATTACCATTGCAATAAACAGAAGTGCTACATTTATGAAGCTTTTTACATATCATACACTGTACTAGGTGATTTACCTATCTTAGTTGAAACAAGACAAGGACCCTCTGAAGATCATTTCATTAGCCCCATTATAGAGAGAGAAATTGAGGCTTAGTTAAACTAAGGTAATTTGTACCAAATGAACACAGGCAAGATTTAAACTTAATTCCAGCTGACACCAAAACTATTACATCACATGAGGGATGTTTGTTTATTTCCTTGTTGTGAACTCATTCTCTAAATTGAAACCCTGATGTGCTTATGAATAAAACAACAGAGTAAGTTAATTCTATATGAGGAACATGTGGTCTCATAATCTTTATCATCTACTAATGTGTGCAATAATCTCCAGTTTTCCTCTCTTTCCTTCCTCGGCATTGTATTGGCCACATCATTCCCTCAGCACAATCTGTGAGGCTCCATCAGGTACATCCTATGAGGACCCTTTCTGTACTCTGTGTCTACCTCTCTTAGCCCACAGAAGGACTCACAGGTCTTCCAAGGAGCCTGCACACAGCTTTTGTGCAAGACCCCTCAGTACTATAGAGCTCTTCAGTACTCCTCATTAGTCCCCACAATTTTCTTTATTTTTCTTTTAATGAGCTAACTGAGGTATCTATAGACTGAAAAGTCTCCTTCCTTATGAACTACAGCCTGTTTTTTGAATCTTTTCTCTCCTTCTTTGTTATGACTTACACAATTCTTTCAGCATTTTTCTATAGCGCTAATCAAAATCAAAGACTATCAAGTGATAGTTCAACAGTTTTACTTCGATATTTTATGTCCTTTTATTGTTCTTATTTCCCTTTTCAACTGTAAACTTTTCAAATACCAGGGACTAACATTTCTTCAGCACTCAATTTCCAAAACTTTATCTGCTAAAATTTATCTGCCCTTAGAGGGACCAGAGTCTATGATAGTAGAGCAACCGACAACAATAGAATCATAAATTTTCTTTCTAACAGAGTAGCACTCAAATTAACAAGACTTGTAGTACATTAAGATTTTCTAAATCTTGTAAAAAAAAAAAAAACAAGTAGAAAAAGATATGTAGCCATGGAGTCTTATTTCTCTTCAAAAGTTTATCAAACTTTCTTCTTGAATATTCAACTTGAACACTTGAGGAACAGAAGGATGTTTGTCATTTTACAAATTACAAGAGGATGAACTTCTCAATGTCAGTTTTCTTCTTTCTCTTGTCACTGTTCTGATGTCATAAAAGACACTCAGTGAATTTTCCAGATGTTGTAATATTGCATTAGCGCTTTTCCTTTTGTCCAGGAAAAGTGAGCTGAATCTGGTTTCCTGTTTTACAATTTGGTAATTTAGTTGCAAGGAGTCAAATTGTGAAAAGTCTGAAAAATAATCAACCTTTCTAAAGGCAACCCATGTGAACTTGTAAGTAGGTTATAAATTGCTAACATTCTGAACTACTTCATCTAAGCTTAAGGGGGTGATTTGGCCATTCATCAAGAACAGACGGGCTGCCAAGATGGGCACCATCAGCCTTGACCCTGAAGCAGAACAAACTGACTGCCAAAAGGACACCTCCAGCCCTTGACTTTAAAGTAGAGTAGGTGAGTGAACATCACAACCTGGACATACCTTCTTGGATACTCATCTTCCCTGTCCAGGTTGTTGTTTCAAAAAGTCATTGATTTGTCCACTGCAGTCTGAGTATATAACCAAGACCACGGGCTTTGTGGTCCTTATACATACTTTCCTTCTGCTGTCCTTACCTTCCTCAAGTAATGCAATTCGCAACAGTTATAAAGCAAATAGTAACTTTGCTTTATAACTGTTCAGTGTCACACAGTGTGTCAAGAAATGTACTCAAGAACAGACTCATCCCCTCCAAATCTTTCTTCATTGATGGTTTTTCTGGAAATCACACTCCCCTGGGCGTGATGACCTCCAATGGTACTTAAAACACTACTGAAAAAGCTAAGAACACAAACTAAGATATAGTTAGCAATAAAAAAAAAAGTGTTTGTTTTGTATTATCTGTTTTCACTGTCTGTTCATTAAAACCTTTCTTGGTGGAATAACATAGAATGCATGTCCCACCTTCCCTTACAGTTCAGTGTAGCCACTGCTGTGGGATATGAAACAGCATATACCGCTCCATAGCTTTGCCTTACCAGCTAGCTGAAGTGAGATGACCTTCCAAGTGCACACTCAGTGTGATTAGAATCACATGAAGGCAAGAGACAGGTCTGTGGAGCATCACTCCAAGAGGAGTCACCAGAAGGAAATGCCCACAGTGACTCTTACATGAGAGAGAAAAAAGAAAAGTTTCAGTTAACCTACTAAAGTAAGGGGGATTTGTCTATCAGAATTTGATAGCATATTAATTAATGCACACATTTATGCCCTGAAGTGACTTGGTACCGTATCAACCAATCTAAAACATGGGGCATTTGCTTAATGCTCAGGTGTTGATTTCAGAGGTTTAGAAAATGGACACTCGTAAGACACAGAGGCAAGACATTCACCAAAGGTGCTTCTCATTCCAGAGTGGACAAACCATAGTGATTATGTTGTTGATGAAAACCCAAACAAAAATGAAAGGGAGTGGAGCCATCCCCTCTGCCTCTGAATCATATACATGTTGTGAGTGAATATTACCTTAATTTACACAATACAATTATATAAATTCAAGAAAGAGCAAACAAAAACACATTTGAAATGAGTCAACACTTGAAAGAAAAAAATGGCTTCAAGAAGACTTTTCCATTTTTACAGGTCTTAGTTTAATAGGCTTCTGTGAGTGATTTGTTGAATGACTCAACGCTGGTCTTTCTGGAATGGAGAACCATTGAGCAGAGTGTAGCCAACTATAACTTCCATAAAATAAAAGGAATTCTGGAAAATAGGGATTCTCAAATTCATTATATACATTCTGCCCAAATCTCTTGCTTACCTCTGAGATACCCTTATGTAGGGACAGCACCAAGCAGCAAACCTAATAATTCAAGAACTAAAATGTAATTTTAACTCCTAGCCATGAGTTAGAATTTTCAACTTGAATCCAGCCACACTACTATTGGAATAAAAAGAGGGGTAAATAAATCAAGATTCAGCAAAACAATAGGATGCCATCTAGTGTCTTAACATAAAACATTAAAAATATCCGTGATGGTCCCTCCCTGGTGGCGCAGTGGGTTAAAGCACAGCACTGAGAAGCTAAAGCCACTTCAGCATGAGTTCGATCCCTGCCCTGGAGGTGACCCACATGGCACAGCAGACATCTCCTGACCTGCCTGCTACTCCCCTCAGCAGGGTACTTTGTCATTCGGCCTGTTCTGCTCCCCACTCTGCCTCTGGTGAATCCTTTCACTGCTGCTGCACCTCTGGTCTGTACCCCAGCTCTGTATGCATAAATAAATAAATCTTTAAAAAAATATTCGTGGTACAGTCCAAAAATCCAAAAATTCCCCATATGCAAACCTAAGGCACTATAACTCATCCTTAAGAAAAAAGCAATAGAAACTGGCTCTGAAATGAACCAGATGTTAGCTATTACAAACAAGAACTGTTGTGGTGAAACTTAAGGTGTGAGAAAGACATGCTTGTAATGAGTAAAAGTATAAGACGATCTCAGCAGTAAAATAGATACGACAAAGTAAATCAAATGAAAACTGCAACTGAGAGGAGTATCTGAAATTATAAATGCACCTGATGTATGCAGCAACAGAATGGAGATGAACTTGAGATAGTAACAGAAATTATCTACTCTGAAAAATAGAAAGATCAAAAGACAATTAAAATAAACTCAAGGAACTGTAGAACAATATCAACAGGTATAAAATAAGTGTAAATAGTGACCTAGGGGAAGATGAAAAATGGGGCAGAGTAAAATATTTGAAGAAAAAATGGTCAAAAAATTTGTAAAAGATACATCATTACAAATTCAAGAAGTTGGATGAAGCTCAAGAAATATAAATACAGATGTGACCACACATAGTCTTAGAGTTACAAAGCTAACCAAAGAGAAAATCTTGGAAGCAGTGAAGAAAAATCACCCACTACATACTACATACAGTGAAACAATTTAAATGACCTCAGATTTTTCATTAGAAACAGTGGAGGCCAAAGACAATACAATGACATCTTTAAAATACTGAAAAATGGAGCGTGGGAATGGGTGTAAACCTGTCACCTAGAATCCTACAAAAATGAAGGAAAAATAAAGACATTTTCAGACAAAAGAAAACTAAGAAAAAGCATCCGTAAAACTGTCACCTAAGATGAAATGGAAGGCTGATCACATGCCAGCTTTAGCTAAGATAAGTATACCTGTTCTGGTTTTATTTTTTAGCAAATTATCACAAAGAAGCTATAAACTCCCAAAAGAGTTGGTTGATTTGCAAGCAAAAATGAAAAAGAATACAGATCCAGAAATTTAAGATCTTTAAAGGTTAGAGCAGTTTGCTTCCATTTATAAGAGTGAGAAATAAAATTCTATTTTGTTTAAGCCACTGAGATTTAGAGATTTTTCTATAATAATAGTTATATTTATCACAGATAATAAACTGATAAATTTCTTTCATTTGTTGTCTGTGTAGATAAATCAAAATGGAGAGTTTACAAATTCTAAGTTGCTTTCTTTCACACTATTTTGTGTTCCTTTGGTACTTGAGAATTGAGATAATTTTATATGATCACTTAATTTCTTTTTCAGGTTCATATTCCTATATCCCTTTTTAAATTCACTACATCTATAGAAAAATCTCAGTTTATTCCATGTTGTGTAAGAAAATACAATAAATGAAGAAAGGAACCTATTAGACTTAAAATAAGTACAAATGACATTTTGAAGGCTAACTTTCATAAAAGATTGTATTAAAACAAAAGATGGCCTGTTTTGTTGATAGAATTTCCTTCAAGTAAAGTCTTTATTGAAAAAAAGATTAAATTATTAAAATGGAATAATTTTGGAAATTATTCCAAAGATAATCTTATCCATTTAAAATTAAAATTTCTTCTAGAGTGAACAATTAATTTATGAATAATCAAAATTTACTTGTCTCCTAAATATTCCAAAGCCCTTGATCTCTATAAAGGATAAAAAGCTCTCATTTTCAGAGTCTATAAAAAGGTTTCTCCAAATAGGACTACATAAAACAGGAATATTGTTAAACTCTTTTATAACAGAAGATAAGCATGGCCTTGTCACTTAATGGACTCTAATTTCTACTTCACCGAAAATCACCAGTTCAGTGCTTTGGGATGCGAGGGAAAATTTACCGCATCTGTTTCTTCTAAGTCTGGATGGATGAACAAATTAACATCAAACAAATCAGTATCATACATAATAGAGAATTTACATGGTCATAAATTCCAAAGAATAATGGAGCAGGCCAGGGATATTTATCCTGTATTTATGGACCTGGGTATCAATGGTGGGGGTCAGGGTTTCTTTACATGACAGGACAAAAAGAGGTTACAGCCCTCCCTGGTAGCACAACAGGTTAGGACCCAGCACTGCAAGCTATGCCTCTTCAGTGTGAGTTCGTTCCATGCCCTGGAGATGATCCACATGCGCAGACCTCTCCTGTCTTGCTAGCCGCTCCCCTCAGCAGTGTATTTCAGTAGATCTGCCTGTTCTGCTCCCCACTCTGTCTCTGGTGAATTCTCTCATCCCTCGCACCTCTGGCCTATACCCCAGTTCTTGTGTGCATAAATAAATATCTTAAAAAAAAATAGGATGTACTGAGTAGACCAGTTCTTAGAATCCTGGGATGGTCTTGTTTGTGCACCATCAACTGAAAGGTCTGAAGTCATGGTTGGCAGGCATGAAATCATTGTTCTTTTTTGGTTGCTACATTTTTCTCCATTAGAAGTCATAATAGTGCTCCAGCCAGGTCTACTATTAAGTACTAACTTAGTGCAAAAACCTCAGTCTTATCACCTGACCTTTTGTACTCAAGCTTTGCCCATGATAGAGGAAACTTACTTGAGCTATACAGCACTCTTCTTTTTACCCTACTTCTTCCATATTGGTTATGAAAGAAATTATGGACAGAGGCCAAAATTATTTTTCATAAATGTTTCAAGTGTCCCATTGGTGACAGATGTACTCTCAAATCTTTGTGGAAAGTTTTGGGTTTCCAAACTGGGAGATGTGACTGTTCTTGAACCCCTTCATTCATCATTTGACTCTACACTGCCTGACTGACCTGGATGCTTGAATAGAGTTTAGGGTAGCAAGACCACCTAAGTGGAGAGTGGAGCTCCAGGGTATTTACTTGCCCATTACCAAATTGGAAATGGACTGAACAAATTGAACTTTTCTGATGAATCCCATCTAGAGCTCATTAGTGAAACAAAATTTCTCTTTAACCTAAAAAAGAAAAGTTGCCTAAAATGCAAAATGTGCTAATATAGTCAAGCTAAATTACATATTTTGCATTAAAAGCCTTTCTATTTTCAATCAATAATTAATAATACCTTCTATTTATAGAATACCTTTCTGTGCCAGATATATAATTTCTTTTTTTTAACCATTATTCCATTAACTTGTAGTACAATTTTTTGAGAAAACTATTAGCATCTCCATTTTCTACTGAATTAACTGAGATTGTAAAGAACTTGCCCAAGGTCACATACTCTAATGAATAGTTCAAATAAGGATTTAAATTCATGTTTCCTGGCAGAAAAGCATATTTAAGTATCACTTTTCTATCTTATATTCATATGAGTTGATCAGATTTGATTGTTTTGAAATACATTTCAGTTTTTTCATATTAGTTCAAGAAGTATTCATTGAAAATTTTTTGCTAAGTGGAATATCAAATGAAGACATTATGGAGTTTATTATAGTTCATCATGGAATGTTTGCCATTTTGAGTAAATCTGGGCAGTCAGTATTTGTGCCTCATTGCAGAGACTGGCATGATGGAAGGGGTGTGGTTATCACAGCTTAGCAGACCTGGCATGACTCCTGGCGTGTATTTACTATTTGCATGATAGATGCATGTCTCAAATTATATGATTTGTAAAATGGTGCTAGAAGCACCTGTCTTATTGCAAGATAAAAAATTATATATTATGAACACACAGACACACATCACTCAGTATTTTGCTCTGCACATCACAGGGTAGCTTCTCTTACTAAATAATAATATATTATTATTATTAGATTTGCAATGGTGAAATTTAGGCTACATGGTAAAATGTTTCCAAAATTAACAATTTAAAGTAACACAATACTTTTTTTCTTTTTTGTTTCATTTATGATTCTGTGACTTGACTGATAGCTCTTTTATTTTCCTGCATCTTTTGTTTTAATTGACATTACATTGGCTTACACTACTATATGTGATTTAAGGCTGTAAGTTCACCCCTCCTCAGATTGTACCAGCCCACACCCTCCACCAAAGCACCAGTAGTCCTCCCTCCATAAGTTAATCGGGTTCCCTGTCCCTCTTTGGTCTACACCCACCACACCGCCCATCTGCAACTACTGAGTCCAACTTTCTGCATTTTATGAGTCAATAGGGTGAAAGACCTGGAGGTGTCCAGCTACTGATCACAATATACTAGGTTTAGGGGCTGCAAGGGCAAGGAAGTTCATTTGTTTGGGGGAGCACCACTGATATTCCTCCTCTATGGGGTTCCAGAGATGAAGATGGTCATTCTATGTACAGTCATTGTGCTTCACAAGGTCAGAAACAGAGGAGAGAGGGAGTGGGGGAAGGGTAAGAACAAAGAAGGAAGTACAATGGCCCATGGTGAAGGACTATGGGTGATTTGGTGGTGGATTTACTCTGGTGGTAATACCGGATGGAGGTGTCCTAATATTACTGCCATTAAAAATATTAGCTGGGGAGCCTCTCTGGTGGTTCAAGTGGTTAAAGCACTGCATTATGAAGGTCTCCGAAGCCACTGCAGCACAAGTTCGATCTCCCTCCAGGGAGCTGACCCATGTGGCACGGCAGACCTCTCCTGACCCACCCACTGCTCCCCTCAGCAGTGTATTCCAGTGTATTTCTGCCTGTTCTCCCCATGGTGAATGCTCTCACCCACCACAACTCTGGCCTGGACCCCAGTTCTGTAAGCATAAATAAATAAAATATTTTAAAAAATTAGATTTTAAAAAGAGAACAGGTGCGAGTGGTGGGTGAGGAGGAGTGCAGACTGCAGTGATTTCTGTTCTTTTCCTTAGCAGGCATCAGGCCTGCCTGGGTCACCCAACTCCTCACTATGGAATCTTCTCTTTCAATAGAGTGTATCCCTGCATCATTTCTGCTCTCCCCTCCCAGGACCCTTGTGTTAGTAGGCAGCCCAGACATCGCTGTTCCCCATTGACACCACTTCCCCCAGCATCTCTCTCCACCACCACCTGTTCAGTGAAGTGGGAATGTCCTCCTTTGCTCTGCCAGTATCCAAAGGGTGGTATTGTTTCTGCCCATGTCATGGACTCTCTTGGTAAGCGTCCCTCTAGCTAACTTTCTCAAGTTTAAGCAGAGTGTTCTTGCTTGACAGTTCTTGAGGTCCATTTTGGCAGGAGCTAGGTCATCCAAAATAGCCTCACTCATGTGCCAGCTAACACATTACAGGCCTAAAAAGGCTTCAGTGTCAACTTGTTGATCCTTTCTATATGGTGCCTCATGCTCAATCAGAGTTCCTAATAGGAACATGACAGCAAGGCCCAAAACAAAACCACTTGCCACGCCTCTGATGAAATCATGTTTGCTTGTGTGTTACTGGCAAAGTAAATCATCAGACAGATCACAGGCATTAAGAATCAGTATGGGAAGGCACTACCACCAGAATGGCTAGAGGGCATTCATACCTGACAGATGTTTTTACAATTTACTAACACCCCTTATTATAAACTCTCCTTGAAATCCATAGCACAGGGCCCTCCCTAGTGGTGATGCAGGTTAAAGCACAACATTGAGAAGCTAAAGCCACTTCAGCATGAGTCTGATTCCTGCCCTGGAGGTGACCCACATGGCGCGGCAGATCTCTCCTGGCCTGCCCGCTGCTCCCCTCAGCAGTGTTCTTTGTCAGTTTGCCTCTTCTGTTCTGCTCCCCACTCTGTCTCTGGTGCATCCTCTCACTGCCCTTGCATCTCTGGCCTGTACCCCAGCTTTGTATGCTAAAATAAATGAATCTTTAAAAAAAAAAAAGAAAGAAATCCATGGCACAAAGCTATTTGTTAGTCCTCGTAATTTGCATATCTGTTTTGTTTAATACATATCATTCCTGTGGGTATATCTTATTCTATCCATTCTAATTCTGCTTTCCATTCACAAATGTTACCCTGCTATAATGTTGGTATGTGTCTATATACTTACAGCTCATTTCTTTTGAACGTCAAGTTGTAGAACTCACCATTTTTCCACCTTGACACAAGAACAGCAAAAATAGGGTATCTCACTTTCAAGCCATTTCACATTGATAAGATTTGAAGCATTTTCCTAATATCTGATGCTTGTGCCTGTGCTATGGGCCTTGATGCTATTTGAAGAATGGTGCTCTTGTTCTGTAGAGAGCAATTTTGCTCAAACAAGTCACACTGCCCTTGACTGTCAAATACCAGCACACTCTCTCCACTAAAGTTGTTCCTCCACGATAGTGGTATTACATTGTGGTGTTACATTGCTTCAGGCTCTGATTCAGTGAATCCTTCAAATGCATCTTTGGGTGCTCTTGCCCCGCCAGTGTCCTAGAGCTTAATGGAAGCTACTTTTCAGTGTACTTTATTCTTCGGTTGTTCATAATCCTAGTATGTCTTAGACCAGCAAGGGTGAATTTCTAGTATTTGAGAACCTGGCTGCTAAAAACTTTGCCCACTGCATGTTACAAAAAACAATTTCTGAATAGTAAGAATAGAACTTACCCAAATAACTAAGTGGGATTTTTTTTAATGTGCCATTCCCATAAATAAGAGTGGATATTTCCATATCACATCAAGTTTTGTACCAAAATCAACTCTTCCTGTCTCCTCAGGGACGCAGTGACATATGAGTTTCAGAAACAATTTTTAAAATAAGATTGCCAGCTTTCTGGATATGATGTGGTTTTCCCATAGCTCACCCAGCAAACATAGCCTTAAATTAAAAACTAGCTTCTTTCTGGAAGGTTGCTACATTATTTATAGTGTCTGAAACTGTACAGATCGTCTCTTTTATGTTGTTTTATTTTAGATTTTGAAGCATCTCACTCTGGTCATGACCATCTTCCTCTATTATATGAATTAATTAAACTCCTAATTTGTGCTCTTCAACTACTGCCTAGTCAAGGACTCCCTGACTGCTTTGATTCACAAGCCATGTACCAAGCAGTCATAATGAAAGGGGAACTAGCCTTGAGTTTGTACCCCCCCCCCACAGGAACGACCAAGCCAAGCCAGAGGTCTTGCTATAGTCACAAGAACTGAACTCCTCCCTCCATCACAACTCACACCCTCCTCCAGTCTACTAAACACCCCCTTCACCCCCATGGCCTTAACTGCTGCACCTGATGGACTGTCACTGAAGGAAGATGGTTGATGTCGCAGACTCATTGTCTGTGCTGTTTCCACTAATAGGACATGTATGTACCACACAGTCTCTAGGCACTCCACTCCTGTGAGGGTCTCCCACACAGGTTTGCTCTCAGTGTTTAATAAACAGCCTCTTCCAGTCTTCATTTCCTCTCCTGGGTATCCCATTACCAAGCCCTTTTTTCTTTTTTTAAGATTTATTTTATTTATGCATACAGAACTGGGTAATAGTCCAGAGGTGCAGGGGTGGTGAGAGGAATTACCAGAGACAGAGTGGGGAGCAGAACAGGCAGATCAACGAAGAAAACACCTGCGGGGAGCAGCAGGTGAGGCAGGAGAGGTCTGCTGTGCCGTGTGGGTCACCTCCAGGATCGGGGATTGAATGTCCACTGAAACAACTGTGGATACCTTTCAGTGCTGTGTCTACCAGGGAGGGACCACCAAGCCCTTTCAAAGTCCTTTACATCACATATTTTATAAGTGAGCAGGACTATCTTGGCTGTGGTGTGTCCTCCACACTGAACAGTATTGTCATGTCCATCAGCCTCTCATGTCTTGAAGCTTAGTTACATTAAAGACTAAATCATGCCTTTCTCACTTTTATCAGTCAGTCATCTCTAAGACAGATTAAATTACCCTTTGTTTCTTTAGTAGTTATTTTTATTGAAGGAGATTTAAAATGGACTTCTTTAGAATGAAGGAGTACATTTCTACTGACTGCCATCTCCAGACTTGCTCTGCCCTTTCTCCTATGTGGATTTTCCACACAATCATATGCTCTCACAACTTACCCTCATTGCCTCATGTTTTTCTTTTCTACCAAATTATTTGCTGCTTATTCCTCATCTACCTTTAGTGATGATCATTTCGTTGTAACTACAGAGTCTATGTGTGTGTGTGTGTGTGTGTGTGTGTAAGTGCATGCCTTAGTCAAATCAGGCTGCTGTGACGGCAATGGCTTTGATTGGGTGACATAAACAGCAAACATTGATCTTTCAAGCTAAGGAGTTCAACATAAAGGCCCCTGCAGCTTTGGAACTTGGGAGGATTTTCTTCCTGGTGTATAGGCAGCTTTTCTTTCACTATTTCCTCATTGGTAGACATGAGGAGGATCAAGGGAATACTCTGGATTCTCTTTTATTAAAGGCATTAATTCCATTCATGAGGACTTTATCCTTGTGACTTAATCACATCCCCAAAGCCTCACTTCATAATACCATTACTTTGGGGGTAAGGGCTGTAACAAATGAATTTAGGATCAGAGGGTGCACACAGACGATTCGATCTATGACAGTGTGTATTGTGTATGTATTGGCAATGACCCTGGTGAGGACTGGTGGCAAAGATGGCAATGATCACTGAGGCAGAAATCTACCTTATGATTTTATGAGGTTATTTCTTGTTCTTGTCTGGAGTAATCCAATAGTACTGTTTTAGGAGACACTAATGATCAGGGATGCCATTCCATTTCAACACAATCTTTATACATCCAGCAAAATGTACGTTTGTCCTTCTAAAGCTCTTAAAAACCAAATATTTGAGACTGTATAAAATATGTAATTATATAAAATATGTAATTTATTCCAGGGATGATTACTTAATGATACCCATAAGGTATATTTTATTTTATCTTGCTCTCATTTTCTATTTTCTCTTTATTTGGGCAACAACATTACCTACCTGATTTGTCATGTACATTTTCAATGAGGCTCCCTGAGGTGGTTACAATGATGAATGAAGAAATCTGTACATTTGTACTACACAGTCCTTGCTGATTTAATGAGGGCCATGCTAGTGGGGCTAAATCAAGTCTATCATTTCTGAAAGGTTTTGATTTTAAGACATTCATACCAATTACTATGTTGTTGTTGACAAGACAATGAAATAGCAAGGAAAATGTTCATGAAAATTATTTTTACTGTGCAGGGAAGGAGAGAACTAACATGGATCCATGTTGTATGCATTTTTTCAAAGGGTAAGGTTTTCAATGTAAAAAAAAAAGGAAAAATCTTTTGCTAACAATGACAGTGAAACATATCTATACTTTGATTTTCATTTCATTCAAACTAGACTTGGAACGCAGCAGGATAGTTCTGGGGACAATCTCCCATTTCCTGGTCTTGTTCTTTAGAAGCATATTAAGTTTTCTGAAACATCTTATCAGGAGACAGAATTGATTTTTTTTTGTTTGAGGTAAAAACAGAAGGTATAATACTGTCAAACACTATTTCAGTATTTTTATTCTTTTTTTTTAACCTCCTACCTGCTGTTCTGTTTTGTCTCTCCTTCCATGTCTGATTCCACATTCAACACGTATACTCTGCTTCCTTCTAGTTTCTGCTCTTTCTGGGGTTCAGTATTAAGGGCTCTCTGTGGTCACCTGATAATACTTTTATTTATTCAATCAATTGTTGTCCTTATTGTATAAAGAATGAGCATGTGGGGTGGATGGAATATTATTATTTATTTAGTATTTGAGTCATTCACATACTATCATGACATATAGGCACAATTATCTATGATGTGTTATATATAGCCGTCATCACAGCAAACCTTGCATGTGAAGCATGCCAAAGAAGCCTGCAATGATAACTGGATTTGAGGAGAAATTCAGTGACATTTGAGAAATGAAAGAAGGAAATTTTCACTTTCTGGGATTACATGTCTTTTTCCTCTTAAAACTGGTCCATATGTTTCTTTAAGGGAGTCTAGTAAGGTTATAGTCTCTAATTCATTATTGACTCCTGATGAAAGCTCAACTCAGTTCATCTAGCTGGAAGAGAGCAAACTGAGTACAGTAAGTCAAAAGTGACAGGGATTAAGTCTTTAATCACTTGCTATGATTGCATAAATAGGAATTTAAGTCTGTTCTGGGTTTTCCCATGAAGTTGCTCTAATCAGGTGGACCAACACAGACAAGTACTGTCATCTCACTACTTAACAGTCCAAGGACAAATGCTACAGAAGTATTTTGGACTCTGTTCACAGAAGGGCAAAGAAAGAAATAGGAGTAAGCTATTTAAGCTTTCTATTCTCCCATTGGGGTGATTAACAGCTGCTGTGTATTCGAAGTGTACAAGCACCAAATGGTGGATCCTCTGATAACCTAGATGTCTAGGTGATTCGACGGGCAACAATGAACCTCCGTACTGGCCACTGTCAACCTACTGTAATTATGTGACTGGATTAATGTTCTGACTAATGTATACCTCCACCTTAATTTGGGGGTAATAACCTCTGGTAAATAGGGAACTGTTTTGGTTGTTCATAGCATGACACCATGAAAGAAAAGAAGCCATTGAAACCAGCATATTGCTCAACTAGAGAAAGAGACCAATTTAGTCACCTGAGAGGGACACACAAATAAAATATCCATTTACTGTGATTTCATAGTGCTCTCATGCCTTAATATTAATTGTTCTGCATAACCATATGTATAAAAAATATATGGTCTTGCATATACAGCTCATTCTTCAAAGCTTTTCAAATGTAAGCCAACATCATGTGGGTGTGTGATTTAAAACCAGGGCTTATGGAGTAATTTTTTCCAACATGAGAGGAGAAATTCATGATGCTTGCTACTATTCATCAATTTCAGACCAGTGTATTCACATTTTAACTTTTATGTTAAATCCAATATTTATCAGTAAAGTTCTGCTTATCAAAGAATTTGATGCTCCTCTTCTTTTACTTGTATTATTTTAAGTGAATGAAGCTGAGTGTAAAGGATACTGATAATCAGCATTCTTATGGGAAACATTAGCTTCTACTGGATTGGCAAGTGGAAAAATGGTTGTTGTTTTTCTTTCTTTTCTTTTCTTTTTTTTTTTTTTTTAACTTTCCAACTGCTGCATCTGGGACTATTAGTTTCACTTTGATAGATGAAGAGAAGATGAACAAATCACAAGATTTATTTTTCAGGGCATATTTGATAGAATCAGTGACCTTTTAACCTTCTCTATACTGCTTGGAAAAGTCAAATCAGACTAACATAATATGATTTGGTTTCCATAGACTTTGTTAAAGAAGCTAGGTTTGAAGATAAAGCTCTATCAGGCTGCCTTTTCTTTTGATGAAATACAGATTGAAGAAAAATGCACAGGTATAACATATCTAGTTTTTGTCTTCATTGAAGACCTTCTGTTATGGTGTAGATTAATGTGTGTGGTCTGCATAAAATCTGCAGCATCACAAAAGACTTCTCATACAGTTCCCAAAATTTACTCGCTGAGTATACAATTCCACTGTTGGGAATTGAAAGAACAGGTAACCAGCACATGTTTGGAAAGCATCTGTCAGAACTGCCTCTTTGGTGTTTCAGATTTTTGAATTGAGAAAGTTGAAATGAAATGATAATGAAAAGATATGAATCTCCATTGATAATCTAGTAACTAGGGAACGGAGAGGATGGATCATTTTTCTGCTTATGCCTTTAGAATTTTTACCTAGTTAATTACCTAAACAAAATTAATATAAAAATTTAAAAGGTTTAAATTAATGAAATAAAAACCAACCAAACCATTTTCAGTGTTATTCAGCAGTATATTAACCGTTGCCACAGTCACTAGGGTCCCAGCCTCCCTTTTCTCTCTGTCCCTCTTCCCTTAATTCTTTATTTTTCTCATCTTCATGTATTCTAGAACACAAATAGTTCATAGTTATTTTTATTCAAAGTAGCATTGCATTATAAAATGTTATCATTTTCAAGTGTTCATCACTGAGAATCAGTATGTATATGTGCCACGTTACATTTACTGCTAAAAATCTACCCTTCACTTGCTGAGTGCTGACTGTGTGTGAGACGCTGCTCCAAAGGCTGCCTGTTAAACAACTTGACCCTCAACAACAGCAAGGGTACCACATGCGAGGAAGTTAAGTAACTTTGCCAAAGTTTAAACTAGAATTTGAAGCCAAGCCCGAGGCTTTGTTGCCTCTTGCAGGTTCATCTTATCAACTAGTTCCTTCATCCACAAAAAATTGACTCAGTAGATGAACTTTTTCCAAGAAGTAAGCATCTTTTCTTTTATGAAGTTTGTTTCATTGGCCTAAAGAAAAGTTCTTTCAATCTAATTTATCTTCTCTTTTTCAAACTTCACAAGCAGAGAAAGAAAATTTGAAAGGAAAGGGCTGCCACAGAGTGATAGAGCTGAGAGAAGTAGTGGGAATTGGAGACTGAATCCCATCTATCACTGGGCTATGTGAACCCACTGAGGAAATGCTTAATCAATAATCAATAAGAAAATTAATCACCTAGTCGTCTCAAGATCAAGCTGTGTCGAGGAACAGTGAATTCCCTTTCATGGAGGAACGTGAGCAGAGGTTGGATAAGTTGGCATAGTGTTGGCATAAAAGTTAGCAGAAATGCTCCTAATTTTACTTTGGGATTTAAAAATCATTCTATAATTCTTTTGATATACGTCATCTCTTTTAGAAAGCTCTTAGCCCATTTTCTTATTGTGACTAGTGATCCTGAACAAGTCTAAAACTAATATCTGCTAAACTGAGTGATTAATTAGATACAAGAATCACCAACATTAGCTTCATCATTTGTAATTCTCACAATGTTGTGATACCGTGCAGAGATTGCTGCATGCTCGACACATTTATTGACATTATAACTGGATTCAATTATCTTTCTGCTTCAAATAGACATTATTTCATTCTCTAAAATAGCCTTCATGGGTTTGAAAAAATTAATAGTTCCTCATTATATGGCCAGCAGATACTTGTGCAAAATCAGATTTTAATCACAATTGCACATAATCAGATGACACTGGAAGAAAAACATTAGCTGATAGCTTCTTTATAAGTACTTTAAACTATATCAAGTTTTTAAAATATATAAACTACAATTATATGATCGCAGTATAAATCCTTGGCTCTTTGCAAAGGATTGAGCACTCTGGAAATTTGTCAAGTAATAGCAACTACTGATCAAATTATGTTTGCTGTCATTCAATGAAAAAATCTAAAAGGAAAATTATTTTTTTCTCATCTCATAGAAGATGAAAATCATACTGTGGTAGACTACCTTTTTGGGCATTTTGTTTATATACCTTTTCTTCTTATCTTGGTTTCATTTTGTCATTAATTTGGTTTGTCAACTCTTGCATAGTCAAAATTATTCCAAGAATAATTTAATATCTAAGAAATTCTATCATATTAGTTGGTGGAAGTTAGTCTAAATTAAGTATAAAATGTATGAAGTAGGGCACTATTATACAATTCGCAGAAGAATTCTTTGAAAGCAGAATACCTTAAAGATAAGAAGTCCCCATATATCCCTTAAAGTAGAATCCTGGTTATTTTGCCATTACATCCAACTTTTCCAGGACAGTCTGTCATATAAGATGA
>NW_004567111.1:20553555-20557945 GCF_000260355.1 Condylura cristata
AGTCCATCAACGGAGACCGGGACTTTTCAGCTTCTTTTGGAGAGGATAGAGAACTAGAAAGAGTAGTATACCTATGATTTGAATATTGAAAAGGGAGTTTTGGCAGCAATGTTACCAACAAAGAGATCTTTTAATGAAAACTCATCTCAAGAATTATTCAGAAAGCTAGATTTTTAAAACTATATCCTTCACATTCATTTATTATGATATTTTATAAGACTCCATATATATTTGTAGGTATTTCTCAACCCAGCTTTACTTAGGGATAAAAAATGAGGACAGTTAACTTTTCAAAACAAATGTGCAAATTGTTGGCAAGCATATGTTTCAATTAAACATGACTCAAAGTAGATTTTTACAACCAGGAACTCTGTACTAGGGCCATTAAGCATTTTATGTTTCCTTTGCTCATTATCCTATAATTCACTGCCCTAGTGGTATGTGCAAATTACTGAACACTGGCTAAAATATTTACTTCTTTATTCATTGCTAATTTAATGCACCATTTTAATATATGCATATATATAATTTTACATGTATATAAGATACACTTTTGAAAAAAAATTACTTGTTTTTTATGCCCACATTTATAATCTTAACTCTAAAGGGAAAATAATTCCTTTACAAATAAATTTTCATCTCCCATTTTTCTGTATTACTTATGGAAAAATCTTATACCAGAGGTTTGCTCAAAAGAGAAGTTTCCAGAAAACAGTGTATTCTAAATTAGGGTCTCAATATTCCTATCCTCTTGAGCATGAAAGCTATCAATATCTACTAAATTTTACTCTTACTTTTTATTTATTTTAATAGTTGACTTAGTTTGGGAGATAAGTTCTGCACACAAAGTAACATGCAACACCATTTTAATTAACCTCAACAATCTAGAGACTATATGACATATAACAAAACTAGGAGAAACCTTCTGGTTTACATGTATCTGAATTTTGACTGTTCATCTAGTCTCCAGAAATCATTGAGTTTCCTTCTTCATCATTCTAGCTGGATCAAAAGCTGTAGACTTGAGTTGACACATTTTGAATAGTGTTATGACCCATCAGTTCCCCCAATAATAAATCTCACTTCCATCCACAGTTAGCTAATGCTTTGACCTAAGGTTTGCCTCATGACATCCTACTTCTCACTTTTGATTTCCTGTTCCCTTTACCAATACCCCACTTTTTTTTTTTCCTGTGATTTCTCCATCAGTTACTAGTATAAGTTCTTCTGAGCTGGCTATGAGCTGTCCACTCATGGACAACTGTGACCTGTTTGCTAGTTGCAGATCACAGCAGGGCTGAGAACACCTAGGCCTTTGTTGACCTGATTACATAACTATCCCCATGGTCTCAGGTAACTCTGCCTGTGATAACATCAAATACTTTGCAGATGCAAATAGCTCTTGATATATGGTTACATTTTGTCCCTCTCTGTTCCAATCTCACCCTCTGGACTTGATTCCTAAGACCATTGTTGCATGATCAGCTTTTACTATCCTGTAAGATTTCAAGAAATGGCACAAGAACTTCTGCTCAAGTAGAAGAGTCTTGTTTTGCAAACCTACTCCATGACTGCTGTGTTCCTAACCCCATTCCTGCAGCAAAGCAAAGCCAACATGCAAAGCAGCAACAATTTCCTATCACTACAACTAGTTGTGAACTTATTTCAATTTTTGAACATCTGCTTTGGATTCAGCATCATGAGTGTTTGAGATGAATGACTGGAGGGTTGGAGGGACTTGAAACTCTGGTAATCAAGAAATTCAAAATGCTGAATTATGGAACGCAAAACTGGCCTATAAGTGACATCACTCAAAGGATGGGCTATGAACTGATCTACATCAAGATTGATGCAGCATGTGGAAATTTTCATAGCAATTTGGTATGGTTCTAGTGTAATCAGTGAACTCATCTTGTTGAACAGGGTATAAGCCATTTTGCTGTGGTTAAATTTATGTAGTCACCTATGGCATGAGCCATATGTTAATTACACGTGGAAAGACTACAGGAAAGTCTCAATCCTTGAGAAGGTAGTTTGCAAAGCACGTAACAATTTCCAGATTGCAGTGTTTCTTTCACTCTCAAACCATGTTCTCCAATGACTTGTAACAGTTGATCTGGACAAACTGAGCAGACTACACAGAAAGCAAGATACTAATAATTTTTGCCTTGCTGGCAATTAATTTCAGGTGAGTGCTCATAGCCTCCTAGATCTACAGTAAACCCAAATTCTAGCAAAATCAACTAAATAACAGTGAGCAAAATAAAAATCTACATTGGATCCAGTGTATTATAGAAACACTCTAAATCTTTAAATTTCTTACTATATAATAATCAAGAAAATACTAATGAAGTCTTATTTTCCTCTTAAATTTGATTTGAAGTCAAACATTTTATCTAAAAATTGTTACCAGGTCATTCTTGGTTCAAACAGTGACTATTTATATAGTGAGTATTTGTAGTGAGTCAACTATTTATAGTATTTGCCAACCTTTACTTATTTATTTGAGAGAAAGGATTCAAATATCTTTGCTTATACAGATAAAATTCTCAGTTACCACTTAGTCCTCATGTTCTTTAATGTCCTTATATTTAAGAGCACCAAAATATAGAAATATATGTTGTTTAAAGTGTTTTCATGTGAAATAGCTGAGGTTAAATAGAAGATATTTCTTTCAATCAACAAAATTGTTAAGGTCTGCTCTGTGCCAGTTACTATAAATGGCCATGGGGAAAATACATGAAAGATGTTGTCCCTCTTCTCCAAAAAGTCAGAGGTCTCATGTGGAAGACAGATACATATAAATAATGACAACCCAACATGACAGGTGTTTTCATGAAGATAGCAATGAAATTCTCTCTCCAGGAAGTTCTTGCTTTGCACACTTATGTGGAACTGTAAAAATAAATGCACATGCTGAAATTTTGCAAAAACAATCTTAATAAACAGCAGGAAATTTTATCATTGTTCTGGGACCTTAAATTTTCCTCAAGACACTCACACTGTCTTGCTGTTGGTTTTAAACATATGGGTAGGTAAATAAAAAATAGTGAAATCCACCTTTACTGGTTATACTATAATTTTTTTTTGAGATTGATTTATTCATGCATTAAGAACTGGGGTACAGGCCAGTGTTGCAAGGGCAGTAAGAACCTTTACCAGAGACAGAGTGGGGAGCAGAACAGGCAGACCATGAAATACACTGCTGAGGGGATCAGCGGGCAGGTCAGGAGTGGTCTGCTGTGCCATGTGGGTCACCTCCCTGCCTGGGTATCACACTATGCTGAAGTGGCTGCAGATAGCTTCACAGTGCTGTGATTTAACCTAGTGAGCTACCAGGGAGGGTCCCAAAAGGAAGTTCTTTTAACCTCTTCTCTACCTTAGCTATTTCTTTTCCTATTCTCACCAAAGGTTACTGAAAGATAAAAACTGCAGTATGTAAGTCATCCTTTCTATCCCAACCTTTAACCCAATTCTACTGCTGGGTCTCAGCATGCCAGCTACATGTACTCCTCAGTGTCAGCCTGCAGCTTCCTCTTGATGGCCAGCAAGAAACATCAGCAAGGACTAACTCTGGGCAGTTTCAGTATTTTTGTTATGAGACTGTTTTGCTTCCTATACTCTATACCATTAATTAATGAGAATCATGGTACTGACAGTATCTCTGTCTGTACTGGTTATATCTGTCTGACTCTTGCTTTTAGTGAAATAGTGAAAAGTCCAGTGGGCTTGTGGTGTTGTGTGTTTAGTTTCTGGTTCACCGATTACTTTCTCTGAGTAACTCATTTCACTTCTCTGGCCTAAGTTTCCATAAGAATTAAAAGACTGGGCCCTCCCTGGTGGCGCATCAGGTTAGGACACAGCACTGCAAGCAAGCAGCAACCCCTTCAATGTGAGTTCAATCCTCAGCCTCAGAAGTGAGCCACATGGTGCAGCAGACCTCTCCTGACCAGCCTGCTGCTCCCCTCAGCAGTGTACTTTGGCAGTCGGCCTGTTCTGCTCCCTGCTCTGTCTCTGGTGAATCCTCTCACCACCCCTGTGCCTCTGGCCTGTACCCCAGTTCTGTATGCATAAATATTTTTTTTAAAAAAAGAATTAAAAATCTTAGACTTCTCAGATATTCTTCTCTGAAGGTGTAACTATCTCTGACTTATTTTCTCCCAAAGATTAGCCTTCATTTGTACATATACAATAAGAGGAAAAAGGAAGATTAACAAGCCACATAAAGTACCTGCTCTTGAGAACTGCTGAAAACTCTTTTGACATCCATTTTGAGAAACAATGGTTTTTGCTGAAGAATAATCTTGTAGAGCTTTGTAATCTCTCTTTTGCCAACAATTGGCAAGCAGCTGAGTCTAATAGTCTACACAGGAGTGAAGTTTTGCATTAG
>NW_004567111.1:20558310-20561194 GCF_000260355.1 Condylura cristata
AGTAAGAGGAAACACACAATATTTGGTAGAATAAGACCAAAAATAAAGTTAACTTGTAGAATTTTTAATAGAGAAATTGAAGGTGGTAAATGATGAAGTTTACTGAGGAGGACCAGAGGTGAGCTCACTCTTCAGGATGTTGTAATACTGCTGTATCGCTCACCAAGTTTGGTACCCAAGAAATAGGAAACAGCAGGCCTTACTATACTTCTTCATACATGTATAAATGTCCCTTGAAAATTGAAGGGAAAGAGGGTATCTGGAACAAATTTGAGTTGAAAAAGTTTAATAATCCCATAATCCTACATAATGAACACATAATAACCTGATAAATGAAGAGAATTTTCTCTTCAAGAACAATTCTTGATGTGAGGATTTCTCAAGAAAACAGCAACAGTGGCAAGATATAAAGTTGACTTTTTTCCTTTCCTTATCCTTTTTTCAACCTTTAGTATAAATACTGTTTTGTTGTTCAGCAGGAGAGTAGAACATGCGAAAATAAGTTGAGAATCTGATACAACAGGAAATAAAAGAACCACATGAAAATGTAATATCCTTCCATTGTATTCTAAAAGAAGTTTCCATCAACTCGTGTCACAGTAATTTTTTTCTGTTCCATTCTTAATGTTTTTCAAAGTATGACTTAAGTAATAATAACACCTGAATTTCAGCCTTAACATTGATGAGAGTAGTCCACAATCATGGGGGATAAACAGGAGGTCCTTGTTGCTCTTACTTAACTGCAAATCAGATAAACTAAAGAAGATATAAACCAAACCAAAAATAAAATTAAAAAAGCAATTGGAAAGTTTGGCTGATTCACAAATTGGCAGGGATGTTTAGTTTGTTTTTATTCAGGATTTTCTAAAATTGCTCCCTTCTCAATAGCCTCTGGCCATCATCACCATGGAGAAAAGAATAGGCAGTATTCTGGAAATCCATTAGAATTATAAAAATGCACTCATGGCAAAGCATTTGGGCACATGTACAAATTAAACATGTAATCTTACTCCTGAGAAACTTAGTTTATGGATCCTCTCAGTCCTTTAGAATCTCTTAGTTGCATGAATGAGACACACTAAGACCATCAGGTTGTTTCAAGCACCCCCCAAGGTCAGTTGTATAGGGATTGTGTAAGAAGGGAATTTCAGAGTTTTAGATCCTGCCAGAGAGACTTGATACCTGTCTTAAGAAGTAGATCTCCCATAAAGGACACCAAGAGGCATAAACATCCACTCAATGGATGTTTCAATGGAATGGAAAGAATACATTCCACAAAACCTAGCTATGAAATGTATGCTACTCATACAACTTATAGTTGGTATTTACATTTTGTGTCCCTAATTTTACCATCAGGTAAGATTTCTGGTCATTCACAAATGCTATATTTTGTGGTTGAAAGGAATAATGTTACTTGCAATTGAGATCATTTCTCTCTAGGTTTCTGTTGATGTATAAAAATTAGAATAATCAGTATTTGAGTGGGCAAAAATTTTCCTTTCAATTTTACATATGCAAATATACTTAAGAAATAAAAAGTAGGGCCCTCCCTGGTGGTGCAATGGGTTAAAACGCAGCACTGCAAGCAAGGTGCAGCTGCTTCAGTGCACATTCTATCCCAGGCACTGGAGATGACCCACATGGCGTGGCAGACCTCTCCTGACCCGACTGCTGCCCCCCTCAGCAGTGTACTTCATCAACCTGCCTGTTCTGCTCCCCACTCTGTTTCTGGTGAATCCTCTCACCGCCTCTGCACCTCTGGCCTGCACCCCAGTTCTGTATGCATAAATGCGTAAGTCTTTAAAAAAAGGAAATAAAAAGGGTGAAAAAACAGTAAATTGGAAAAAACCTTAAGGAAGGGCACATTTTACCAATGCACCTATCAGATCAATAGATGCTATAGAGTCAAAGATGTTTCGCTTTTGTGAAACTTCACTGTGTAAACAGATATTCCTTTTAAATTTTGCTATGGTCTTCTGACCACAACCGCTTCAGGATTTCCAATAGCCTGTTTTAGCTCTCTAAGAGTCCCCTCTAACCAGTATTAATTTACAAAAACACCACATTTTTTTAAGAAAATAAAATGATACATGAATTTTAAAAAATATAACATTGCATATATTTTCCAAACACTGTCTAAATCAAAATAAAATTAAAGAAAAAGCATTTCCTAGGAGTCTGTTTAATCCCAGTTTCTTTTTCCTTAGGAAAAATCCTCTTCATTTAAGTTTTTAAAATCGTTACTACTTTCCTTATAATAATTGATTCTGTGGTCCTCAAATCAAATCATAAAATATGCTTCCCACAATTGGATTTATAAAAGTCCTTAATAACTGAAACTTGTGCCTTCTAATTATTTTGTATTCTATATAATTAGGTAGAATGGATATTTCAAGTGTAACCTCTGTGTGGAAATGTACATTCTCTTAAGTAAATGGAGCTTTGAATTCTGAGATTAAATTCATCCATGTAACTATCAAATCAAGTCACAAGCAGTTTCTTACTGACCAGTTGCTTCCTTACTAACATCCCCAAACCTCTCAAAGTGCTGTCCCTGTCACTCTCAAAAAATATTTTTTTTCTCCCCCATGTCTTGATAAAATAGACTCCAAAATGTCTTAGCAGTTTGTATAATTCTGAAACAACATTTCTAGAGTTTCATTCCTATGAAGTCACTAACAACAAAAATTAAAATCATCAATTATATGATAACTGTGATTAAGAAATTAGTTAATTTCTCCAAAATATCCCCAAGCGCATATTTGGCACACGCGCATTTTATTGGTACCATTCCTGAGCAAAGTCTCTTCCCCAAATTTCCAAGTATAAAATAGTCTGTTTCAGACTATAATGATGAAGTATGTGTGTATGAATGTGGGGGGGG